>NC_084928.1:1845769-2151730 GCF_958298935.1 Phragmites australis | reverse complement strand
CGTATGCGTATGGCATACCGTGGTGCAAAAGGACGGAAATGCCCCTGACGCTGTTCGGTCAGTGCTGGCAGCACCGGTGGGACCGGCGCGGGACTGCTCCAAGTTTTCTCTTCCTTCTTGCTGTCCGATGGTTGTACACGAAATTGTTTCGGCCACCAAAAACCACAGGTACTAGTGGACGGTAAGAACAAGAAAGCGATGTTTTTAAAAGTTAAATATATCAAAATGACTAGTAATTGTACTATATTAGTTATAAAAGTTGATTGTGTAGGTCATGTCTATAACCGTCCTTAATTATTGAAACATATGGTCTTATTTTTCTTAAAAAGAGTTTATCCCATCTTACTTTAAAAACGTAAGTTAGACTGTTTCATAACTTGATTTTTTTTCCGGTGACAAGCTTAATGCTAAAAAGACTTAGATTGTGTTTGGTTAAAATGTAAGATTAGATGAGTTATGACTATCTCTATTTTTAAAGGATAAGATTAGTCAAGTTGTCTGTTTTAATTGGACGGAGGATGGACAAGATGAGCCAATTTTGTATTTGGTTAGAGGGATGGGGACAGATATAATGAGAATAATTAACTAAATTATATCTCTTAATATCAAATAATAATAATTTATCATACACAAATTAATACGCACTAACACTTATCAGCCTTAATCTTATATACTATTTACTAATTACAACAAAGTATGCTAATTATCACTCATTATACTCTAATTGGTACAACTGTACGTTAATCAACACACTATAACACTTATCAACCATAAACTTACAATATTAATACTAATAAGTAATACAATATGCTAACTAGCACTAATTATTTTACTAATAATCAAGATTAGAGAATGTGGATAGCCTCATCTAGCATAAAAGAAAAAGTCCACTCACTCTATCCAGCACATATAAGAAATATTTCTCAAAATGAATGATCATATTCTGTTCATCATTCAACCAAACACTAAAAAAATGAATCAACATATCATATCTATAGTTGCTGCTACTAACCAAATACATGCTTAATGGATGATAATACTAGATAATTTTTTTTAAGATTATACTACTGAGATAGTTTCAAGATATAAAAACCTAAAAAAACACCTTAGGCTTATATAGTGACTTAGGCTTTTTAAAAAATCCAGTCAAAAACCTCCCATTTGTTTTTGGCTAGAGGCTTTTTTGCCATCTCAATGATCTCATCGATCCCAGCCGCACCGGGCGAATTCAACCAGCGCTCCTCCTCGTCCGAGATGGCAGGCCGCGCGGCTACCCTGACCTGCGTGCCGGCCGTGAGCTGATCACCACACGCGGCCGCCTGCCTCTGCCCGCCGATGCTGACAGCTCCGGACTCGCATGATCATGGTCCCAGGGGCAGTTTCGGAACCGGTGGTAACTTCGAGAACCGGGTCCTTTTTCTTCTTCTTTTCGGCAGAGAGTGAAGGGGAGGACGAGGTGCAGAGGTGATTGCTCTGCTCTGCCAGTGGCAGTTGGCCACGTGAACGCTTTCAGGTCAGGCCCAGCTACTTGTACCAAACTTTTTTCTCTCTCTCTCTCCCCTTTCCAGACCTCGTATCTGGAGTTCAGAACGTGCCGAGAATTCCGTGTACGGGTAAAAATGGATGGCAGGAAATTCGAATTATCCGATTTCATATCTGTTAAAATACGAATATGGATATCCGTATCTGTATTTGTTTCTGAAATGGATACTAAAATGGATATATCCGAATTTGTTTTCGAGATTCGGATTCAAATGTAGATATCCGAATTCGAGATATATCCGATTCGTATCCGTATCCGCCAACCAGGGAACCGAATTTTGCTAAAGTTTTAAAAATTTCAGATATGAATGAAATTCCAACCCAATCAAATTGGAACGATTTCAGTCAAATTTCATCAAATTTCAGTTAAATTTGATCAAAAATTTAAATTTCCAACATGAATTTTGAACAAAATTTGTAAAATTCCGGCCCAATCAAAGTAGAACAAATTTCATTCGAATTTTATCAAATTTCAGTCAAATTTTTTCAAAAATTTAAATTTCCAACCTAAATTTCGAAGATCGAGTAGATATCCGAATGCGGTTTCGTATTCGAACTATCCGATTCGTATTCGTATTCGAAGATATCTGGATCCATATTCGTATTTGGATTAAAATATGGTAAATCGTACTATCCGAATTCGATTCCATGCGCATCCGATCCGTTTCCATCCCTAATTCTGTGGGACTGTGCCATCACAGGCTCACAGCACGGCTCATTGCAAGTCAAAATCTTTTCTGTTTAGGCACTCCAAATCTTGTTGAAGAAACAACGCAGATGCGTTGGCAAAGATCTGAAGCCGAGTTCAGCAGCTCTGACGGCGTCGAATTCTGCTTAGAGACCGGAAGTAAATACGTACGTACGTAGGTGTACTTGTCCTGACGCTACCGAGAGTCAATTCGTTGCGGCCAAAGGATTAAGAAAATCTATCGTTGGAACATACAGGTACGGCCCATGCATGCATAACGTTTGAAAAATCATCGTGTGTCTCGTCAATGCTTGCTATGAAAACGACGCAGGTGCAGCGTGACTCCATGAACTATGGAGGGAGGACTGTCTTACAATACTCAGGCGGTGAGCTAGCGGAGGTCGTGTGCGTGCGGCGGACTGACTGGACGATGTCGGAACAAAAACCATGCATGCATGCATGCATGGTCCAAGGAGGAATGGAAGGCTGGCAAAAAAAAATAACTGGTTTGTAAGTAGGTAGATGAAACGATCTTATTGTACATCCTTCGATTATCCTGAGATTGGGACGACATGTCATTTCTGCAAAAGAAGGTGTAAACTGAACGCGATCAGCGGTATATATATACGAAAGTACCATGCGTGCATGCGCAGTTTTTACACGATGGTCTCGTAACAAAGTATGCATGGGACAGGAATCGATCGTCGTCTCCCAGTCCCAGCGATCGACAAGCAGGTAACTGCTGTGGTTCCCGGCCGGCCCCGCCCCAACGTCTCCTCACTGTGTCATAATCAAGCTTCACCAGAGATTCGCGTACTCGACACATGGCATATAGCTGTGTAAGAGTACTCCTTTACAACTGCTAGCTCGATCATATCACCCCTATTTTCGAAAGGGAAATAAAAAGATAAAGAACAATATACAATAGCATGATTTTTCAGGAAGCGTCGTACGTATGCTAAAGCAGCCGGAGGAAATCAATAAAACGGAGAGCAAGCTTAGGGCACTTTTGTTTTAGTTCAGGGTTTAAAAAATAGTTTATAGATTATGGATCGTAAAATGTTATATTATAAAAAAAAATCAGATTATAGATTTAAAAAACTTTTATGAGTAATTTGGTAAAAATGAATTTTCATAATCTGTGAAAAACTGAAAAAAAAACTAACTTCTTGAATTCCTATTATTTAATAAGCGGATTATAAAATCTATGACAAAAAAGTTATACGTTAGTTTCAGTTTTAAATTTTAAAAGTTGAAAGCTATAACTCAAAACCGAAATAAACAATCCTTAGGTTGCAGAGTACTTCCCTAGGTCGATCGAACTTTGCATGGCAGGTAGCCCGGCCGGGCGTAACGATGCAGGTCAGCATCTGCTATGCTCCGGCGCGGTCACTGGAGGCCACAGCGATGGCAAGGCAACAACAAGCCAGGGCAAGCAAGGTTTCGTCAGGGAAAGGACTAAAAAACGAGTGGTTCAACGTTGCCAAGTTGGACCCTAGTTGTTCAGACAGAACAAAGCATCTCTTCTCCTCAGGAACTGTACTAAAGGAAAAGCATTGTTCGCTGGCTACAGCAGTTCCGAGGAACAGAGCTCGTGGTCGGGTCGTCTGATCTGTGAGCATCGAGGACAGGTCACAGGTGTCGTGTGCAGACTGCAGAGAGAGAGAGAGAGAGAGAGAGAGAGAGCGGGCACGACATGACCCTGAACAGAATACAGAAGTCACCTCTGCCGAGGAGAAAAGAACAAGAATGGATGTCGGATCGCTGAAGAGCTTCGAGAGCCCAATTGGCAAAAAAGAAAATTAAAGAGGCCGCCGAGCCCAGCCTTTCGTTTAGAGGAACCGGTGGTCATTTCATCGATATAACATTGAGATTACATATTCCTGACAAGGTGGCCTCGTGGCCCAGCCGCGCGTCTCGGCCGGCCGCTCTGCGGCATCCCACCTGCCCCCCGCGCGGGCACGGCCAGTCTCCAGCCCACGCTACGGCACACGACATCGGCGGCGGATGCAACGGACGCGGCTTCTGCGCTGTTTGGTAGACCTTCATGCTCCAATTTCCTAGGAAGTGATTTTTTTTAATTGATTGTGTCGGAAAGTGATTCGTTTAATGATTCTCTTCGAGTAAATTATATGAAGAAAATAAATTTATAAGAAAGTGAATCAAGAAAAAATAACTTTTTAGTTCTCAGTATCTATTTTATTTTAAATAATTACTCTATAAAATTAACCTGTAAGTTAAAAACTATAAACTGCTATTTAATAGAGCATTTATTAATTTTATTGTGAGAATTGGTCTGGTAGCTCAGGCAAACCGACCCTTTGTTTGACCCGCATTCCGATGATGGAGCGCGCGAGAGAGTCGCCGTGCCGTTGCTTCGTTTCCTCGTCGGCCCGTACGTCGCGCGAGCGCGATCCGTTCGGCGTTCGCCGTGCCAACGCGACGTGCAAGGATTCGCCCAGGCCGGAGGCAGTGGCAGGCAGACAGCGCAATCCTCGGCTCGTTGCTCCGTTCCAAGTCCTGTGCACAAGCTGCATGCGGCGCCCGCGGCTGTAGACGAATCTCCTCCTCCATCCATCCATCGATCGATCGCTTCGCTGTCATGAGCTCCAAGTCCAAGGTCGGACAAAGCTTCTAAGCTCTTGTATTTCTACGCATAGTTTAGCTTCCAGTCTACTGCAACCTTCAGACACCTTCCAGGTAAGCGTTGATCGATGCGTCTTGTGTGGCGGCTACTTCTACTAGTTTGCATTCTAAATTTCTAATGATCGTCCCTAAGTTAGGGCGCCGTGGTGGCATGCGCGCACCTATTTTGATCCATGTACAGACTTTACCAAATTTTTTTGCCGAAGAGGCCGGAGCTCTTCCTAATTAAATTAAGAAGAGAAAGAAACTAAATTATAAGAGTTCAATATTACAGGAGACTGACTAGCTATGTCACATATAGGAATAAAAAAACTATAACATGACGACTAAAAATGCACGCTAAAAATAAAGACTCCTCACTCGTCTAAAAATAGTGCTTGTCTTCTTAGCTTGATATCGGCGATAGTGAGTACCAATACCTCGTTTGGCTGTTTAGCCAAGTTCTGAAAAATACGTCGATTACTTTCTTCCATAGGTTCCATATGGTGTAGACGAGGGGCCTATTGAAGTCATCACCGTGTGTGACCGGCGTGGCCAGATAAATACTTTACCACTTTGACTGTTTGACGGAGAGAACGTCGACCGGTCAGTGTCAGCACAAGGAAAAATTCTCGCAAGGAATGGGACGTAAGAACCGTTCTACTACTTACATATATAGTTCTAGGCGTACGTACAGTCATATGTGTTCATTGGAGTCTTATCCCATCTCTTAGCCGCTAAGGAAAAACATCAACCGGAAGCATGGGGAGAAAAAGCTCAATTATTTGCAAATTCGTGTGTAACTTTCAGCGTATTTTTATATATGTTTTTCTTTGATATAAATACACAAATATCCCTTGGAGATATCATCTGGTTCATAGAAGTCCACAATGCGGCAAATAAAATATCAGAAGGAGGGCTCCAATTTTTATAAGAAAAAAAATGCAAGGATTCTGCGACATTTATTTTGGCCTTTTGCAATCAGTTTCCCTAGCGAACCATCTGCCAACTCAACACGTTTGCAACTTGTAAGATATGGCTGCATTGATTTCCATGATATAAAATCTTGTAAGAGGTGTTGTGAACCTTTCTCATGATTTTCTGATATCTGTTTTCTGACAAATGACCAGCCCAAGATATCTGATTCTCTCATATTTTCCAGGCATATCCTCGACTCACAAAAATCCCAACCAAGGTACACGCAGTGGCGGACCCAGGGCCCGGCGACCCTGGGCGTCCGCCCAGGCTCCGTCCCAGCCCGCCTCTGTATATTTATATAGGTTATGAGGAAATTCGTAACTTGGACCGATCAAATTTTGGACAAAGTCTAGCCCGTATGAGCATGGCCTGCGCTCAGTCTAGGCTCTCTGAAATTACTGGGTCCGCCACTGGGTACACGTATTGATATAGAATCCATACTTCAACTTCACAAAGGGTCCCATGCATGATCTTCAGCAAAGGCAGAGCGAATGACATCATGACTTGATGAGCGTACAATGCATGTTAGGTGAAAATGTAAACTGAAACCTGGACTATATATAAATGCAGTGCATCACTTTCTTCCTGTCTTGATTTAAAATGCATCCATTTTCGTCCGATCGTGAATGTTGTTTTGAACTTTCGCCAGACTTATATGACGCGTAGAATCCCATAAAAAGAAATTAAATAAATGACCGTCGCGTACAAATCTTGTGTTCGAAGGAAACTAAGTCATGGATGCATGCACAAATAGAAATAAAACTATTATTTTCGTCTGCATATGTTGCAAGGGTGCTTCCAAGGTGACCCACTTTTTTTCTCATTTTTTGGGAGCAGCCATGGTGACACACTTGGCATTGACAATGGTGGCCTCTGCTGCTGCTCTCTCTATAAATATAAGAGAACCGAAAAGGTAGTATCAGCATTCAGCAAGGCTCGGTTAACTGCTTAATTCACCCAAGGGGTTAGAAGCCAAAGAGAAGTGAAGAGAAGAAGCGAGGATGTATAACGCCCCGCCGCCGCCGCAGGACATGTCCTACTACGAGCACTGCCAGAAGCGCAACGATGAGAAGGGCTGCCTCTATGCATGGTGAGATCTTCTTCTTCTTGGTTACTGCTCAACTGGAGCTCAGGGATTAATATTCTTCCATGCGCTGGATTTGAAGCTGATGGTTTCAGAGGGGATAGCAGGGGAACCAGATACTTTTGTCCGGTTGTCTGCGCAATCTCCTTTTACATGCAAAATTGTGACCTTTTTTTTATCTTGCTCTTAACTATCGTCTCCAAAATAACCCTCCTGACCAAGTTCATCACGCTATCAGCTCAGCAAAGCACCTCTGCATGCCACTCTTTTCCATACTTGAGGTGATTGACTAGATATTTAACTTAGGCATGCTTTATGATACTTTTGTGGTCTGCTGGAAGTTAAACTTAGTACTATGTCCCTGGTGTCTGAACTTGTGTTAGGCTATATTCTGCTACTATTTGCTTCTGCCTCAGGTCTATGCTTCTGGATCGATATATGCTCTATGTCTGCTTCTAAAGTTGTAAAACATCGTACTGGAGATTCCCGTTAATATGCTAATGGAAATGGGGTATCCTCGCGTTCGAAAATTTAATTTAGAGCCATCAGATACATCGATCTCTGTCGTGAAGCACGAGGCCATGCTGCCAAATTCCACCAATATCCATCCGATCGGCAGTGAGTTGCTGACCTTTCACTTTCAGGCATGGACGCATGGTTAGTGGAGAGGCAAGTTGGAAGGAGGACCTTGTTCCTAAAGCGCACACACATGAATCACACCCCATAGTTCCTATGCTCTGAATTCACAGGACGCGCATGATTTTTTTTTTTTTTTATCGTTGCTTTTGCGATTGGTGGTTTGGGGGCGTTTTGCCGATTTTCTGTTCTTATTCCAGCCTACCGGAAGTTCAGACGAACTGACCACTCAAATAAGAGGCTCCTGTTCCAAGAAAAGTCCATGAAACTATCCTGACTCCATTAATTTTTCAAAGGGACACAAACAAAGGCTAGAACGCATGCCGGGGGAAAATAAGGACCAATTTGGTCCTGCATGTACGGGGAACTTTCCCTGATTCCTGTAGGAATTCAACTATTTTGTATAGAATTCACGCGTTTCAAACGGACCCTACACAAAATCCATGTTGACAAGTCTAGAGAGCTTCTACCATGCATGAAAAATCAGACAAGTGAGTAGTGGCGAACGCAGGGCAGACGAGTAGGAGGCTCCTCCACTACTTTCTCTCTTTTTCTTTTCCTCTTTTTTTTTTCTTCCTCTCCTTAATCTATTGGAACGCGGATCCCCTAACGTCGTGCAGTTACAGTGATATCGATGTGACGGGATCCGGAGAATGGGTGCCCCTTAAGGCTCTGTTTGTTTCGGATTGTAAAAGTTGGATTGCGATCAAAATCTAAAAACTGAAACAAACAGCTGAATTGTAAAAGTTGGATTGTGATCATAATCCAAAAGCTGAAACAAATAGCTGGTTAGAAAAGCTGGATTGTTACAATCCAACACCCAGATTATAACAATCCAGCAATCCGTCTTCCACCAGATTGTAACAATCCACAATCCAGCTTTTATCATCCAGATTTTACAATCCAGCTTTTTACAATCCATAATCTACAAGCTACTTTTCACAATCCATAATCTACAAGCTACTTTTCACAATCTCCAGCTGAAACAAACAAACCTAATCTGCCTCTTGCTGTGCGCATGAAAAGAAAAAAAAATTGCACACAGGTTTTACAAACAGTCGCTGGCAGGTGGGCCCATCGAGTCATACTGTCAAACACTGTCCCTTTCATCCGTGCACAAAGCGACAGCCATGTGAACTGTAAAGGCTAACCGCCGGTCTGGACTGTGGGCAACTACCGTCCCCGTCCCGGTCTATAAAATGCTATCCACTCCTTCCAATGCTGCAAGCCGCAGGAGAAGAGATCAGAATTCAGAAGACAAGAAACCCCTGTCCCTCCCCTAACCTTCGTCACAAGCCAGCCAGCCAGCTAGAGCTTGATTAGAAGAAGATGTATAACGCTCCGATGGCGCAGGAGATGTCCTACTTCGAACATGTGCAGAGGCGCCATGAGGAGAAGGGCTGCCTCTATGCATGGTGAGGGCTCTGTTTCGTTTTCAGATATTTCTTCTTCTCGTTTTGGAGACGCGAAAGAGCATGGGAGGTTAACCGTCAGTCAGTTCGGTTGCAGTTAGCGTGGCCTCAAACTTCCTTGCAGCTGATCTCTCTCTCTCTCTCTCTCTCTCTCTCTCTCTCTCTCTCTCTCTCTCTCTCTCTCTCTCTCTCTCTCTACTTTATTTCCCAGTGGTGTTGTTTTTTTTTGTTGGATTTCTGAGCAACCTGCTGCGTTTCATGAAAATATCTGCAGCTTGATAGGGCAGCAACTTTCTTAATGATTATTCCAGATCATGAATTAACTTATTAGTGTTTTTTTTTTCAGAGCTAAAGAAATTAGTACATGTCTATGATCCTTCTGCAGTTTGATAGACTTAATTGGCTCTGTCAATGCTCTGGTGTCCATATTTGATTTTTCTTATATACACTTGTAGATCTAATGAGAACCAAGCTAATTATACATCCCAAATATTGATAGACTAGCAAAAACTGACCAAATTGTTCAGAATCTCACAAAAACTGATCAAGTTATTCTTGCTTCTGTTGACTCTGCACACGAAAACACTTTGAATGATGCCAGGGCTTTTCCTGAAGGTTTCTTTCTGTTTTAATTTCTACTCCCCTGACTCTTCTACTCTCATGTGTTGTACAACTGATCGCAGCATCTTCACCGCGCTGTGCTGCTTCTGCTGCTACGAGACCTGCGAGTGTTGCCTCGACTGCCTCTGCTGTTGCTGCAACTAGGTCGAGCATCAACAGAGAAGGAGATGAAAATGGAGATCGGACTCCATCCCTTACCGGAGATTATTCAGTAGCTTCCCCCCTTTAATTTGGTTGTGCAGAAATAATAAGCATGTAGTAGAAGAAGAGAGCTTCGTCAGTTTGAGCATTTGTGTTTCTGAACAAGACTATTATTGTGTGGTAACTATGGTATGAATTGCTGCAGCATATTAGCATCCGATTCCGATTCTGAAACCGACGGATTCCTTCGCCGAAATTATCAATAATTCTTCTACGCGTGCGAATGGAACTTCTCCTTTTGGCTTTCCCTGAACAAAACATTTACGATCGTTGAGTTCAGGTTCAGGTGAAACATGATTGTCAGTGACGGTTCATAACGACCTCGCGTACCGATTTTTCCATGTCTGAATTATCCCCCGCAGCGTCGATATGCGCACCTGTTGGTGCACCAGATCTTCACTGCCGTTGAGGCAGGTTGAGCAGGTTAACCTGCCACGCGAATCAGCTTGGACTATGCAAATAAATAGTTCATCAGAAATCAAAAGGTGTCATTTCACTGATGCTGCTGACATAAAGATGTTTTTGGGTGAAGCCCTTTTGAATTCGGTGCAACAAACCTACATGACTGGAGACAAAACAAATGGTTGGTTGCAGTGTACTTACACAAGAGTAGTGCAAGGTTAAGACCGTTATGAAAATGTCATGGTAGCTTCCTCTGAAGTCTAGTTTAGTGCAACTGTTTCTCTGAAGCCCATGCTCTTATCTGCTTGGAAGTGTCAAAATTAGCTTTGTTGCATGACCATCTACGGTTGCAAGTTGCAACTTACAAGGGGACCATTGAGAATCTGGAGAAAGGCTAGTAGGCCTGGACAATGATGCTGACTTTTTATGGTGGATGCCAGAACATAGCATATCCATCAACTAGTTCAGTGTCGG
This sequence comes from Phragmites australis, assembly GCF_958298935.1. Taxonomy (NCBI): domain Eukaryota; kingdom Viridiplantae; phylum Streptophyta; class Magnoliopsida; order Poales; family Poaceae; genus Phragmites; species Phragmites australis. The sequence continues at coordinate 2,141,067 of NC_084928.1, read as the reverse complement.
ACAAGGAACAGCAATAGCTATGGACTAGAAGACGAACATGATTTTTTTTTTCTGTTTTAGATAAACAATTTACAAGGAGGAGAGGATCGAACCCCATAGACTTAGGAGATACACACATGTAATTACAAAAGAGTGTAGTGATGGTGCTCTGGCTCTCGCCCATGTCTCGTTCCCCTCCTACCGTCCCACCTGTCACGAACCTCGAACCGATACAAGTGGTTTGGTATGGTGGAGAAGGAAGAAGAACTGAGAAAGAGAAGTCGAGGTAGGAGAAGAAGCCGGTTCAAGTCTGTTCTGTTCGATGCCTCCTTCTGATGTGTTCCCCTTCTTTTGTACCCTGTGGTCGCGCCAGCCCACGCCAGCCTGGACCATGGTGGGCACCAACCCAGCTAGCAGGGGTAGTACATGACGTCCCTCCCCCCTAAAGCGCGGCTTGCCCCCAAGCTGTTGTCATTGCGCCAACGTACCGGGGAGCGTACTTGCGTGGTGTGCTGCTATCCAGGTTGATGGTGCCCGACGACAACGACGACGATCTAGGTAGGTCATATACAAAGCGTCGCGTAGTTTCATCCCATGAGTACATGATGTATCAATCCTGGAGTTGTGCCTTGCTCAGTGCTGATTCAACGCTTGTGCTCTTCATACCTTACAAGATGAGTTGTGCTCTTGTGTATGGTTCTGTTCTTGTCCAGTCCTTGCGTACGTCGGCGGCGGTGTGGTGATTGAAATAGATGGTGGTTGTGGCACGGATGGCATTCACGCGCACACCAAAGCGTGCCACCTCCCTGGCCAAGGCGTGCATGAGGCCGATGATGGCCACCTTGGAGAAGTTGTACAGGTAGGGCGTCAGGCTACCGATCACTCCCGTGATGATGGTTGTGCAGATGATGTTGTCGCTGCGTCACAGCAACATGATGTGGGCCGCATGCTTGACCCCGGCCATCGCACCCCGTGTGTTGATTGCCATGACGTGTTCGAAGTCGACCAGGTCGAGCATGTCGAGCGGGGGCCGCGCCAGGGAACCCAAGACGTCGGTGTTGTTGAAGATGACTTTGAGTTTGCCATGACGCGTGATGGCAAGGTCCATGGTGAACAAGAGGTCCCGTCGGCTCATGTTGTCGCCCCTGAACACCTTCCACCGCGTGTTCAGCAACAACGCCGATTCATGGACGGTGAGGACGGGGCGGCTGTCGGTGTCGACGAGGATGCACCACCTGCTGAGGCTGAACGACATGCCGTCCACGCGTAGCACAAACGCGTCAATGGTCGCATCTTAGAAGAGTTCTCAAAAGATGGAGCAAATGTCTTCCCAATCTCAACAGCTAGCTTGGTTCTAAAGGAAGTTGAAAACTACCACACTTCCATCTACCTCTAGAACTGATAAAGCAAAACTTTAGCGAGGTAGACATAGGGCTTAATATGTTCATCTCCCGTATTACCATTTAATTATTACCCTCATAAATTTGGGGCCTCTCTAATATGGTATAATTATAAACCGGTTTTGGTTAACTCTCCGCGGTTAGGCAGAAGCTACACGATCTCAGCCATAGAATTACAATCCCCTCCCTTCGATGAGCAGCAAAACCCCATCGCCAGATCTGGTCATTGTTCAGTCTCCACTGAAGTGGATTGGAAAGTACATCGATCCAACTGGTTATTGAGACATGAGGATATTCACAGGCAGGCATGTAGGTGAAGCGTTATCATTTCCATTGCCGCCCCTCGTCGCCCATTCACATCCTCCCTTAAACCCCACCAAAAAATTCACCACCTAATGCAATCATTCATTATTTCCATGGTAAGTGGGGACATGCTACGCTATTTTGACAGTCTAACCCCACCAAAAAATCCACCACCTAATGCATTTGGTCCTTATCTCCATGATAAGTGGGGACAAACTACGCTATTTTGGCAGTCTCTTATTACTACATGAGAACTTAAGACCTCATGGACAAATATTCACTAGACACACCCTAATAACCATGTACCCTCACAACACAACTTTCTTTTACTTAGGATATTATTGTTAAGAGTAGTTTATAAGATACCTCAAACGTCTAAAATATTGTCTCTAGATAACAAAAGAACATCAAATAATGTCTCTACAAGATATAGTAATTTTCAAAATGCCTCAAAGAATACCTTTCAGTCCATTCCACATAGTCGTTGGCAATGGCTGAAATAATATTTGTACGCTTTGAGACACTTTCTAAAATGCCACAACAAATTTCTATATTATATAATATAATATACCAATTTATAGAGGCAAGTTAGAAAATATCTATAGCAAAGTATCTTTGTAGATATTTTTTGTTGTAGTGGATAATTTAAAAGAACAAAGGCCTCTCTTCATTCTGGAAAACAACTTCAGGAAGATACTTAAAGTACATATTCTGCAACTCCACAAATACAAAAAAGAGAATATTGGAGAAAAAAGGTACACCATCAAATGGACAAAATTTGGGGATGAAAGCACAATTTTTTTGCATGCAGCTGCTACTGAGAGATATAGAAGAAACACTATAACTAGTCTGGAAACATAAGATGGCAGATTAATTATAGAACATTATGAGAAGGCTGCAATCTTAGGGGAAACTTACTAAGAGAGAATGAGAACTACTTCTGATCCACAAATGCATTCTGTCTTTGATTGATTCTCTTCCTTAGTCTCTTCCCCACTTTCTTTCTCTCTCAGATTTTGTATAGTTTCCTCTTCTTTCTTTGGTCTTTGGCCTTGTACAATTTTAACATTTTTTATTTTATTAATAATTTAATTTATACTGCAGTAGGGATCTCTCCTATTTTATTTTCCTAAAAAAATGGGCAAGAAGTTTGCACACCGTTCATAGTGCATCAGGATGTGTGCTACACCATGCCCTTATCCAAAATTCAAATTTCAAAGGTAGAAACACGAAAGAGTTCACATAAAATACTTAGCCAGTTAACTGCTCTGAACGACACTTCCTCTACCAAATTGATCTGAGATGTTTGTTCAAGATCGAATGGCTTCTGATGCTTCCCATTTTAAACTCCCACTAATTGACAATTTATACTGAACTTTTCACTTATGGACTTGATGGTTGGACCGCAGCTTACTGTAGAGCAAAAGGATAATCATATAGTCCTACTGAAAATATACTAGTGTTCTTCTCTGTGCAAAACTAAGAGTGCATATAACTATGACATACCAAACATTGTGCCATGTATGTAATGAACTACACTGCTGTCAAGGTTTGGAAGTTTTGGATAGTTTGCATTGCATTCCAGAGTTTGACACATGCAAAAGATACCCTACATTCCAAATTATTTGCATTCCTCAACCACAAAACAAGAATACGGTTCAATTCTGCTACATTAGAAAGCTAGCATGACTAAGTCATGAAAACATAAAGTCAAGACTATTCTAACAACACTATGGGCACTCGTTCTGAAGCATAGCCGCCAATGGAAAGTGCTGTGGTTTCAAAGCAGAAGTTGGATCATAGGCCATACTCCATGCTTTATATGACCCCAAGTGTCTAAAGCTGCTTTGCATATCTTGAAATCGGATCATGACTTCCTCGTAGAAATAGTCAAGGGCAATGGTGAAATCCCAGTTGCTAATCTTTAATCAGATTAGCGTTAAGTTCGTCATGTATATGACATTAGGATATGACGAGCATATCTTATGCAGCCTTTGCAACTATCAGCTTCCTCCAGTAGGATTTGATCCAACATTTTCACAGGGTAGCTGTTCAATGAACGAAAACAAGGGGTCAAGCTTTTTACAGATGCAAATCAAACAATTTATATGTAGTGACAAAGGGAAGGTAGTCAAATGCTTTGACATCTTCAGTAGGCTTGAACAATTTGTGCTGACATACACAAGAACATTGCATCAACTAGCTCACTGTAAGATTTTTTTTTTTCTGTTTTATTTTAGTTTGTGAGGAGGTGGGTGCTTTATGAAAGTATTTCTTGTCAGAATACAACATTGATCTTGTGTTTCAAATGTGCTAACGATAGCCTCTCAAACTGCCAAGTTCTCAGTTTAGTGGCAGGTTAGGCCTTGGTCACCACCCAACCTTAATTAAAAATAGAAAAAGATAAAACTTTGCACAAAACCTCCATGATATTCCACGATACATGTGCATATACTAGTATTCTATTTCCTTATAGACCAGTTTTTTCAAGAAAAGCCTTGTTGTGCCATGATAAAGAACATTGCATTATCTATTGAATGCTCTGAATTGAGTGTTCCCATTTCTGCTACTATTGAAGGTTACCTCATAACTCTAAAAAATATGCACAGAGAAACTGAATGACCATGTTTCCTGTGTCGAATTATGTGATTAAGCTGCCAGGTTGCTTCAAAGTCCTGAATTATTACCTCACGATTATAACCAGTTTGTGTCCATATCTCATGCCACTGGGATATTTGGCTCACCAAGGTTCACAAAAGACTCAGCACGCATCATGAGTAGAGTGACAGTATGCCAAGAGATGAGATGGTCCATAAAGTTTGTAACATATGTTCGCCTATCATCCTGCATAGTTGAAAAAGAAGCACCACAGATGTTTTCTGCTAAATTAGCACTAACTTGTCAAACTTCAAAAGCATAGAGTCAATGTCAACATGATAGGCACACAAAAAGAGAACTCGAGATTACCTTGTAGTCCAAGTAGTAAGCATGCTGAACAGAAAAGGAGAAATGTCAATATTTGGCCCAAAGTAGAATCTAAACTTAGAGTCAATGTCCTTACCTCCCACAAGTCTAGGCCGATGATTGGCTGCAAGAAGAGGATATGGGATGCCATCGTTAAGTTTATACTGAAATTGTTACTCTAAACATTTCAACGTATAACAAATAAAGGAAAAAAAGGGGTCGAGTAAACATACAATATCGCCAAAAGCAAGTGGGGAGATGGCATTTCGTGTATGAACTACTGAAAGTATTCTCTCGTCTCTCTTCACTGCATCAAACATTCAGCAGAATATGAATTAAACTAAGAAAATATCTTTAGAAACAGCAGCTCAGAAAATAAGCAACTTGAATCAATAGTGCATGAACTTCAAAGAAATCGGGAAGGAACTTACAGACAAGCCAAACCCAACCAGACCCCAATAGTTGTAAGGCCGCGCGAATAAACTCATCCCTGAAATTAGTAAACGAGCCAAAATCCTTTTCAATCTGCTGCAACACACCTCCCTCAGGTAAGCCACCACCTTCTGGTTGCATTGATTCCCAGAAGAAGTGATGGTTCCAGACCTGCATATTGGAAGATAGAAGATAGGAACTCTAAAAACCATCCTACTATTGGTGAAATCACAAAGTGTATTTTTTTTCGTTTTGAAAGAAAACAAGTGAAAGGAAGTAAATGATACATGCAAAAAAAAAACCCCCAATAAACGAGGCATCATCAACAGATTACCTGTGCTGCATTATTATACTCTGGTAATGGATTGCCGTTGTTGTACGCTTCTTTTATCAGCTCCTCCAGAGTGTATCCATACAGCGGACTGGTAGCAAGCTGCTTATTCAAGCCATCCACATAATCCTGATGGTGCTTTCCCCAGTGAAGTTCCATTGTCTTCCTGCTCATATAAGGTTCCAGAGCATCCTGAACATCACACCACAAAAGCAAGGTAAAAGTCAAAATGTTGACACTCCCTTTAATGACAGCTGCCATGCAAATCTGTCGAAATTGACATAAAAAACCTGACCGTACATACCAGTTTATATGGTGGGGTTGTGAGACCGTAATAGGACACGACTTTCGGATACCTTCGAGACAGACCACCCTGCCTTTGTACTCTCTGCAATAAACATCATATTCAAACAGTAAATCGTCTCACAACCTATCATGTCCACACTGATGCAGACCTCCTGCTATTTCCTACAAAAAAAACCATGTGTACACTGCAGCTTAAACCAGCAATGAAATGCCTCCCATTCAGTGCCCATTGTATGCACGATGAGTAACTTTAAGTGCAATGCAATCCCTGAAGCACGTAAGTTCATCCAACTATGCAATCAAAGGGATGCTGTCGAAAAGAAATAATTAATGGAAGGAAGGAAAACTTTCTTTTGCTACTCTACTCAAGAAATCTGGGTGACCCGGTCGTCTAAAGAGACGAGATTTTCAGCCAAACGGTATCAACTAAAGAGGTTGATAGGCTGAATGTGAGACTGATACTCTAACACTCACACTCGCACACGACACACTCGACTTCTCATGGGCATTTGCTCAAGCACCACGCATGCGTGATAACAGGGCCATGTACACACGCTCGACCTACCAAATCTCACAGAATGAAACATCAAAATCCTCGCTTTTTACATAATTCCACGCATTACACATACACACGCAAACAAGTGAAACAGAGGAGGAACAATAATCCGGCGAGGTTGAACCATGCAGGAGGGAGAAGAAGAAGATGGAAGTGGTAAAGCGGGTGTTCCACGGGGCTCACCGAGCGCAGACGCCATTGCTGAGGCTGGACAGCGGCCGGCGGCGAGGGGAGGAGACGGAGGTGGAGAGCGGAAGCGGAAGCGGAAGCCGCCATTTCTCTTCTCCCTCCTGCGCCCGCGCTACCTAATCCACTCGGCAAAGCCGGAAGCCTTCTTTTTACGGTTTTACACTCGATGGGCAAAGCCAGGGTTCATCGCAAGAAATAAGTAATTGTAGGGTCTATTTCAAAAATATCCACCGGCCGCCTGCTTTCCGCCGTCAATCCAGGCCGCTCACATCATCTAACGGCCGCCGATGGGTCAGGCCAAAGAGGGGCGAGAAGCCCCAAGTTTGCAGATTAGTCCCAAAACTTTGAAAAAGAGTCCCTTATTTAGATCACGATTAATTTAATTGCGATCCAGTGTTTTTCAGTAAAGCCTCTAATTTGGATCGTGACTTTAATCGTGATCCTTATTTTCACAAATTAGCCCTTACTTAGATTTCATCGTCATAATTTTTGTAGATTAGCCCCCACACATCGGCGAAAATCGTGGCAATTTGGCTACAGGTACCACACTAATTAAGACGATGTGGAGGCATAGTTGCAAGAAAAAATTAAGCGTCTCAAAGCGCTACGGTGTGTGATTTCTTAGGCATTAATTAGCGATTAAACTAGAAAAAAAACTAATGTGACAAATAATTTAAGGTCTCTTAGTGCTGGTTTTTTTATATTAATTAGGTGTCCACTAAAAACGGATGCGGCAAATTTAAAAAAGAGAGAATGTATTTGTTTCTTGTGAAAGAAATTAGTTCTTTAAATAATTCTAAATGAGGATAAGACAATTAATTGTCTTAAGAGGTTTCAATAAACTAGCAATATATATATATATATATATATATATATATTAAAAACTAATTTCTTAACAATAATTTGTTACATTTTCTCTCCTCCTATAAATCACTAAAAAGTAAAAAGTAAGGCATAGGAGTGATATACAGAGAAGAGAGAACGAGTTTACTTGTCATAAGTGGCAGACCTAGTATTTAGTAATTGGATATTCAGTATTAAAAAAACTGTTCAATTCAAAATACGAGAAGTTCATAGTAACGTAAATTTTGAAGTATAAATTATTTATAGTAGAGAAGTTTTAACTAATTAAGAGAAATTACAAAGTATTTAAAGAAAATTACAATTTAACTGTGTTCCTTTATGTCTTAGAAGCGTTTAATGATGTCACTATTCTTAACTTGCACAAATAATTCACGCTCAACTGCCGACTGTCGAACTGGGCAGTCACAACATGGAGATCATGAGCTCCTGATGCTTGCTGCTGTGGTACGAGAAGATAGACTCTTTCCAGTTAATAGGCCGAGTGAATGATGGATGGTAGTTTGGACTCACGTTTTGCTAGTGGTATGATAGATTGAAGCAGTAAACAAGTATATTAGTCTAACTATATATATACACACATAGTATAGCTGCTATATAGTTATTTTAAAAAAAAAGTTAGATATTTAACTGAATATCTTTGCATCATGGTAGATCCGTCCCTGCTTGTCACATAAGCAACTAGCATTTTGAGCTATCATAGCAAGAAAACATATGCCACGAAACAATTAGTTAAGTCTAGACCTCAAGAAAGTAGCACCTCCCCTCTCTCTCCACGTAGCCATTACGTAAGATAATCCATTGGAAGTGGCCTAATCAACTAGGACCCAGAAAAAAAGATTAAATTTCTGTTTGGATTAGTTTCTCTGTCATGTCGTCAGTTCAGGACGTTTTTTAATATTACTTTTTTATGGATATTAAAAAATAATATTGAAAATGAAGAAATTTCAAAAATAATACTTATTCGTCTAACGGTTTGGTGAAAATAAGTTTTCGTGCTACTGTACGGTGAAAACACTATTTTCGTCAAACCGTATGGTGAAAATAGATGATGTGTCCCTAGCGGCAGTTTAGGGGTCCCCGAAGGCAACTTCAAGGCTATTTTCATCAAACTGTTGGACGGAAACTATTTGTCACCAAACCATACATGGAAAAATACTTTTTACCAAATAGTTGAACGAAAACTTCGTGCCCCTGTGACCCCTCACCCCTGGATCCGCACACGGGAAGTCCATCTTATTTCGCTACCCAGCGCGACGGCACAAGCAGAAAGCGACTACGTGAGGTAGAAGAGAGAAGAGAGGAGCAGAGAGGAGAAGAGAGAAGAGAGAAGAGAAAAGAGAAAAAAGGGAGGAGGGAGGAGGAAGGAGGAAGGAGAAGGGGAGAAGGAAGAAGAAAAGTAAGGTAAATTATTTTTTCTTTTTAATGTTGTTTTTAGATGTACGTCTAATTTTTTATCTGTATGTAAATTTAATTAGGGATTAGAAAAATAATTTTTCCTTTATAAATATTGATTTTAGGTACAAATATTTGTATTAGGTTATTTTTAGTATTATTTTAAAAAAATAAAATATATGTGCACACAAATATTAGATCTCGGCACTCTAGTTAAGATGATGTATGTAGGATTATATTATTGGATTATAATAATATATGTTTTACACTAAAATACGATATTTATTGGATTGTAATAATATGTGACTTAGGACTAGTGGTTTGCAAAAAAAAAAAAAAACAAAGATAAAAAATAATAAAACAAAGAGAGCATCTAAAAAGCAATAGAGCACCGAAATATTTATGTTAAAATTTTAAAATTCAATGAACATTATGTATTTGAAAATTCGCAAGACTCATAATATCAAATGTTATTAATTAATAAGTTCTTGAGAATTAAATATATCAATTTTTTGTTGCTAGTAATATGTTTATTTAATAATGTTATCACCAATTTAGATTTAGGGATGTAATATTAATTAGTAGATTTTAGGTAACGAAGACTATAGTACTTCGCATTTTAGGATCAGAAATGGTGGGCCGATATGACCATTACGTTAGTCAATTTTAAGTTAGTCGTATTGTATGAATGTAATTTATTTTCATTTCTAATTAATAGGGATAATAAGTTGGTAATCTAATTGATATATTTTTTAGTGACAATTATATCAAACTCTACAAATCTTAGAGTATTATATGGAAATGATCAAATCCGTAACGGTCTATCTAGTATTGATTTGAGCAATTTTCTATTTACCATCCTTTGCACCCAAACCCTGAGGGTACAAGGATGAAGGAGATGAAAATGTGATTCACCCAATACTTTTAGCTTGACCTCCAGATTTATTTTGTTACGATGCAATGCATGTGGACTCGTATGTTACATTCAGTTTTTTGGAGTTAAAGCCGGAGTATCAGACGGACAAGTGGTTGAAATGGTTGGAGTGGTGCAGGCGGCGTCGAGTTGAGTTCACTATCCTATGCAACCATGTCCAAGAGAAGAGGATGATAGTAGCAGTCCAGCAACACCAGTAGAAAAAGAGGATACACGTGGGCATGCAGTGTCGACGGAGGAAGTTGAACAAGGGTAGACGACTAAGGTAGAGGTTGTTGTGCATAGGCAGGCGACAGGGGTTGATGAGGGTCAGGCTGATGCAGGGGAGGAAATTGAAGAAATCATTGTTGAGCTCGAGAACGTGGACCGTAACGTAATTCATGAGGAAGAAACTTTATTGAAATCTGTAAATGTAGATGAAGATGATGGTGATGATGAGGATGACGAAGACGATGACTGCTCTAATACTGCCATTCTAGAATAATAGAACTTGTCTGACAAAGCGAGGATGCAAGTTATAGAGAACCATGAATCTCCTTAGGAATATGGTTCAAATATCGTTCACCTAAGTCAGGTGTTTCCCAATAAGTTTGAAATGAAGTATGTAGTGGCATGGTGGGCAGTGACATCATACAGAGAGGTATTTGTTGCTATCTAAAGTAAAAAAAAAAAAGTACAGTGTCAAGTGCAAAACTCCTCGATGCAGCTTTTATGTTCATGCATACAAGCTGAAACATTCAACCCATTGGGTAGCCTCTAGAGTGGTTCAGCATAATTGTATGCTGAAAAATATTGGTTAAAAGTATCGCAACCTCACTGTTGCACTAGTTGCAAATGAATTATTCATTGAGATTATTTAAAAGCGGGACATATAATGCTCGTTCATCCAACGATCAATATTACGACAGTTCAAATATGAGATTACTTATCAAAAGGCTTAACGTGCAAAGCAGAAAGCCTTAGAGAAGCGGGGGTACATATGAGGCTTCTTATTGCAACCTATCCCGTATGCTTAAGATTTTGAAGGTCAAGAACCCTAGCACATACACTGCTTTCAAGGAGACTGAACTTGATAAAAACCAGCCTAGGATTTTTAAACGTGTTTTTTTTTTCTTTAGGTCAGTGTATTAAGTCCTTCTAGTATTGCCATCATTTGCTTTGCATGGATGGTACATTCTTGACTGGGAGTAAAAAGGCTAGATTCTCACTGCAATTGGTGTTGATGTAAATAACTAGATATTTCCTTTTGCATTTGTGTTTGTGAAGGGTGAGAGCGGGTTGAGCTGGTTCTAGTTTTTTAGGCATCTTAAGGTTGAGGTTGTCCGTGATTGACCTAACGTTTGCATTATACATGATCGGTATGCTAGGATCTTATCTGTTATAAAGACACTGCAAGAGGATTCAAGTGAGTTGTTTCCTTGGAATGACCTGCAGAATAGGTGGTGCATGTGTCACATGGGAGCAAATTCCACAAGCAATTCAAGAGCAAAGCCCTGATGGACATATTCAAGAGGTTGTGCAGTCATAACCAAAGTCGCAAGTTTGATGCTTTGTGTAAGGAGTTGGATAAGAAAACAAGGACACACATATAGGAGAGAAATAAGATGCTGGCTACTGATGAAGATATTGTAACGGAGGCGTTGTCGTCTCTTGGAGAAGGCATTGATCCTCCTAATATGAGAAGAAGTTCGATAAGAAACATCAAATATTTCTCGCACTGGATTGTGGCAGAGCCAAAGGAGAAGTGACCCTTACTCTGTGACACCGGAGGTGCTAGGTTCATGTAGAGCTACATCTTTATCGAATATGTGTAATATTAGCTAGCATATTTGAAAGTTGATACCTATCTATTTTGATGTTTTTTAGTAGGTATGACATCATGACTACCAATATAGCAGAGGTTTACAATTGGATCATCAGAGGGCTACGTTGACTCCCTATTGTTGCATCGTTAAGGGAATATTGTACGAAATTATTGGTTACTACCAGAAGAGGCATGCTGTTGTTGTTAATCATTGTACAACAATGCGTACACCGTATGCCCAATGAATGATGGAGTACCTGCAAAAGAAGAACATGAAGGTAGTAGAACATATGATTCGTAGCATGAGTGTCAATGAGCACCACTTCAAGATAACCTTAAGATCAAAACAAGGAGTGGGGAATGATACCAAAATTGTCACTCATGAGGTGAACCTAGGTCAAATTTTCAATGGATGGTGCGAATGTTCCTGCAACAAACCGAAGCTTTTACATGTCACTTGTTCTGATTTGCTGGCCATATTATCACAAGTGGTTGTGAGAAGCTCAGTATATGTGTCACAATTTTACTCAAAGGAAAATGTGATGCTGACTTGTACTGGAGACTTCCATGGATTCAGTGTACATGGTGACTTCACAGTTTACGATAGAAATATACCGATATGTCTGCCCCCTATGATGTTGCTTAGACATTCCCATGGAAAAGGTGACCAGCCACAGACTAGGTATATTCGTAACAATATGGATGAAGCTGAAGTTGGCAGCACTGTGAGGAGGTGCAATGACTGTGATGAGTATGGTCACAAAGCAAAGAACTGCCCACACTCTAACCGCGGGGATGTTGGAGTAGGACCATCCACCGTTAGTCGACGTGGGAGAGTTGCACATGGAAGACAAGCAGCACACGAGACTGAGGTAGACCGTGACGGATATGCTATCTAGGAACTATGTGTTTCTTTAGTTATTTATATTTTTTTATGTTCTTGATGTAAAAATTAAGTGGTATTATTTGTGTATTTTTTATGTTCTTGATGTAAAAACTAAGTGTTTTTATTTGTGTAATATTTATGTTCTCTCTGTTATATGAAGTTGTTCGTGTATGGTTTATGTTGTTGACGTATGAATTATGTGGTCATCAACATACAATAACTATGTTATATGTTGTTCTGTTTTGAGGCGTCGTATGAGCTTCTCGACCATTCTATGGACGAGTGTCACCGTGGCTTCTTACATTCCATGCATGACGCTTTGAATATGCCTGTGTTACGGATTCGTGCACCAAAGACGGCTTGGTGACTGCACTCGGACTGGTTCGGTGGGTTGTACAGATAGTTCAATTTGCATGCAGCAACATTTAATTTGTAGCAACTAATCAACTCATATATTCGTTGGTTGGGTCGCGCTGAACTTTTTCTGCTTGCACGGATGATTCAAGCCACAGATGAGGACGCAGGTCCGCATCAGGTGGCTAAGGGTCAGGAGGACGAGGACCAGCTGGAGCGGTCACGTCAGTTCTCATTTGACCATTCCCTTATTTTGGTTTTGGTGGACCGATGGAGGCTGGAGACACACACGTTCCACATGTCGTTTGGGGAGATAGCAGTCATGCTACAAGATGTCTCCATGATGACTGAGTTATCGATTTCTGGTGAACCGATCGGTCCCTTGATCACTCCAGCTAGTTGGTAGCAGAACTTGTTTGAGAGGTTTTAGGGAGTTCTACCTGAGCCACTAAATGTCTTGCCCATTGCGGTGCATTAGAAGCACGTGTCTAAGAAGCAGTGATTGGAGCAGTTCAGAGTTAGTAATTTTTTTATGTTTCTTCTCTAATTTCATATTGCACACGTTTTGTCCATTTATTATCGGTAATAACAATCAATCAAATTACGCAGGTGAATAGGATGGCCGAGGATCCCAAGGAGTACCAGGTTGTTCGACACCTAGAGGCTTACCTATTGTGGTTGTTTGGTTGGGTGATGTTCACCTTCAGCCACGATAACACTGTGGACGCACATTGGATAGCCTATGCCCGGGCTATTGCTGACGCAATAGTCACCGATGTGCCTCAGATGTCTTGGGGTTCGGTGGTTCTTTGCTCCACCTACCGTGCCCTGTGCAATGCCTGCGTGAGGACATGCAACGTGTCCAATTTGATGGATATGTCTCTACTGCTTTAGCTGTGGTCCTTCAAGCGCTTTCAGGTTGGACGACTCCTCGTGGTGCCTATGCATTACACCTTAGAGATGTACGCTGGTGATGACATCGACAATCCTATGATGGGATCACTTTGGACACGCCGACGGGTATGCCCTTAAGAGTACCGTTCAAATTTTACTGTTGTAACATTGATAACCTAACTTAGATGAACTGTAATTTTGCAGCCGCAGTGGGCAGGAGTTCAGGTTTGTTTAGCGTATGAGGCTTTCAATGAGCAGTTCGACCACCTGAGGCCTAATATGGTCGTTTGGGAGCCGTACACCGCTGACTTGATGTTGTGGCGATCTGCTAGTCGTGGGGTCTCCGAATTGTACTTCAGGGACTTGATATTTTGGATGACGAGGAAAAAACTGATGTTTGACGTATTCATCAAAGACTATGCCATCCACCGCATGATGCACCAGTTTGGATGGTGCCAGGAGGTCCCGGTCCCACCGGGAGACCGTGTTCCTACTACCGTACACATGTGAGTTCTAATGTCACGTACCTCGTTTTACTATGTGTATTGCATTTCTCTAATTGACACTCCATTGAGGTTGTCGACGAAGGAGCCACCAAGGAGGATGGCTGATATGACCATCATGATGCAGCCCTGCGTGCAGGAGTGGGGCCATGCTCTTGCGGACGTGATTGAGTTTGGTGCACCTTACGATGACTACAATTACCAGTAGTAACTTCAGGTACACTACACAAACTCGCACATGTCTCCTTCATGTCGTGGACCCCCACATCATCCCTCTGCTAGCACTGCTGCTCTATACCTAGGACACGCAGGAGTGGCGCTACACCTTGCGGTACGTAAAATATACAAATTCGTACGACTTTTTACATTCACATTACTTATAGTGCTAATGATTTCTCATCTACCGTAGTCCGACATCACGAGAGAGATTAACGAGGAGGCGATAAGTTTAGCTACGAGACTGTGTGAGCAAGACACATGTGGTATGGCGATTGATGATATCATTGCAGTGTTCTCCCGCTTTTCCACCAAGGCCTAATGTATCATGGAGTGCACATCATGCCGGCAGCCCGATGTTGTTGTACGCAAGCCGTTTGCCATGTGTTCCACGCAAAGGCCCCCACGACCTTCCTCCTCCTTCGACCGCCAGCAATATGCTAATCCTCAGCTTCTGCTCCTTGATCAGGTAATATTTTTACTCTAAGAATTTTTTATTTAGTCTGAATTTTTTTATTTCCATTGAAAATTACGTCATATTGCAGATATGTCAAACGCAATAAGTCTTAAAGTAAAATAAATATGTTGTACATAATTTTTTCTTTCTAATATCGTTGTGCATTTACATAATCTTAACAATCTATTGTTTTAGATCTATGTAAGGTCAATTAACTTGGTATTTTGTTCTATACATTTATGTTATGCTGTAATTATGTCAAACGCTAGAAATCTTAGAGTTTTCTATGCAAATGATCAAATCCATAACGGTCCATATGGTGTCGATTTGAGTAATTATGCAAGCAGGAGGCTCTGGATGGGCTACCCCTAGTGCACAGGATGCTCTGGATGGGCCACCCCCAGTTCACAAGATGCTCTGGATGGGCCGCCCCTAGTTCACATGAGGCTCTAGATGGGCTGCCCCACAGTTCACAAGAGGCTCTAGATGGGCTGGCCCCTAGTTCACAGAAGGCCCTGGATGGATCTGGTCTGGCTACGATACTCCTCAGCCTTAGCATCCTGTCCATGCAGGAGGCTCTAGCTTTGCCACGCCTTTGTGTATTCCTACACTAGGTATGTCACGCCTCTTTATTCCATAATGTTTGATTTATTATGTATTCTCCGCCAATACTTACTTATTTCTGCACGATATAAATGCAGGTTTGATCTGCATCGATATAACCACACAGGTTTCCAGGGGTACGCCACAGTCTAGCGGGAACCCATTCTTTGACTATGTAGGGGCCTCAAAAGTGTTGGCCTCATCACAGTTGTACGGTGCACGTCCGCTCACTTAGACTACGCATTAGGAGACAAAAGGCAACTATGGTCCCCAGTTGCCCAGACGTGAGTGCCACGTGTCTGATTGTTACACACCTTCGGCCTACGAGCATCCTCGTGAGGAGGTGGAGGTCGATGTTCCAGCGTTAGCACGTAGGCAAAAGCATGGCAGAGGCAGGGTCTAAGGAAGGGGTCAGGATAGGGGTCAGGAATAGTCTGTGTTGCTTTTATGCTTAATAAATATCATTTGTTCAGCTTTCCATTTTATTAGTTCAGACTGCCAGTTTACGGAGTAGTTTAGTTACTATGATTCTGCTATCTTATTCTACTATGTTACTATGGTGGGAATATTACCTTATGTACTGTAGGCACAGACAGACAATAAATGCTTACGATGACCCTTATATATGATGTACTTTACTTTCTTCAATAAAATGATCGGGATTTATTATTCTACCAATATATTTTTTTCTAAGCCCAATGATTTCATTAAATTCCCCACCTTATATGCAAGGGGCAATAATAACTACTTACTGAACTTTTACAGAATAAAATGACCATACCAAGCAACAACTTTCATAGAAAATCTCTGTCAAGCATCAATGCTACAAGTTTTTCAGCTTTCACAGGGAATGCTATGCTCTAGCCCCCAGCCAAGCCCGTGCACTTAGTCCATACACTAGCCCCTATCCATTATAAATAATCCCACCCTCATCTATGAATAGATCACTCATTCCTCAGCTCTCTCAATTGTAATGTCTTCCTCAGCTCCACCAAGCCCACCCAATAAGCATTAGAGGATTTTCACCCCCTAGGAGGTCGAACCGCCAATGCGCTTCTGTGACGATCCTTATAGGCTTCGCGAGTCTCAGGACATATCCTACACATATGGCTTATGTTTCTTCATGTGTACCAACTACCAGTACGACAAGCCTCAACATGGACCGTATGAGTACCCATCGATATAGCGATATAGATCACTCATGTGGCACTTTTCATTCTATTTCATGCATTATTTTACTAATCTCCCTTCTTGTTTCATTTGTCCAATCTTCTCCGCCTATCTATGACTTCATGGAATGGCTCAATATAGAGCAAAATAAGCACCAAAAGCGGTGGATCAACATGAGCATGCGGTGGAGAAGGGAAGTGTACGAACGTCGGAGTACGAGCAATAGCAGGAGGAACTATGGCCGAAACATCAGAAGAAGGAGCGTATGAGAAAGGCAGCGGCTGAGCATGCCGCGGCTAAAGCACGAGAAGCAGAGAGGGAAACGAAGCGAGAGAGGACCCGTCGTGCTAGGTCGGTGGGCACATATTCCCTGATAAAGGCAAATATCCTAGGGGCACTCAGTAGAGAGTATCTATTGTAACCCGACATATTTTAATTTTTTAAGGCATGTTAGGTTTAGCAGCGACACGCTATTAGATTACTCTTTATGCGTACCGTACATACCAATGTTGGTTTTCGTCAGCTCTTTGTGGTTAGGGTCTATTCACGCTACGACGAAAAACTCCATATCACATGTAATGTTCATTAGCCTATGTAATATTTGTATCATGTTCTATACTACTTATGTTTTACAACTACTATTGTAATCTCCCATGTAATATTTATTACCCACGTCCCATTGTCGGACAATCGATTCTACGATTTATTTATATCTCTCCATTCCGTATAAAAAATAAGTTCAATTGGAAATAAAAAAGCGATATAATATTTTATCGATAAAAAAATTGGACATTCCGACGTAAGAGATAGTTCACGCTGAGCTCGCATGAGATAGGATTCACGTTGAGCTCACGGGGAGTTTTGGTTCAACAGTTTAGCAAAAATTATTTTTCTATGTATAGTTTGGTGATAAATAGTTTTTGTCTAACGGTTTAAAGAAAATAGCATCGAAGCTGCCGTCGGTGACTCTAAACTGTCGCCGGGAACGGGTTGTCTATTTTTACTATACGATTTAAAAAAAATAGTGTTTTCATACGCGAAAACAAGTTTTCACCGAACGTTAGACGAATAGTATTATTTTTAGAATTTTTTATTTTCGGTATTATTTTCGCACAAAAAAGTAGTATTAAAAAAATTCTCAGTTCAGCGCAACACGCCGCAATCGCATCCTCCCAAATTGGTGCTGAGCTAGGGTTCGCTGCCTCCCACTCTCCCACGCAAGGCGCCAGGAGTCGCATCCGGCTCCGTCGCCGCCGGTCCTGCGCGAGGAGAGAAGGCGGCGGCATCTGCCGGTTTCAGGAGCACGGGAGGCTCGATTTGAGGAGGTGGTTGCAGTCCTTTTCGTTTGTGTTTACTCTCCTTTTCTTTTAGCTTATTGCCAGTTGTGAATTTGGGGAAGAAGCTTCTTGCTCATCAGATCCAGCTGTCTTACTCAATTCAGGATTTTTTTCAACCTGATCATCAGATTGCAGGTTTTGGGGCATCAGGTAACGTCCAACATGGATACGGCGTTTCTGCGTTCTCCACTCATTCGTAATTTAGTGTACGAAGATTGTGCCCTTCTGCACTCCAGAAGTTACCATTGCTATGCTCTTCAGTATGTGAGATGCAATCGGACAGATTTGAAGCCGTGCCAAACTCTATCTGCTTCGCCATTGAGGGTATGCTCTTTCCATAGTTGCTATGTGTAAATCACAAAAGAACTTTTGAGTTTCAGAGTTTTAAGTTTAGCTCCAAACATCAAATATATCAGTAAGGGACATGCATTTATGCCTGAACAATTTTCCAACATCTATAATACAACAGTGATGTGCTTCATGTGCAGGGTTTGACTCACAGATTGGCCGCATTACCTGATGTCGATGATTTTTTCTGGGAGAAGGACCCTACACCAATCCTGGACACAATCGATGCACCAATTCATTTGAAAAATCTATCTAGTAAGGTCGTCAGGGTCATACTTTTTAAGGGTTCCTTTCTATTAATATATGATTGAGAAAATTTTGACACTCAAAGATCTAAAAAATAACAGGAGCTGAAGCAGTTGGCTAATGAAGTTCGCTCAGAAATATCTTTCATAATGTCCAGAAAATGCCAGCCATGTAGTCCTGGCCATTCAGTTGTGGAGCTGACAATTGCTATACATTACGTGTTCAATGCCCCAATGGATAAGATACTATGGGATGCTGGTCAGCATGTAGGATCCCTGTCACTGATCTCTGTGAATAGCTACTGGATTACTATTTTAATATGTAAGATATCTGTAATGCTCAACTTTCTCATCTATCTTTTTTCCTCAATAATTTTCTTGCAACAGGCATATGCGCACAAGATTCTCACAGGAAGGCGCTCTCTGTTCCATACCATTAGACAAAAAAATGGCCTTTCTGGTTTCACATCTCGTTTTGAGAGCGAGTATGATCCCTTCGGTGCTGGACATGGATGCAATAGTCTTTCTGCTGGCCTGGGTACTGTCCTTGTTGGTCATTCATGTCTTGCATGTCAAATAGCATCTATTTTATTGTGGGACCTATTCTCTGCATGTGGAAGTTGCATAATGCTCAACAGTTACTTTCATTTGAATGCATTTTATTTATGGCCTGGATACTTGAGAAATTCAAGAAAGTTAGATCTAGTTTTTGAATCCAATTATGTATGCAGCACCAAGCAAATAAGAAAAAAACAGAGAGCCTGATATAAATTGTTATGTGTACTGCTCTAAGTTCCTGTTCTTTATTTATGTGCTAGATTGACTGTGAAACACATGGAACCCTCACAATATAAAATGTTTCCAGTAGACAGATTAATCATCACAAAAGTTTACACAGCCTAATAAAATCCAAGCCTTGTTCACCAATTTCCTGGTTCCCACTTCTTTCATATCAGTCTTTTTAATCATTTCCTTTCCTTTCTATAGCTTGAGAATTACTTCTTATCAGGGATGGCGGTTGCAAGGGATATAAATGGGAGGAAAAATCGAATAGTGACAGTTATCAGTAATTGGACAACCATGGCTGGCCAAGTGTACGAGGCAATGGGTCATGCTGGTTTCCTCGATTCTAACATGGTTGTTATTCTAAATGATAGCTGTCACACCTTGCTTCCTAAAGCAGATGGCCGGCCAAAGATGTCAGTCAACGCCTTTTCTAGTGCTCTCAGCAAGGTTCAATCCAGCAAAGGATTTAGGAGGTTTAGGGAGGCTGCAAAGGTAAATGTTTGTATTCCTTTTGATTTTGTCGTGAATACTGCATTGGACTTTTAGCATGCCCATAGTTGTATTACCTAATTTCTTTCCTTGTAAAAAATTAATAGTGTTGTATTATGCTATATTAAGATGCTCGGTTTGATATTTGAATTTCTCTTCCTAGGGACTTACTAAATGGTTTGGCAAAGGGATGCATGAATTTGCTGCCAAGGTTGACGAGTATGCTCGTGGTATGATAGGTCCTCATGGAGCAACCCTTTTTGAAGAACTTGGACTGTATTATATTGGTCCTATTGATGGGCATAACATTGATGATCTAATCTGTGTACTTAAGGAGGTCGCCACTTTAGATTCAACTGGTCCAGTACTTGTACATGTAATTACTGGGACAGAAAATGACACTGGTGGCAATATTAAGAGTGACATCACTACAAATGAGGAAGGTTTGTGATCAATATCACTATCAAAATTTGTACAATTCTGTGATAATGCGCATGCTGGTTTAGCTAAACTAGGAGGCATGCTAATCTTTTTTTTTTTTTACTATCTCTTGCCCGGTTACAACTGCACTGGGGTTCCTCATGTATGGGAGGAAGAAACATGGCAAGTCGAGGAACTGGCAGTACTCACACCATAAAAAATTGATAGAATTTGTGATTAGCATTTTACTTGAAATGATGTCAGACTAGTAGGATTGATGTCAGTAGC
Source organism: Phragmites australis (assembly GCF_958298935.1). Classification (NCBI taxonomy): domain Eukaryota; kingdom Viridiplantae; phylum Streptophyta; class Magnoliopsida; order Poales; family Poaceae; genus Phragmites; species Phragmites australis. The sequence continues at coordinate 2,120,617 of NC_084928.1, read as the reverse complement.
AACATTTAGGGGTTCCTTTAAGTTTCCGCATACTAATAAGTATCATTAGGAGTCTAGGAGTGCTAATGTACTAGTCATTTTGTTAATTATGATATTATTGTTCTTTGAGATCCTAACTGTAGGTATTTGCATGTACAAGCTATGTGAATCAGAGTTACGGATAGACGAGTCTTAATTGATAAGTTTCTTTTTTCTGGTAACAGAGCCTTCAAACTCAAGCCATGCTCTTCTTAAGTTTTTAGAGAGTGGACTTTCTAGGACATATAATGACTATTTTGTGGAAGCACTGACAACAGAAGCAGAGAATGACAAGCGCATTGTGGTAGTTCATGGTGGCATGGGAGTGGATCGATCACTCCGTTTATTCCAGTCCAGATTCCCAGACAGATTTTTTGACTTGGGCATCGCCGAGCAACATGCTGTTACCTTTTCTGCTGGTTTGGCATGTGGAGGTTTAAAACCTTTCTGCATAATTCCATCAACATTTCTTCAGCGAGCATATGATCAGGTGCCAACACATACTGTTGCTAAATTACATTATGGCAGATAGTAAATTAAATCCACTAAATCTGCAAGGCTGCTTTAATGTAATGTAAATTACATTTCATAAAGCTTTAATGTAATGTAAATTACATTTCATAAAGCTCACATGTATGACAGATAGTTGAAGATGTGGACATGCAAAAGATACCAGTTCGATTTGCAATCACAAATGCTGGTCTGGTGGGGTCAGAGGGGCCAACTAATTCAGGAGCATTTGACATTACATTCATGTCATGCTTGCCGAACATGATTGTCATGTCACCATCTAATGAGGATGAACTTATTGACATGGTAGCAACAGCTGCAATGATTGAGGACAGACCTATTTGCTTCCGGTATCCTAGGGGTGCCATTGTTGGAACTAGCAGTACTTTAACATATGGGAATCCACTTGAGGTAGGTTTACTTCATGGAACCCCATGTTTTATCACCAGGAAGAATAAGAAACATTGTAGAAATTCTATACATTTTCTACCTTTAAGAAAATATAAAGGAACTGGATTCTTCGAAAAGGAAGAGAATGGGTTTATATTATCATCTTAAAAAGCACCGAAGTGATTCTTTTATCTAACCTCAAGGAACTCGTCATGAACATAACATTCTGAATTTGTTACTAGACAAGTCTCCGATTTGCTACTAACAGGCTTAATGGCAATTAAACTTTATATATTGTAGTATTTCTGGTAACATGCATGCTTCCAAGTTTTAAAAGTAGTTGCAATAGTTTATGATCTCTGTTTCAGATTGGCAAAGGAGAGATTCTTGCCGAAGGAAAAGAGATAGCTTTTCTCGGCTATGGTGAAGTGGTTCAGAGATGCTTGATAGCTCGATCTCTTCTATCCAACTTTGGCATTCAGGCGACTGTTGCCAATGCGAGATTTTGCAAGCCACTTGACATTGATTTAATCAGAACGTTATGCCAACAGCACAGTTTTCTTATCACGGTGGAAGAAGGAACAGTTGGTGGCTTTGGCTCGCATGTCTCACAATTTATTTCACTCGATGGTCTACTAGATGGCCAAATAAAGGTAAGGATCCAACCACTTAGCTTTGCTGTTTTTGTCTTTTCTACCTACACGACGTGTGTTCTGTGCTCCTGCATTGCAGTTGTGCACTTCAGTCTTCCTGTCCTGTTAAGTGGTAGTAATTTCACTTGAGGCTCAGTGTTCGGCAAGTTTCGTTGTTTCTGCATGCTAATCTTCAAGGTTATGCCCATTTCTTTGTAACTTGCAGTGGCGACCCATTGTGCTGCCAGACAGGTACATAGAACATGCTTCGCTCGCTGAGCAACTCGATTTGGCTGGCCTAACTGCTCATCATATAGCCGCAACTGCATTGACTCTCCTTGGGCGACACCGGGACGCACTTTTGTTGATGAAGTAAGGAAAGGAACTACCAAAAAGAAAAAGGAAATAAGGCATGAGGAGAACGCTTGTCATGTTGTTTATGATATTTTTAAGGACTGAGCGTCTGAGCCTGATGTGAGAGGGTGCCCAAATGCACTACTCAGAAGAGAAATCTGCAATATTTTGTTTTGGGGTGTACATACTATAAACCCTATTTTGATAATTAGGTGGCTCGTAAGGCATGTGCAACGACACGCTGTAATGTATTGTTGCACCTAGTAAAGCTACTGAGTGTTGCAAAGGCTTATCTGAATTGTCTGAATGCATCAATTCCTCTCTGAATGAAATGGCAAAAATTGGGTGTGAACTCCGAAAAGAACAAATGAATTATCTTCTGGTCTTTTGGATGCAAAGACTGCTCAGGGTCTCACCACGCCGCAAGCCTCACTGGTTGGGTGGGAGCCCGGGCACTGGCAGAGGATGAACTGCATCACGCATCAGACTCGTCCATTACCATACAAAACCGATCTTACCAAACTGGAGAATAATTGGAAAAGGTAGTACTTAGGCAACCGAATTCAACAAAATTTCTACGGCTAATCGTCCAATGTATCGAGTGTTACCAAACAACATTATGCAGATCAAGATCAGAACTAAAACATCAGGAAGATGGTAACAGGGCAATAATGTCAAGAAGCAATAGCTCCCATTACTTGAGCAATCAAACAATAAGACATTACCAATACAACAAAATCTCTGGCATGCCATCATGCCTCATGGTCTCATTGTACACATCATGGGTATAACACAAGGTGGCCTTTAGGCCATGCTATGAATACCACACATGCTAGGGTTACAGTTGCTCAACTTCTGAGCAAGGGTTCGGCGACAGCAACATAAGGACACATGGTAACCCGTACTCCGTCTTTCATCAAACGAATCAGGTCTAGTCAGAGTTCTGTCACAGTATTAAACACAAAATGAGCAAGGTTAGATTGAACCCTGTTATCACTCAAGGCAATGCAGCATGCTTCAATATCCCCCCATGTCAGCAAGTCATTGAGTGGAAAATTCTCAAACAATGACGGATGGAGTGGCATATCTTCAATATCCCCCCTATGCATATGCATATGCATATGATACAATCAAAACAACTTCAAAAAGCTAAAGTCATAAACATATTATAGTTTTTCGAACCGAACCTTGCTCTACTCTAAGTACATCTTGGTTGTGATTGCTGGGTGCTGCTTGCCAGAGAACTCATGCAATTCATAGGTGAACTCCATATCCATAAGTCGATGATTTTCTTTTGAGCGAACCATCGAGAAGGAAACCTTAACACTGTCTCCTCTAGTTACTTTCAGAGGTGGCTTCAGCAAGAATACCTTAAAAAGAAAAGAAAATATGATGAACTTTGCCAGACCAGGTAACTGTTTTATGAATGGTATACATTTCAATAATGACACAATCAATTGAAGGAATATGTTGTTTTGAAAAAGTTATCATTTCAAGTAAAATCATTCATATGTAGACTAATTTCATTGAAATAAACATATACGTCTTCAAAATATAAATAAGTTCCATATTTGCAAGAGAAGGTTTGCTCTCTGCTCCTGCTTATAATAAATTCATAAAAGAAAACAGAAAATTCTTTTACTATTTGAAGGAGAAGGATTTAGCAATTTGAAACTATAAGCTATAGCCGGTAACAAATTCAAGGAGTGACAACAAAAATGTAATGATCTATATCCCAGGAAACCAACCTGTTGCCCCCAATGAGTTCCACCACGCTCATTCGGAGCCGTATTTAACTCAACTTCTTCCACTGCAGGGTTTTGCTTACTACCCTGAAATGTAATATTAAATATAATAAGCACCTGCCTTGAGTAAAGTGTAATTCTATCATAAGATAAAGTGGGTAGCAATTCAGTTTGACATACTCGAAAATGAACATCAAACCATCCAGCTAGTGCTGCTAATCTAGCTTCATCGAGGCTGATTGGCAACATAACTTGTGCTCTAACTTCTCGAATATCATCAACAGTGGCCGTCAAGCAATCAATTTCCTTGATAACTGCAGCTTGACCGATAACTTGGTTTGGATGAAGATTGTTCCATATTGAAGACTGCAGAAGAAGGCAACCATGTGTAGATTAAGCTTGCGGGAAAGGCGCATAAAACATATAGGCTTAGTCATTCACTGCTCTTGCATGCTGATTTCCTAGGAAGAGTTTTTGAAAGATGATAACCTATTTATCCCATAACAAAGTATCGAAATAGCCACAAAAAGTATACCCAGATTTAGGATAAGCATCTAGGGTGTGCTTGAAAAGGTTAAAAAGCTAAATTAGATTGATAGAACTCATATTTCAATGGATACGTAAGCAACAGTTCATTCAAAGTATGGCAATAAAGTGAAAAGGATCATTTTTTTCCTCTAAATTGAGTATTGTAATTACTTAGGAAGGTGCAAGAAAGGACCTTATACATACTTAAAAAAGATACGTTACCGTAAAAACATAAAAGTCATTCATAAGCTAACCCCCCCCCCCCCCAATTTTACATTCAGAAACTGCAGTCATCAACTAGCAGAGAAATAAGGATGAGTACCTTGAGATAGTATTTTTCATTTTCTGAACGATATGCCTTTGTCAAAGCATTCATGTTGACCCCATAATAAGCTTGAGTGTCCTCAACAAATAGATTCCAGTCATCCATAGCAATATCAAAATCTTCCATCTTTTTGTCACCCAAACCAGTTCTTATCGGTGCTAGCCACATCCGAGCATGACTAGGATACCTGCAAAAAATATGATCTCACATTAAGCAAATCTGTGTTCTGCGCGCACCAACAGCATATTCAAAAGGGCATTTGATTTCTTTCAAAAACAAAAGAATTTTGATAGTGTTTGTTAATATAACTTGCAGTATTGACTTACATTACACCATCTGGCTTCAACCAGCGGTCACGTGCGCAAATGACAGAATCAAACATGGACTCTCTCAAAAGAAAGTAGCCCATCCACTCTGATATAATGACATCCACTGCCGTTCCAAACAACAGACAGAAACAGAGTAGTCATTAATCAATACTCGACACATCATAACCTCCATGTTTAAATTACAGATTTGAACTTTTCTCTTGATATGATAAAGCCTAATACTTTGCACTATTTCATATGGCTGGAGTACCATTCCAATAGCGACACAAATCTTTCTTTTTACCATCGATTCAGGAAGCACAGTAAGAACAATCAAGAAATTAAGGCTCACCTTTCTCCGGAAGCACAACGTCTTCCACGGTGCCCTGTATCACCTCGACGATGTCCGCAACGCCGTTGGCGCGCGCGAGCTCGCGCGCGTGCTCCGCCATATCAGTCGCCTCGACGGCGTACACCTTCCTGGCCCCGGCCTGCGCGCTCCAGATCGCAAGGATGCCGCTCCCCGTGCCCACGTCAAGCACAACCTGATAGATCCGCCAAATCCATCAAATCGGATCCCAGAATTTCAACAAAAATCGAATTTTTAAGGGCTTTCAAAGGTGTAGAAGGTCCTCGCACCTTGCCGCGGAAGTGGGGAGCGTTGCGGAAGACGGCGGAGTGGTAGGCGTCCATGCGGACGCGGTCGCAGAGCATCTCCTTCTGGTGGTAGAGGTAGGCGTAGGTGCAGAAGTAGTTGGCAAAGTCCACTTCCTTATCCACCGCGGGCGCGCCGGAGGAACCGGTGGCGGCGGCGCCGTTCGGGAGGGACGCCATGGGCTGGAGGCGGGAGCGGGGGCAGTAAGGGGTTTTGGGACGAAGGTTGCTTGCTTGCCTGCTAGGGTTTATGGAGTCGGGATTTTTAAAGGGTGGTTTGGATGAATGTCAGCCCTTGGATCTTTTTTGATTTTCGTGTTCCAGTTGGTTGCTGCTAAATTTGGAAGTTGACATGAGCCAGTTGAAAATTGAGCTTTTTAAAATAATATTATTTTATTGAAAAATGCAAGAATAATATATAAAATCTGATATTTTCATAAATAAGTATTTATTGGCACTCCGTATGCCGACATGCTACGTGTTAGTGGGTCTTAGAGTCTATCAGCACTCCGCGTGCCGACAGGTCATGTATCCCATAGAAGATATTTTAAAAAAATTCATAATTTTTTCATATTATCTAGTGCTAAGAGGTCTTGTGTCCCGTAAATAACATTTAAAAAAATTATGATTTTTTTATATAATCTCGAATAGAAATACTTTTTATATAAAAATTATATCTATCGATAATATATATAACTTTGTAATTGAATAATTTTTATTTAAATCTATTTAGATATCTAAAAGTGTTGGCTCATTACGACAGCCAGTGACGGAGCGTGCTCCCGTCCATCAGCTGATACGAGGTCTTAGCCCCCAAATTCTTTGTGCTTCGCAGCATCCTACCGGTCCTTCCCTCTTTTCCCACGTTCACTAGTAGAAAAATAATTTATATGAATGGTTTTAAAACTCTACATACAATATTTTTTTAACCGTATGTATAAAAGAATCTGTATAAATTATATTTATACAGATAGTTTTTGAATCGGCTATACAAATTATTTGTACATATGACTTGTTACTGGAACCGTCTGTACTAAGTTTTCTGAAGTTAAAAAAAATCTAAAAATATATTTTTCCTATCTATATCACCCCTATATTATTATATAGGCATGATCGATAGTCACATAATTTTTCACACGAAATACCATGAGTGTATTTTTTAGAGTCGAACCTGCAGCGCGAACATTCCTTATTGTCTCATCTACTGTTCATTGCGAACCATTATATAAAAATAATCTATATAAGATATATTCTTAAAACGAGTGAGACACTATTTATACAGACGATTCTAAATTTAGAATTGTTTGTGCTAATTAGTATAGACGGCTCTAGTTTAGAATCGTCTGTATTATTCTTTTTTATAAAGACAATTCTAATTTGAAACCGTTGGTACTATTAATATCAATAGTACAGACGATTCTAATTTAGAAATATTTATACTATTTTTTTTTACAAATAGTTCTAATTTGAAATCGTCTATACTATTATTGTCAGTAGTGCAGACGATTCTAGATTAGAATTATTTGGATAAAAGAGAATAGTACAGACGATTTATAAACTATAATCGTATGTATTAATAGTATAGACAATTCTAATTTAAAACTATATATAATGTAATGTTCTATTTTGTTACTCTAGTTTAGAACTGTTTGTGGTACACTTACACGCAACTTCGTACATCCATTTATATAAAGATGTAACACTTGAAGAGGCCTCTCCGGCTGGGTCCTCTCCCACCTCTAGCAACTCTGTGCTTCTCGCCACCAACAATGCTTCAAATGCCGGTGACTCTTCGTCACGCCGTGACAACAATGACCGCTCTAGTCATGGCTCCGATCATGAGCATGGCTGTGGCAGTCGCGATGGTGACCGTGGCGGTCGCAATAGCAATTCCAACTCCACCTCCACCAACAGCATCGCTTCCTCCAACTACAACAGCAACCAGTACGGCAACTACAACGGGGCCTCCTTCCCGCTGCAATTCGGCAAAGCCCCATGGGGTGCGCCGGCTGGTAGCTACCGGTGTCCCCTGTGGACTGACGTGTCCTGGTGCTCGGCAACCTTCTCTCACCGCCAGCCAATAGGTCTTGTTAACAACATTTACCACGTCCTCATCCTAAAGAACGAAAGAAAACAAAAAATGATGATCACTTGCACCGGGGGTGGATCCAGCTGAGATTTAAGCAGAGGTCTGCTAGCTATTAAGCTTCTATAGGTACAACAAAAATAATCTACAATTGACTAAATGAACAGAAATAAGTGGGGGCATGTGCCCCGTTCGGTATATGTTCGTCCCTAACTTGCACCATGAAGCTTAGACTGACGTAGTTGCTTTTGATGAGTACTAATAATACATGTTACTTAGTTACTACTGATACGAACTTGGTCAATCTAATGTGATGATAAAACTCATAACATTTTTTTCCAGTTAACTAGCTAATAAAATGGATAAAAGGTCCTTTCGAGGCCTGTTGTATTTTGGCAAAACCATGTGCCACCCTTTAGTGGTATTTTGAGTCAAATACAAAACTTCTACATCAAACTTTCATATTAATAGGTCCACTTGTCTGTAGAATATTTCTAGATATTTCTAGACTCAGCCACAACATGCAAATTCTACTGCGTCGTATATTATTTGAGCTTTAAAAAGATATATAGTGCAAACTGGTTGCTTATGATTTACTGTTTCGGCGTAGTGCAAAAACCTGCACGTTTTTTATAGGATTTTTGTACACGTTTGACACTTCGTTGCAATTTGTAAAAATTTACACCCAAGTGGGCCCGAATTCGGTATACCAGCAGCCTATAGGCCAAGTTCGCCGGAGCCTTTTCGAGGCACGCTCCCTCTCCGTCTTCTCCACCGGCCGCCATGTGGAAGCGCGCCGCCTCCCTCATCCTCCGCCACCACCGCTCCGCCCCCGGGCCCCGCTCTCCGGCGGTCTCCGCCGCCGCGGCGTCTGGCCTCCGCCGCACGCCGGCGCCTCTCTTCTTCTCCACTCTCGGTACGTCCCTTCCTGTTCCTCACATGGTCAGGCCGTATCCCCGATTTGATATGAAGGCTGCGTTTTCTTCAGATGCGGCGGGGGCGAGGACGAGGGTGGAGGACGTGATGCCGATCGCCACGGGGCTCGAGCGCGAGGAGATCGAGGCCGAGCTTCAGGTCCCCCTGCATAGCCGCCTCGCCTCGGATTCATTTCTTGTTACTACGGGTTCTTTGCTAGTGAAAGGGTAAATTTTGTTGGATTTGGTTCGTTGTTCTCTCCAGGGGAAGAAGAGGTTCGACATGGACGCACCCGTCGGGCCCTTTGGCACCAAGGTGAGCGCTTTCCATTCGATAATACATTTTGTTTCATTGATTGATTTGGATGGAGTCTGTGAGTGTGTACTGCAATGGCAATGTGTAGTCATCAGACTATGGCTATGGATGCGACGTGCTCATTTAGATTAATATGTTGTCTGCGGATATGAAATTATCTGTTGAACATAAGCTGTGAAATTGGTGAAGAGATAGAGGGTAGTTTGGATGTTGGGAAAACAGCATACAGTGCCACTCTTTAGATGAATGTGAATTTCGACATTAGTTCTTTTCCTTGCACTATGTAAGTTTTATGCCAAATTGCTAATAGCCACGGGGCCAAAGAATCATTGAGACAAATTCAGTCTAGCTTAGACAATCAAGTTTGTGTTCATATTACTTGGTGTTGGGTTGGCAACAGAGACCTGTTGGCTGAGCCCCAACTTGTGTTCTTCAGTGCCAATTTATTAGCCTATTCTCTTGCTTCAACTTTCTGTGCTCCAAAAAATTTCTAGTTCGTGGCCATTCTTTATGTGGCACATAGTATTTGCTCAACACTATTTTATCACATGTGCTTTCTTAAAAAGAGGTTGTATTCCTTTTGAATTTGCACTGCAGTAGATCCGTTTTGTTAGCATCTCAAAGCAACTTTTTAGGTCTGTTGTAGCATACAGAATTTTCAATCATTAGTTATGTGTATTGAATCATGAATCCTTGCAGGAAACTTGATTTTTCTGTTTGATTGAGTTTTCTTTTGATTCTTGTTCTGTTTTGTCTCTCTGTTGTTGCTTCGCAATTCCATGTCAATAATTTCTTTTACATATTTTCGTAGAGACATCGTTTATTTGAAAACTCTATGGCTTCAGATTATGATATATTTATTTTAGTGTGTTCCCTGCCAATGTGAACATTGCTATTATGAGGAATTGTGGTTGAACAACCTTTGGTGTTGACCTCTTCATTCTGGCCTACTCAATAAAAGTCAATTTGATCTTGAAGTTGAATTTGTCAGATGGTTCTCCACCAAATGTCCGAGGCAAGTTACCCTCAATTGGGACAGCTTGCTCTGTGGACAGTACTGTATATTATTGTTTGTACAACTGATTCGTTTTTTTTTTCTGATGACATTGTCCTTTGGGTTGGGGAACTGGGGATTCAGTAACTTGTCAGTCCTCTTAATGATCATTAGTTCCATTTAGTTTTGGGTTTTTGATGAATCACTTTGTGGGGTACTATGTGTTGAATAATATGTGATATATAGAGCATATATAATATTCCACAAGAATAATTACAAGAATGAAAATTCGAGCTAGCTATACACATGATAAGGAAGGGTAACAGCTGAGTAATAGCATAACCAAAGCAACCCCCCATGTGTAGCTTCAATAGCCGAATAACAACATGAATTAAAAGAGACAGTATCTCAACATTAGGACAGCAAGTGAACAAAGATGTTGCTCTCAGATTTAAGCTCAACAATTGGCCCCAAGCCTTTGAAGACTTGCTCCCAAATTGTTCTAATGATCTAATCAAATATTGGGCTATCCATAAAATCTCAACTAACAAAAGGATCTTGGACAATATACCAAGCATGATCACTGGATTGTGAGCTGTGCTAAACCAGAGGTATTCCATGCGAAAACATTTGGTCATTACAAAAGTAATACCAGCAAACAGATGATGAAATCTACTGAATTTTACCAGTACAGAGCATATCCAGATATGAAAGAAACAAGCCATCACTGGAATCTGTGGCCAGAAGACCACCAACAGTGATGAATATATCACTCAGATCAACACCTGAGACAAGTAAACTGCCGCACAGACCAACCACTAGTTCACAGCTCACACATCCACAATACCAAAGATCCTAATGCTATTGTTCTTAAGCAATAACCCAATATAAGATCAATTATATCATCACAGAGCATTTAGACTTCAGCATGCTGTACAGAATGTGAAAAAGGATAAAAACTCACAGTGAAAGGAGATGAAGAGATTGAATAATCGGGGCAAGGCACGACTCATCGGTCGCAGTCCCAGAAATCCGATTGCCCGCCGTAGCGCCGACAATAAGGAAGACGGAGATACAATCCCCAAACCACACTGCAGCCGGCACGTGTGGGCGAACTTCCGGCGTTTGCAACTCCGGACCAACACCGCTCACTTCCAAATCTCCGAAAACCAGGTCTAGCCGAGAAAGACTCGGATTCAACCGGCCAAAGATCACTGGGAAGAAGAGAAGATTGGGGGAAAACTCACAGAGAGAAATTCTTCATTGGTCTGCTCTTCGGAGAGGGGAAGGAAGAGGATCTATATCGGGGAACCTGCACCGGCCGGCCGGAATCAAATCCAAACCGAATTGCAGCTCCTCCGGCTCCCAGGCGCACAGAGCGGACGACAGTTGCCGCCGCCGCACGCCCAGGTCCCAGCCATCCCTTTCCTCCATTTCTCCTCTACGGAACCCTAGCAGCCAGCTGCCTTTTAAGGCTAAGAAGTCATGGGCTGGGCCAAACCACGAGCTCAAGCCCATATCAGCTGCAATTTCAGCCCAGAAGAGTTCCAGCACATTGAAAATTTCAGAAATATATGCAACACTATGTTTAATTGGATTTTGCTTACCTACACGGCTATACTTGTACCTTTTGCAACATTTTTCAGTTAGCTTCATTTCACTGTTATGTGGTCCAACTGAACCGATATCTTGTTCCATCCATAGGATGCCCCTGCTGTGATTCGGTCATACTACAACAAACGGATTGTTGGTTGCCCTGGTGGTGAAGGAGGTAAGCTGCTGTGCATGCTAAATCACCTCTTTGTCATTAAAAGAGGCTTCTAAAATTCAGATTCTTCTCTGCGCCTTATCTAGGAACATTCATCAACCCATCACCTATCTGATTGGCTTAAACTGCAAATGTTATTGGCTTTTGCAGAAGATGAGCATGATGTTGTGTGGTTTTGGTTGGAGAAGGACAAACCACATGAATGCCCAGTCTGTACCCAATATTTCATGGTATGTTGGTTACTTTCGACATAAGGTGATTGCATTCCAAGAGCAATTTTTGGCTTGGGATGATGTATTCTATGTGATGTATGCTCTCTCATGTTTCACTGAGCTACAAGCTTCCATCTTTATTTCCACAGCTTCATGTGATTGGAGAAGGAGGATCCCCTGATGGACATGATGATGATGACCACCACCATCATTAAGGTTCAAGAAGGCCTATCTAGTAATAAAATGTGGTGCCAATATCATTTTTCCGCAATGTTGTCAGCATTTGCCCTTATAGAGTTCAGTAGACCATGTCAACCTGTTTGCCCTATGGCTCGGAACAGAACATGGTTTTGTTACATGCTTTTCAGAAAATCGGCTATACAAATAATGGGATTCATTACACAATTATGTACTTTCTGTATTCAACACACGTTTTGTTGAATCAAGATTCAAAACATACTTATTTCTCTGGATGATTCTATGTTCCCCAGGGTGTTCGTCAAATCTATTGGTGGAAGATTTGTTGTCTGAATATTGCTAACAGCCTAACACATTGGTCTGTTGAAATTGTAGTTGCAGTCATAAGAGTTTATCAGATAAGCAGTGGCTTCGATGAAACAATCAAGATAACATACATTTTCCTTGATCTGTAGTTTCCAAATACTAACGTGGCTGATGTTGTTTACATGCTCAATCTCGATGGATAAAATTTCAACTTAGGATTTGGCCAAACTGCAGACACCGAGGAACCAACACCGCACACATTACTATACACTGATGTCCCCTGGAGGCGTTGGATCAGTGTGTTACTATTGCCTTTTCCCACTTGAAGACTTGGCTGTGCAAGATTTTTAGGCACCGATTATTTCCTATCTCCACACAAAATTAGGATGAATTCGCCATGACGAGGTATCATCTGCAGTGCCATTCAATCCAATTCTTCATCTGAACCGTTCTTCTCCTGCTTACCCCACATCCTTCTTCTGATCAGGTCAAGCAGTTGTCTTTTTAGGGCAAAAAAGAAAAAAAGAAGCAATCGTTTGTTAAGCATCGCTGTCGTCAAATTCGTCAAGGGTTGCATGTCCTCTTGTCAACTCATGTGTATAGCCCTCGACTTCACTCTGTTCCTCTGCTTTCGCCTGTCGAGGCTGCTCTACCTCTCGACGGCACTCATCCTATCGGTCGTGCTGGCGGGTACCGTCGCGGTGCTGCTGTGCCACGCGCTGAGCGCGCGGGGGCGGGCCGGGCGCATGGCGAGGCGACCGGTGCTCAACGGTGGCGAGGAGTTGGAGGTGCGCATGGAGTACAGCTTCTTCCGGAAGGTCGCCGGGCTGCCGAGCAGGTTCTCGCTGGACGCGCTCGCCTCGGCGACGGACGACTTCCGGTGCGTGGTCGGACGGGGCTCGTCGGGGACGGTGTTCAAGGGCATCCTCGACGACGGCACGGCCGTGGCGGTGAAGCGTATCGACGGGTCGGAGCATGTGGACAAGGAGTTCAGGTCGGAGGTGTCGGCCATCGGCAACGTGCAGCACGTCGGCCTGATCCGCCTCCTCGGCTTCTGCCTCGTGCCCCACGGCCCGCGCTTCCTCTCTAGGAGTACATGAGCACGGCTCCCTGGACAAGTGGATCTTCTCGCAACACGCCGGCGGTGGCAGCAGACGGTGCCTGATGTGGGCGCAGCGGTACCAGGTTGCCGTGGACGTGGCCAAGGCGCTGGCGTACCTGCAGTCCTGCACCACGACTGCCGAGCCAAGGTGGTGCACCTGGACGTGAAGCCGGAGAACATCCTCCTCGACGACCGCTTCCGGGGGCTCCTCTCGGACTTCGGGCTGTCGACGCTGATGGGTAAGGAGCAGAGCCGGGTGGTGACGACGGTGCGCGGCACGACGGGCTACCTGACCCCGGAGTGGCTCCTCGGCGCCAGCGTCACGGAGAAGTCCGACGTGTACAACTACGGGATGGTACTGCTGGAGATGCTCGGCGGTCGGCGGAACCTCCAGGGGGAGCCCGGCCCGGGCGGGTCGCGGCGCTGGTCATACTTCCCCAAGATCGTCGCCGACAAGGCGCGGGAGGGGCGCGTGATGGAGGTGCTCGACAAGCAGCTGGTCGCGTCCGGGGAGGCGAGGGTGGACGAGGCCGTCGTGAGGCGGATGGCGCACGTGGTGCTGTGGTGCGCGCAGGAGAAGCCCAGGGCGCGGCCGACCATGGCGCGCGTGGTGGAGATGCTGGAGGCGAGGGGTGGCGCTGCCGTGGAGCCGCCGCCGCCGTCGGACATGATCGTGGTCGACCTGCTCGCGCTAGACCCCGCGCACGCGCACCACGACGGGCCGTTCGGGCTGCCCCTTCTGCCCGCGGGCTCGGCCGGGACGGCCGCGTCGTCGGTGATGAGCGTGAACGACTCGTTCGCCCTCTCATACTTGTCGGGACAGTAGCGTGCGTCGATTTTTTTTATAATAGTATTTTAATGAAAAATTGCAAAAATAAAATTTAAAAATAGAAAATTGCAAAATTAAGTATGCCACTGGACCCTCGTTGGAACTCCGAATGCCGATTGGACCTTTGTTGGAACTCTGAATACCGTCAAGTGGTCAATTCGACACCTCGGAGGCTGTTGGCCGTGCGAAACTCTAAGTGCCGACCAGTGGCCACATAGGATCTGTCTTCACCTTTGTTGGCTCGTAGAGTGGGACCTGTCGGCACCCCTGTAAGTTTGCACAGCGGGACCTGTCCCTTTCCCCATGGTCACATGTATGGCACATGGGATGTCGGTACTCGGAGTACCAACTGTCACCTATTTTTTGCAATTTTTCATTTTGATTTTCTTTGTAATTTTCTATTAAATTATTATTATTAAAAAAATCATGCACGGCATGCATGTTCCGACTTCCAAGGAGTGGCTTGATGCTTTGGTGATGGGATTGCCTGCCTCTCAACATTGAGATGCAGGTGTTGCTGAAACTGGAATACCATCAAAGCTTGAGCACATAATATGATTCTGCATTTTTCTTTTTCTTTTTTTAAAACCAAATGTGCTTTTGCATTCTTTTGGTTATTTTTTCATGTTACCTGTAAGCCATGTAACATATGGTATTGGTCAACATATTAATTTGTTCTCCCACTGTTTGGGAAGGAATAGGGATTGCATGAGTTTTTTTTTAAATCTACACAGTTCATTTCACCTTGAAAGTTGGAGGTACACCCAGAGTTCTTCCATAAACGGCGACGAGAAAGACATACCAGTTAATAGTTTTGCACTAAAATCCCCATGGTCTAGTGTGGGCTGGAACTGGTATGGCCCCGGCCCATGACTGTTTCGTGTTGGCGTCGGAGCCGAGTACGGTTCATTCACGTGGCAAAATTCGAAGGCTAACCCCGGTCCAGTATCTTCCATCCTCTCTCATTTTGTTTTATTTGTATTTGTGCTAGATTTCAAATTTATCATATCGCAGAAGTCATAGCCAGAGCTTTTCTGGTGCAGAGAAGACAATGTACTTTTTAAACTCTCAATTTAATAAGGAAAAACACATAAATGTCTCAGCAACGTACAGAGAAAACTATTCGCGTAAGCTTATTTACACCATACCACTGATGAGCTACAATAACGTGATTGCATAACACCTACATGCCAAGACTAGGTGTGATCAAGTGAGATTGTTTGGCAGCTCGATTACACGAGTACGGCAACTATATGTAGTAGTAGTACATGGTAACACCCATACTGAAAACTCGAGACATTTACATAATCTAATATTCATATCCCATGTTGGTAGTACCAGCATAGTCTGCATGTGGTGTTTCGACATCCATCCCCATCATTCGCGCTGTCCAGTACATGCTAGGCTGCAGGGCACAAGTCGAAGCCACGCCTAATCTCTCAGCTAAACGTTCAGTTTCTTCATGCTTCAGCAACAATATCTCTCTCCATGCACTTCGTATAGCTTTCAGCCTGTCGGTCACTTGGGTCATGGAAGGCCTCTCCTCCCTTTTGAATCTCAAGCACAAGCTGGCTATCTGAGCAACTTCTTGGAACAGTTCCTCCATTCCCACACCAATTATACTAGTGTCTAACAAACCTTCAACTCTGTTCTCCTTCATCGCTTGCAGGAAAGATGATGCGAGGTTTCTGTCTTCCTCAGGGCCCTCAAAGTATATTGCTGTCTTCCTTGTGATTAGCTCTAAAAGCACAACTCCAAAGCTATAAACATCGCTCTTCTCTGTCAGTTTCCGCTCTTGCAAGTACTCAGGGTCCAGGTAACCCAGGGTTCCCTGCACTATTGTCATGAGTTGAACTGCATCGTTAGGAAGAATCCTTGACGCCCCGAAGTCGGTCACCTTCGCCATGTAGTTTTCATCTAGAAGAATGTTTAGAGATTTCACATCTCCATGGACTATGGGGCGGTTGATGGAGAGATGCATATACTCTAGTGCTTCAGCAGATTCTTGGGCAATCCTGAGACGGACTTCCAACGAAATAGGTGGTCTACCATGATTACCATGGATCAACCGAAAGAGAGTGCCATTTGGGATGAATTCATACACTAAAATGGGCACTTCCACTTCCAAACAGCATCCTATAAGCCTAACCACATTCTTGTGATTGATCTGCGAGAGTATAATAATCTCTTGAACGAATTCTTCGGTTTGAACCACATTGATAATCTTTGAGCGCTTTATAGCCACTACCTTGTTATCCCTCAAAATGCCCTTGTAGACAGTGCCGTGGCCCCCTATGCCTACTTCTCTACTCTTGTCAAAATTGTTTGTTGCCTTCTTGAGGTCTTCTAGGGTGAATAGTGTCACTGTATCGACTTGTCTAGAAAGGATTTGTTGATATAATATCTGACCACCATTCTGTTTGAAGAACCTCTCCTTCTCTTTTGCTAGCTTCCTTTTTTGGCACTTGATTAGTAGAGCAGAGATACAGATGATGAGGAAGACGAAACTGATGGAAATACCTGAAAAATGGAGGTTACCATCAATTCGACTAGCTTTCTACATGCCCACATGTGGTTTTAAACTATGTGAAAAAATATTGTTGTAGCATCCACGAATGGTGATATTGTTTTATAGGAACACTAGGGAATTCCCGACTGACTATATATTAGCAATGAGAAAAGTATATCTCATGAGAAAGGGAAAAATTATAGTGACATAGTTGAACTGATAGGGCAAGAAAAGTGCGGATGCATTATATTTTTATAATACTATTCTCTTCTTCAGTTCTCTCTTAGATATACCTATGACCATATTGTTGGGGCCATGACTAGTTTCGACCATATTGTTGAGGCCATGACTAGTTTCGACCGTATTGTTGAGGCCATAATCAGTTTCGCAGGGTAGTTTCTTGGGATCGCTGCTCCAAGTTCCTGGTTTGCATGAACACGTGTAGCTTCCGATGGTGTTATGGCATTTGCCGTGGCAAGGATACAGGAATGGATAATCACACTCATTGATGTCTGTAGATTATAAGTGGAATAAACATTAATCATTGGAAAAAGCACAATTCACAAAGCAAATCAGTACGAAGAGAAAAGGGAGATGAACGCAAGCTGACCTTGCTGGCAGCCTCCGTCTAGGTAGGGATTGCCCTCGAAGCCTGAAGAGCAGTTGCAGAGGTAACCGAGGCCATTGGGCGTGTCCATGCATACGCTATTCATCCCGCGGCATGCATTGGCTCCGTTGCAAGTTTCATTACCAACCACCCAGTCAATAACCAATGGGATAGGTTGTGTCCATAACGTCTGTTGGGTTAGTCCGTAACGTTCTTGAAAATATGATGAGTTGATATAGAAAGGATCGAATTTGAACGAATCCTCCGCGACAACGAACCCATAGCTGCACGGGCTCAAACTCTGGTATTGGCTGGTGGATGCAAGAGCTTCGATTTGGATGCCTAAGAATTCCAGGTTACCTGTGAGGGCAGTCTGACAGCAACCCATGCCACCAGTGCATTGTGTGGTACTGTCGATGCTATCCTTGTCGTAGCAGAATGATCCACATGTGCTGTAGTAACTATGCTCCTTGTTGCTACCATAGACGAATGCAAGGGTATTACAACCAATTACTGTGAATTTGTTCTTGGTTTTGGAAACCGTGAAAGAAGGGCCAAATCTAATACTGGTTTTCTCCGTCGTGTAGTTGCAGTGCCATGCTATGGGACTCTGAATGCGAGCCTCGCCAAGCAGCAGATTGATTTTCAACAGAGGTGATACCTGCTGGTGAGTACTATTCAATAAAGTTGCACTATCTCGGTCTTTGTCGCATCTGACTTCAAAGCCTTCCTTCAGAAAGCAGCCCTTCCCGATGCCGAACGGGTAGGGGATGCTGACGTTGCCACACTTGTCTTGGCAGCCGGGCTTCGCTAGGCTGCTGCTCCCAGCCCCAGCATCATCAGTTGGAGTACCGTGCTGGTGCTGCAGTGTCAGCATGGCCGCCACAACTAGCAGCAATTTTTTCTTGTAGCCTGTATCAGATAGACAGATACGTATGGGTTTAAGTTGTATTTAGTTGAATTTAACGTTTAAGTTACATGCAACTAATATTCAACTCAACTCTTCGATTATATCTGACATGGCAAATTTGGCCAGTGGAGGGAAGCCTCTGGCGGGAACTATTGTTCTGGAATTGATCCTGACACTATAATTTCCGCCAAAGGCTTATTCTCCCTGACACTATAATTCCCACCAAAGACTTATTCTCCCTGACACTATAATTCCCACCAAAGGCTTATTCTCTGTGGACTTTGTTTACCTGACTTCTTCTCCATTGCTTGTATGCTTGTTTGCTACTTTGTTTCGGATGGCATGGCTAGCAAATCCCTAGGCTAGCCCAAATTGCAAAAATTGTGTGATGATTGTTGTACAGATTACAGTCGGTTTTTTGCTTGAACTAATTGTGGAAATGAGCCACGAAACAGCCGATTCAAGCAAAAAACCGACTGTGATTGCTATTAACCGACAATACTTTCAGTCTCTTTTCTGCTAGAAATGATTGTATCGCATGAATGTGTGTAGTGGTGTAATTTTAGGCCTCGAGAGCCTAGGATGTGCCTCCTTTTAACTTTGTTTATTAAAATAATAATAGATAGATACAACTGTAACTTTTAATCATAGGCATATATTTTCAAATCTTGTTGTTTGCAACAATACGAGCTATCTTTTTCTTTTAAAAAAACAAGATCGAAAACTGTACTAATTCTTCAGTAGAGGGAGCAGTAAGAAGGTCTTACCTGTAGGCGATGACCACGCCATGTATGTACCGTACGTGTCTGTAGGGGTTGGTTTTTCTGTCCGTGTTGTGTATGAGAAGGCAGAAAGAGAGGGCTCTCTGCTACCTGCGCGGGGAGCGGCCGACAAATAAAAGTTGCTAGTTACCTACACGGCTGAAGCTCCTGTTTGTTGTCCGGCGAGTCGATCTACTACCCTTTTTATAAATGCGTAGCGTAGATTCCGAAATGCCATCTTTCTTCTGTGCTCCGTTTCCACGGACTCATAAAATCGCCGTGTTTGATAGGGGCGGGAAACACAGGAGACGACTGACTGACTCCTAACTCCTAAGTCCAAGAGAACGTCTTCTATGGATGTCATCGCGTCGCTGCTTCGGCGTTTGGCAGGCCAGTGGCTCCGTTTAATTTTCACCGAAGGCACCGCGAAGAAGCTAAGGCCAGTGGCTGATTGCTGTAGTTGATGGGTGCGTGAACGCTGCGAGAATATTATAGCTGATGGATGGTTATGTGACTGGACAAGCTTATTCGGACACGGCCGCTTGTCAACTTTAAAGCGCAAACTTGCGAAACTAGTCATCCTTTCTGCAAGTCAGTCAGCTTAGTCCACGTCGTCACAAAAAGATTGTTGCTAGAAGCTGTAAACAAACAATGACGCGAGTTAACTACCGATTATATATATACAAATATATATATGCATTGTTTCGCAGATAAGAGAATTCGTTTACTTGTTTCCAAAAGTAAGCTTCAAAAGCCACTGCAGTGCAGAAGCATCAGTGCGCAACGATGGCGCTGGCGCGCATCAGGCGTTGTTCACGTCCACATGCACAGAAAACATGGGCGAGAGCCCATCTATTTGATGAGCAAAGAAATAGCGGTGCCACGGTGTTGGCCCATGCGCGGCCGGCCGGAGCGCTTAGTTGGAATTGGGGTCTCTCTTTCTCTCATTTGTGAAGGAGGATCACTTTCGACATAAGGTGATTGCATTCCAAGAGCAATTTTTGGAATGGATCATGTATTCTGTGTGATGTATGCTCCCCTCATGTTCACTGAGCTACAAGCTTCCATCTTCATTTCCCCAGCTTGATGTGATTGGAGAAGGAGGATCCCCTGATGGGCATGATGATGACGACCACCACCATCATTAAGGTCCAACAAGGCATATCTAGTAATAAAATGTAGTGCCAATATCATTTTTCCGCAGTGTTGTCAGCATTTGCCCTTATAGAGTTCAGTAGACCATGTCAACCTGTTTGCCCCACGGCTCGGAACAGCGTATGGTTTTGTAACAGTCTTTTCAGAAAATCGGCTATACAAATAATGGGATTCATTACACAATTACATACTTTATCTATTCAACACACGTTTTGTTGAATCAAGATTTAAAACATGCTTATTTCTCTGGATGATTCTATGCTTCCCAGGCCGTGTTCACCAAATCTGTTGGTGGAAGAATTGTTGTCTGAATATTGCTAATAGCCTAACACATTGGTCTGTTCAAATTGTAGTTGCAGTCGTAAGAGTTTATCAGATAATACATTTAAGAAATTATTCCATCAAATGTACTCCCCTGGATCCGGGAATAGCGACATGAACTAAATATCTTGTCCAAGCCAAAGAACTTACCCCGAAAAGTCCTGACAAATGATGATTGAGACAAGATTCCGCGTTTTGAACCACGAAAGGCTTGGCTTCCATTTGGGTTGTAGATGTAACCGACCCCTATTAAGGATGGCGTAGAAAGAAATAATAGAAAAGGAGATACTAACACTGCTACAGAAACCTTTGTACAGACAGTTTGGAATCCCCGTGCGGGACGCTTTTTCAAACCGTCTGTAGCAAAGAGTATGTACAAATTAATTTGTACAGACAGTTCATGAATCATATGTACAAATAATTTGTGTAGACGAGTCTAAACTGGAACCATCTGTACTAATCGGATAGTCCGGACGACTCTAGTCTCCTCCTCCGAGCTCACGCGCCTTCTCTTCGGCTTCGGATCGATGAAGTGCTCCCAGACCAAGTCGGTGGAGGACCAGGAGCCACTTGATCCGAACAACTGCTCCTCATCATTTTATCATATGGGTCTAGTTTAGAGATGTCTGTAGTAATCTTTTCACAGACGGTTTGTCTGTATAAAGACGTCCCACTAAGTTATTTGTGTAGTAGTGTAACGTACCTTTTCCTTGATCTGTAGTTTCCAAATGCTAACATGGCTGATGTTGTTTACATGTTCAATCTCAAATGGATGAAATATTCAACTTAAGATTTGGCCAAAACTGCAGGCACCAAGGCACCAACACCACACACATCACTATACACTGAAGTCACCTGGAGGTGCTGGATCAGTGTGTTATTATTGCTTTTTCCCACTTGATGACTTGACTATGCAAGATTGCCAGTAGGCACCGATTCTTTCCTATCCCCACACGAAATTTAGGATGATGTGTGGAAATTTTGTAAATTTACAACAACAAAAAAAGAACCTATCTTTTGTAAATTTTAGAAACGGATGTATATTTCTACTAATTTTGAGAATAAAAATAAAAAAGAATCACTTTTGTCGCTCCTCTAAACAGACGCAATTGCCAAATACTAGTCAATCAGTCAACTAATATAATTCGCGAATTCAGTGGAATTCATCTGTTTATAAATGCATAGATTCCATTTCCACGGGACTCATCAAGTCGCTGTCTTTGGTCGGGACGAGACATGCAGGAGACGACCGACTGATTCCAAGTCAACGTCTTCCATGAATGGCATAGTCGTCGCAAAATTATTGCTTCTAGAAGCTGTAAACAAACATTAACGCGAGTCAAATACCGACATACATATGCATTCGTGTACTTGTTTCCAAAAGTAAGTCCAAAAGCCACGGCAGTGCAACATCACCGCGCGCATCAGGCGTTGTTCAGGTCCACGTGCACGGAAAAACATGGGCGAGAGCTCATCTATTTCAGGAGGAAAGAAATAGGAGTGCCACGGTGTTAGGCCAATTCCAAGAGATTCCTTAAATCTACAAATTCTAGTGCTACAGTTCTTTGCGATTTACTGTAGTATTATGCTGTAATAGTGATAGGGGATGCTGTAATAGTGTTTTGAGGATGAAAATTTAAAGTAGCTGTTGGAGATGGTCTTAGCAGCTTAGACCCTTGTTTGGTAGCTCCACATCAAATTAAGTGGTATAGGTTAAGATTAAGTGGTTTAAATTTATATTTTTAAATTAAAATATAAATAAAATAGCTTACATAAATATTCTCAGTATACTTGTAGCTCGAGCTTTAAAATTTTCTGCATCTAGCTTCAATAATTTTTAAAACAAAAACTGTACCAAACAAATCCTTAGCTGGAGTTGATGTTGCTCTTTCAAACAAAGTTGGAACTAGGGTAGCATGGTGTTGGGCCAGCTACTGGGTTAGTTGGAATTGGCGTCTCTCTCTGAGTCGAATTTCGCTTCGTCCGATGACGGCGGCGGCGCCGTTCCTGCTGGGCTGCTCGCGCCCACGCATCTCCTCGCGTCTTGGGCTGTTGCGCATCCTCCCTCCTGGATTGTGCTAGTTTGTTTCCTATCGTGGGCTTTATTTTCTTCTTTTCGGCCCAGTTCTATACCTTGTTAGGTTTTTTTTTCCAGGGGTTGTGTTGTGTGCTGTGTAGACTCGGTTAGGGGTGGCCCGGTTTTTAATTTTATTTGTCTTTTGTTTCTTTTGGATTCATCTATCTTAATTGTTTTTTCTAACTCATAATGTTTTTTCTTTCTTTCTGTCTTTCCTTTTGTTTTCTGGGAGGGATAATTTCTTCGTGTATTTGCGCTCATTTGTGAAGTCGGAGGTGAACTGGGGCCCTTCGGGACCGCATGGGAAGATAGTCGCTACAAACTTTTGGGTACTTTTTGTATTTATTAAGTTGGCTAACTTTTGTATTTGTTCGTGTTTTTAATTTTAGTAACAAAATCACCATAATAATTTGAGTTCCATTAATTGGGATTGTTGTATGCGAGTAAGTACAAGTAATTAGGGAACTATACCATTCTTGGCATCAAGTTTTGAATAAATGAGGTAATCAACAATACTTTAAAATTAGAATAAATCTTTATTTACCATACAAAGTTAGCCAAATCACTAATTTTCCACCAAAAAGTTTGTGTTCCCTTCGTAATCACTCGGTTTTAAATTTCAACCCTCTTTGTTACTAATAGCTTATTGCCACCCCTTCTCCTGTTAACATGCTGTAAACTGAGCTTCGCAAGTTGTTTTCTCAACCCACTGTTTAATTTAATTTTATATTGAAGTTTTTATCTACATGATTAGCAAAATTTACATGATTAGCAAAATTTGGAGCTGTTGATATATACACAACTGCTATACGGTAGCATGAGACCTTGAATCAGATGTGCACCATGTAATATAGATGATGTAATATATAATTATTATTTTTGTCGAGTACACAATGTGGTGTCCTACTTTACTATATTCTGGCAACATAAGTAAGACATCAACATGGTTCACAGGGAGCAGCTTTGCAGCTGGAACGTATAGGAAAAAGGTATCAGTATTGTAGAAGGAAACATTTCTAGCAAGGTAAAATATGTTGAAACGGCAGGTGCTTAATTTATAAGCACCAACAAGTGCAGATCTTGATGAAATTCCTTGTTTCTTCAATGTTGTTTAGTATAATTCCGTTCACTAGCATTGAACAAAAGAATATGGACGCATGACTAGCAGACTAGTCCTATGGTTATGCCCAGTTTATGATAAAGCTAGCAAAACCTTGCTAGAACCTGTTATTTCTGAAAAAAAAAAGAACCTTACAATATCCTCCTTCGTAATCACTCGGTTTCAAATTTCAACCCTATTTGTTATTGTCGCCCCTTCTCCTGTTAATATGCTGTTAATTGAGGCTCTCCCAAGTGGTTTTCTCAACCCATTGGTTTAATTTAATTTTATATCGGAGTTATTATCTCGTATATCTGTTGTCGCCTGGCAAACTACTTTTAAGTTAGGAATAGTTCCAATGCTCTATCTACAGAGTTAGTTGTCTATATTGTGGCTGATTACTACACCATCGAAAAGAAAATGGGACTCGATCAACTAATATTGAGCATAATTAGTGGTATTGTTTTAGAAAAATAAAATCATCCTACACTGTACAACCGTGGCAATTGCAATATTCTTTCCGCGCAATTAGCGCGGGCTACTCTGCAAATTACTTCTGGAAACCCGATCGAGGCTCTCCGCTCCAGAATAGCTGCAACTGGCTGCTTCTCGAGGCGTAAATAAGCCCGATCTACATCGATTGGCGCGGCCCGGCCCAAGTACATCCCTTTAATCCGAACTGTGGCCGTTGGGCCCCACACCCGCGACATAATGCAAAAGTCGCTTTCGTCCATACATTTTGGTGAACCAGCGAAAAGCAGCTCACAGAAAATGGAGGAGAATCATTGAGTGACGTTGCCGAGTGAGCCGGTTTCGCCGGAAAACTAGGAGCGCCGGCCTTGCGAACTCCGATCCGAATACAACTACGGCATCCGTGCGGCACATGTTCCCGGCAAAAGTGAGGGCATCAATAAACTACTCTGTTAAACTACCCTTTAAAAAAAAAACTCTGCTAAACGCACAGCAGGTCATGTTCGTAGCTGTTTACGGATGTAGGAGTACTTTTCAGGAACGGACGTAGTGACGATATTCATAGGGAAAAATGTAAAAAAAAAAAATTGAAAAGTCAGTTTGATTTTAAGATTCTTTAAAAAAAATTGCAAAAAACCTAAAAAATCAATCTGGTTTTGAGATTCTCACCTTTTGGAGTGTAAGAATAGTTTATTCTACACCCTATCCTAACATAGTAAATCCCCGAGCGCCAACCCCACGCGCTGTGCCGCGCGCCACGTCTCCCTGCGGCCCGCACGCCTTGCATGCTGACACCACGTGCTGCGTCACGTGCCACATGTCCCCGAGGCCCGCGCACACGCCGCTCATTCTGCACCCATGCGGAACGTGTTCCTGCACCCACGCTCACTCGTGCGCCACACGTCGTGTAGTTTCTAGTACAGTAGCGTTCACCAATTCAATAGCAGTTTTATAGTTGCTCAGTAGTGTTCAGCAGTTTAGTAGTCTAAGTAGTGTATAGTAATTTAGTTGTTCAGTAGTTTCAAGTTATAGAAAAATTATTCAGTAGTGTCAATAGTCGTTAGTAGTTTTGTTCAATAGTGTCAATAGTTTTTTATCAGTAGTGTCAATAGTCGTCCGTAGTTTATGTCAATAGTATCGGTAGTTTTGTTCAGTAGTGTCAATAGTTTTTTTGTCAATAGTTTTTTATCTGCAATATCAATAGTTTGTATTTAGTAGTGTCAGTAGTCGTTCAGTTGTTCTAAGTCATAGTAAATTTTATTTAGTAGTTTATGTCATTAGTGTTAGTACTTGCCAGTAGTATCAATAATTTAGTTTTGTAGTATTAGTAGTTTCTTAATAGTTATTTTAGTAGTTCTCAGTAGCTGGTCACATCTCTAGTGATCAGTAGTTAGGCACAAGCGGGGGTCTGCGGGGCGAGGACACGTGGCACAGGCGTGGCTCACGCGCCATGTGGCGCGCCCTAGTTGCTCTTGCGGGTGGGCTGGGCCAGGGGTCTGCTGTGGTGGGGTGGGCTTTTACACACTAGGTGTAGAATAGTACTACCGTATATATATACGTATATACGTTTGCACACTCGTGAATCTTGTTGCCTCCAAAACATCGTCGTACACTAACAAGTTTTAAACTTCGAAGTTGTATTTATAGATAATATGATTGCTTCAACTCTTCTCAGAAGTCGTGCATATTTATTTCGATATTCTCTGATGACACAGAAAATGAGAAGGTAACATTTGGGCTTCAGTGGTCGGATGTAATTCTCGACTAGGTAGGCCTCTACAAGTAGAACTCAATTTAGTTGAAGAACTTTTTTTACCAAAAAATATTTTATTTAGCAGAGAAGATTCCCAATTAGATAGAATATCTTTTGCTAGGAACCATTCTCGACTAGGTGAGTTCTAGTATAATTAGATCCTTGACTGTGTATAATCTAATTGATTTCTTCTTAGCAGTGTTGGAGGAGTAGCTAATGAGATATTGATAACTAATTATTAAGGATATATATGAAAATACCGGAAGAAATAGTGTGCAAAGCTATATACATGTGTATATACATACGTATATAAATATATAGAAATAGTGTGCAAACCTATATGCGTATATATATATATACACACGTATATAAATATATAAAAATAGTGAAAGAAACAGTATGCAAACCTAGATACGTATGTGTGTCTATATATATATGAAAAATGTAAAAAGAAATATCTTAAAATCAGACTGACTTTTGAAGTTGCAACAAAACAACCTCTGGCGAAATCTCAAATTCAGCCAGACTTTTGAGCAGAGTGTTTTGCATTTTCCCCATACTTATATTCGTGACCCGGCAGCAGGTCGGCTGGTCGGTCATACACTCGTACTGCAGGTGACGAGTCCACGCCGAACCCATGCAACAGATCGACTGGATAGCAAATTCGTCTCGTCAAAACTCAAGAGTCTCAGACCGAATAATGCATGGGATTAGTGAACAGCAATCACCTCGGAATAAATACTACTCAAGAGTCTCGGAGTAGCTCTGTTACTTTTCTTTTTTTTTAAAAAAAACAAAGAAAGAAAAGCTCTGTTACTTTTTTGTGCTAGCCTACTGATTAGCCCCCCACGTAACTCCTCACAAGATCACATTGTTAGCCGCTCAAATGACGAATCCTGTGTCTCCCTAACCACAGTTTTCAGGTAACCCATGAGCACAAACAAGGCTTAGCGGAGTCCCGGCCTGTCCCGGTCTCCCAGTAAAGCAGCGAAGGGACACGGTGCTGGGCAGGTTGGCCACCAACTTGCACGACTCGAAGCTCCGGAGGCAGAGATAGACCGGCCGGCCGGCTCGTGGGTTTCGCCCAAAACCGTGGCCGCGCCCGCCTTCCTCTCGCTCCGGTCACCATGCAGCTGCGGCCGCCACCTTCTCCTTCGGCTGCTGCCTATAAGTGCACGGCCTCTTTGCAAGCCACATCTCATCTCACTCTTCGCCAACTCTTCACTACTGCTGCTGCTACAGATAGGAGTAAGTACTCACAAGCTCTCTGCTACTCTTTCTGAAGATCCGTCGCAAGCTTGCGCATCTTAATCCACTCTCGGAGGGGAGATGTCGACTGTGACCCGTGCCTACCTGGACCAGAGGCTCGCCATGGCCAAACGCTGCTCCAGAGGTAATTACGCGCGCATTCGGCATTTCTGCTGTTCTAGTGCCTGCAGTACATGAGCCCTGCTGTCAGTCAAATGTATAGGTTGGTTTCCTCACACTAGCTCGCTGTGATTGAAAAATTGCAGAGGCAACGCTCGCCGGAGCCAAGGCGGCTGCCGTCGCCACCATCGCATCTGCAGTCCCAACGGTGAGCCTGTCTGTCTGTCTGTCTGTATATGTGTTCCTTAGTTGACGATCGAGCTGTTGTTGATCATGCTACTGCTTGTTCAGTTGGCGAGCGTGAGGATGTCGCCGTGGGCGAAGGCGAACCTGAACCCGACCGGCCAGGCGCTCATCGTCTGCACGGTGGCCGGGATGGCCTACTTCGTTGCCGCCGATAAGAAGATTCTGTCGCTGGCGAGGCGGCACTCGTTCGAGGACGCCCCCGAGCACCTCAAGAACACCTCCTTCCAGGGCGCCGGCCGCCCCCACCCCGTGTTCTTCAGGTCATGAGCACTACTAGTGGTACTCTGCATGTCGTCGATGTCCGGATAACCTACCAGTCAACTACTGCACGGCGATGTGCTCAGAGAAAATATAATACTGTAATACCTTGTATATATTATGTATATTATGTTCCCCTCCAACTTATGAATACTGCAACTTTGTGCTATTTAGTCTCTTAATCTACCCTGAATTTCCTTTGCGCCTTTGATGAGCTTCTTCCTCTCCATGATCAACGTATTACCTTGCCCCAAAAAAAATGTGTGACTGCATTTACCTAGCTCAATTCTACATTGCGACATCATACATCGGTATCACAAATTTGCAAGCAGCAGTGCAGTATACCAGCGTGAATGAACCTAACCATGGTAAACGATGGCGTATATGACGATGAGCTGAACACACTCTATTCTCAGCAGAATATATAGCCTGTCATTCTTCAGAGTGTACTGCTACCAAAAGTCGTGATCAGGTCTAGATCAAAAGGTTAACTAGCTGACTCTTCAAAGACTGGGAGTGCCCGAATCAATCAACTCGAAAGCTCCGGTTTGGTGGTCACTCTCGGGCGACTTCGTGCCGGCTTGGTTAACTGAGAATCAATCATGGGGCCTTTAGGGTCCGTCTGACAGGTTCCAGCTCCTCTTATAAATGTTTTGGTTCCAATTTTTTTAAAATTATTTATTTAATAAATCAGAATTACTTTATGTAATCGCTAGTTTGATGTATTTTGATTCTCAAGAAAACATGACAATTATAATTAATAAGAAGGAAGTGATTCGAAACAAAAGAAATCACATTTTGCATGCTTCATCCTCGTGAGGTAAAAAACATTTTTTATTTGAATTACTTGTCAAAAGCACCTTTTGGCTAGAATTCCACTAATTCTGGTCAGAATCCTAAATGTTTGTTGCTGCTAAACGCATTCTTATTAATTCCGTGGACAACTATGCATGTGTATTTGTAGTCTAGAGTATACTCAGTACCCACTGTCAAGTTCAGACATCAGCAGACACCAAAGGTTACGAAAAGGAGGTTAAATATGAACACTGCCTGATTTCTTGTTTTACCTGAAAACAGTGGATAAGGTCACTCAGATGAGATCTGAAAATCAGAGCAGAAAAGAAAAGAGCCAGCTCGTCAGGGGGATAAGCTATCCGTACTCTCAGTGGGGCGCACCTACTCACGCCACGCGTGCAGCAGCACACAGACCGAGACGCCATGACGCCCATGGGGCCGGCCGGTCTCTGCTGCTGCACAGCCGAAAACTGGGAGCGCCACCCTGAATCCGCCCAAAAACTGGGGCTAAACCACTTGTTTGTGTTGCTAGTTTGCCCTTTTCTCCTTTCCTTTACCTCTTCATGCATGCCCGGCCGGTTTCGGTTTCTTCCGCCGATTGGTCGCGTCTATCTATTCAGCGTGTAGTTACGAGAAATTAAATTGAAATATGCTTTAATTTTTTTAATAAGTAATTGATATTATCATTTATTTGGTTTGATGATCAAGTTGAAATATGCTTTGACTTTTTTAATTAGTAATTGATATTGTCATTTATTTGGTTTGATGATTTTTTGTTTTGCATGAGCTTTGATGTGATTTGAATTTATTTGAGGTTTTATTTGAGCATATTGATCATGTAATAATTGTAATTGGAGTCGTAGATATGTATTTGCTTGTTTCATGGTATGTAGGTGATGGATGTAATTTGGCGATCGATAATGGGATGATCGGGGCCAAGTGGAGTACTTAGTGCCAGATGATCAAAGAGGCCGAACGGAATCAAGGGTGATCCTAATTGAACACGTGGAGATCAAGCAAATTATTGAAGGTGGATGGAGATAGCATGTTGAAAAGTCAAGCGAAGAGGATGCCGGTGCAAGTGACAAGACGGTTCGAGGGATCGGGAGCGGGAGAGACTTGCCGGTGGTCAGGATCGCATGACGGAATACACGTGTAGATATCGAAACGCTTGCTTAAGATGTAAGCAAGGCGATGAGTCACGCTTTGAGAAGCGTGCAGACGGTTTCGCGTTTTAGCCTTAAAACCGTAGAAGGACTGGAGGAGTGCGTAGCACCATCGCGAAACTTATGTCGAGGCAAAGCTATGTCATGAAGGCGTCGCGACCGTCCGATGAATGGAGAAGAAAATGGACCAAAATATCCTTGGAGTAAGTAGGAGTGTACTACAAGAGATGGGTATTTTAGGAAAAAACTAGAAAATCTAGGGGTCAAATTTTCTAGATCTATAAATAGAAGGGTAGGACTATGAGAGAGTTTGTATCAGCCATTTGAGCCCTTTGTGCCACCCATATGAGAGCCTTGTGTTAGGGTTTTAGTATTGAGAAAAATGAGTGTTTAGCATATGTATTAGGTTTGAGTTTTGTGAGAAAAAATATTTGTAATCCGCTTAAAATAGGGTTGACCTCTGCTGTAATGAAGTTTATTTTTTTTCATGTTATTGTGCTCACCTCCTTCTAGTTTCTCTCTATTTGTTCCCTTACAAGTTTACAAGTTTTTTTGTGTTTCTTTGTAATTTTTGTTTTGGTTTTTGAGCTGAATTTTCAGCACCTTGGGAGGTTGATCTTCTTGTTGCTAGAGGTATAAAAATTCACATACGAGTGTACACTCATGGGTCTTGAGTACACTTATCTCTAGATCATCAACTTGGAGAGGCATAAAAATACATCACTTAGGAAAAGGGGAGCACAGTGCTCTTTAATATTCACAGAGGCATATATGGTAGCCACGTTTCATACCACATACTGGTTGGAACTATTGGTCCACTGCCCTTCAGGATACCTGCGAGCTGGTGAAACGGTGCGAGTCGTGTTAATACAACGGCCGAAATACCAACCTACCAGCCCAGTCACTGCAGACCATACCACTCTCTTAGACTTTCGCTGTCTGGAGGCTCAATATCGTGAGACTGTTCCCTAAAGTCCCAAGTGATTTTGAGTTATTTTTCGTGGCAATCGACAAATTCACTAATTGGATCGAGGCTGAGCCAAGGTTTCACTTACCATTTGAGGTTCGGTTACCGAGCCCATTTGATAACCGAAAATTCACGGTTATTACGATAACCGCTCAAAATTCGGTTGAAATTCGAACAAATTCATTTGCTAAAATTTAAAATTTAGTCAAAAATTTATCAGAATCGTCGGTAACCGATTGAATCAGACCGATTACCGAGCGGTTTGGACGATAAACCGAGCGGTTTACGCGATAACTGAATACTAATTTACCAAGCGAATTTGATCGATAACCGAGTGATTTTAA
The DNA here is from genome assembly GCF_958298935.1 of Phragmites australis. Classification (NCBI taxonomy): domain Eukaryota; kingdom Viridiplantae; phylum Streptophyta; class Magnoliopsida; order Poales; family Poaceae; genus Phragmites; species Phragmites australis. Next base: position 2,089,621 of record NC_084928.1, on the reverse strand, counting down.
GCGGTTACCGGCCGGATGAACTCGTAATCAATAATTTTGTAGGAAATTAAAAAAACACAAAATATCACTAAAAAGTTAGGAAAAAAATAGTAACAAATGTGGCATGATATTTGCTATGTTTTATAACATCAGAAATTTTTTTAGCATGACTTTTACTATATTTTGAAAGTTTCCAAGGTAAAAAATAGATACTAATAGCAATATAAGTATGAACATATAATTGTTTCATCGAATATATACATACATTACTCAAATTAATAAATATATATTGAATTGTCCGTACTAAAGCTAAAAACGTAATCACATATCATACATCAGTACTTATCAAAGTGATGATCGATTTTTAAAATATAATTTATATAGTATTCACACCACGTGCAGCATATGAGATGAAATTTTTTTTGCAAGTATTGTTCCTCGTGTCCCCACGAATAATGCTCCCTGTTCCCTGAGAGGGAGCTCATGGAAGCAATTGCCATCAGCAGCAGAGTTCAACTTGGCCCATCAACGTGGTCATGCCTCCGCCGCCCGAGCCCAACCCGACGGCGGACGGGACAAGACAAGACATACGCGGAGACCACCGCACGGCGAACGGCGGCGGCGTAGTGGGCAGTCGAGGAGAGCACACATCAGAAACTTACTGGCTTTCTCTTGTAATTCCAAGCTAGATTCCTGAATATTGGTTTGTGTCAATTCGTCAGTTCAAGAGAAATCACACGTCCAAGCATTCCCGAATTTCAAATCAACAACTAATGTATCTATTCAGAAAAGACCGCTGTCATGCAGAACTTCGGTTGCATCTAACGAAATTAGATTTTGTGCTTGTTCTATGCGTCCAACTTTTGAAAACACTATATTCAACATTTTGAATTTACTAGTTAAACATTTTAGATATACTATTTCAATATTTTATAATATCTAAAATGTTTATTTTTTATTCAATATTTTGTATAACCTAGTTCAACATTTTGAAAACTTGATTCGTCAGTTTTCAAAATCTGGTTTATCTAATTTTTTTGAAATAATATTAGAAATATTGAAACGGTACATTCAAAAATATAAAAAATATTTATATTGAATCTCATTTTGTTGCATTAATTATGAACAACGTTGTGATTCAAACAGAGTTACGGTATAAAAATTTTCTTAAGTAAATTTAAAAAATCTGTAACTTTTAAAATAGACATTAAAAGTTGTATATGAAAGTAAATTATTTATTATGACTTAGAAAAGCAAAAAATACTCGATTGTGGTCACAGAAATCGGCCCACAGGCCGTCTTCGGCTCAGCCACACTGAGGAAGAAACGCGGAAAAATGAAGCCTAATAAATCCCTACCTGTTTCGGCCCGTTCGTTGTTGTGCCTTGATCAATTGAGCGTGGGCTGATGGGCCAGACCACTTGTAATCTTGTTTTGATCGCCCATTAGAGCATATACAATGTGTGCTTAGAGAAGTGCTTATGAAAAAGAAATTAAGTTAAAAAAAACTCATTTTGTTGGATCAATCTAAAACTCAAAAAATAAATTAGAGATTTACTCATATCTAAATAAGTTAAAAAAAGTAAATTAAGTAGTGATCTAAAACTAGTCATTATTATTCACTAGGAGTTGTACTTATTTTGTTCGAGTCCCCAGCACTAGTACTTACTTTTTGAATAAAAATGGCTACATAAATTCCTGGCATCTCGCCGTCTTGTTACATAGCTCAGGAGTTGTATTTCATTAAAAAAATCCTGACTAGCGTGATTCACGCAGGATCTGTCTCGCAAACAGGTACTTATTTATTTTTTAAAAAAAGCATTAGGTTCATTTTCCAATGTTGGATCAATAATTCACCGACGGTTGGATCAGACCAACTTGCTCAACTAGTGATCATATCCTCTCACAGGCCACAGCCAACCCTTGGTTATCGCCAGATAGCAAAGTACAAACCAAGTAACAGAAAAAAACAAAAGAAGAAAAAGATTCGGGTAAATGAGACTTGGCAAATCCATTTCACGCGGCAGCAAAAATGTGCAGACTCCACTTCCTGTAAAAATGAGCCTGATGATTGGAGTAGAAGTCACACAACAGATGTGAGTGGACGTACTGTAGCTGACACTGGGGTCTGATTTTTTTTGTTTGAAATCAATTTCTTTGGTCATTGATGATACTACTCCATCTTGATTGTAAATACATGTCGTTTTGAAAAACATTTGATCAAATTTATAAAACTTTAACTAACAATAGTTATTAAAATATTTAGTTAGAAAACCTTAAAACTATATACGTAGATTTGTCTTAATTTTTTTATAATATCATAAATTTAATATATTTTATAAACATATTTTGATAAAAAAATATTTGTTAAAGCTATGTATTAGAGGTCATGTTTTATCTAAAATAATATGTATTTATGATATGAGGGAATATAGTTTATCTACTAATGCAGATAAATATACGCGCTGTTGACGGCTACTCGGTATCGCGATGACTTCAGCTCCCGGTCCAACCCATGACTTCAGCTCCCGGTATAGGCCTACTCGGTATCGCGATGCAGATGCAGCCTGAGGCAAAAACAGATGAACTCACGGTGGGGATCGCAGAGGCGATGGTCGCAACAGCTGCTGCCTTCGCTCCTGCGAGGGTCGCCTCTGCAGGCAGACATGCATGCAAGCAAGCATCAGTGAAAAGCAGCTAAGGAAGAATGCATCAGCGGAAGATTAGATTCTACTACTAGTGAGTGTGTGCAGTGTAGCTGTATGCATGAATGTACCTCGCGAGCAGCGCTTGGCGAGGGCGAGCTTCTGGTCAAGCGACGCACGGGTCACAGTCGACATGCCGATCGATCTTGCAGTATCAACTGCGTGCTAGTGAGTAGAATGGGGCTGAATATATATGGATCGACGAGTGGCTAGCTAGCAGTGAGAGTCCGAGAACCGAGGGAGATGCAGAGATGGGATGGTGGAAGAAGAGGCAGGGGAGGCCGGGGATTTATAGGCAGCGAGCGTCAGGGACGCCAAACGATCGGCGGACGAGGAGAACCGGCGGGCCGGTCGCTGAGGAGGACGTGGTTTTCGGGCGAAACCCATGTGTCGTCGACTGGCCGGCCGGCGCGCAGCTGATAGCCCAGCCGGGTTGGGAATCTTGGGATAGGTGCGGTTCACCTCCTCCTCGATATGATCGATTGCACGCTTCACTCTTCCCTATCCACTCGCGGGATGCAGACAGACGGTGCCAGTGCTACTAGATTCACCGGCCCGAGCATCTGTGCGCTACTCTGGTTGGTAGGAACGGTGCTTGTATAGAGTGAGCGCTCGAGTCAGTCTGCGTTCGAGTTCGACCTCTCACCCAATATACATGGAGTGAGCGTGTACAAAACGATCTGGCTCGACATCATCTAAAAAAATTCACCAAAATTCACCGGCCCGGGGGAAACAAAAGGAATCTATGTTTGCTATGCACGAAACGGAGCCAGTAATTTGGGCGTTGGCGTACCTCCACATGCGCATGGAACTATGGAGATTCTACGAAATTACCGACTTGTTTTCGAAAGGCGAGATACCATACCAGACTCTTGCAAATGTGTTGGCTCACCTACGACAGTCAGTGACGGAGCGTGCTCCCGTCCATCAGCTGATACGAGGTCTTAGCCCCAAATTCTTTGTGCTCCGCACCATTCTACCGGTCCTCCCCTCTTTTCATATTAGAAAAATAATTTATATAGGTGGTTCGAAAATTTCAAGTGAAACACTTTTTTTAACTGTCTGTGAATTTTTTTTTACAAATCAGATTTATATAAACAATTTTTGAACCATCTATATAAATCATTTGTACAGATAATTTATTATTAAAACTGTTTGTACTAAGTTTTCTAAAAAAAAATCTAAATATATATTTTTCATACCCATACCAGTCCCCTATATTATTATATAGACACGGTCGTTAGTTACATGCTTTTTCACGTGAAATACCATGAGTGTATTTTTTAAAATCGATCCCGCTATCTCTAACCTGCGCATTCCTTATCGTCTCACGTGTCATTTATTATTGACCATTATATATATCTATATATAAAAAATATACGCTCATAACAAGTGATACACTATTTGTATAAATGGTTCTAAATTTAGAATCGTCTGTGCTAATTAGTGTAGACGGTTCTAAACTAGAACCATTTGTACTGTATATTTTTATACAGACGGTTCCAATTTAAAATCGTATGTACTATTAATATTAATAGTACATACGGTTTTAGTTTAGAATTACCTGTACTATTCTTTTTTATACAGACGGTTATAATTTAAAATAGTGTACTATTACTGTTAATATTATAGACGATTTTAAATTAGAACCGTTTGGATAAAAGGAAACAATACAGATGGTTACAAACTACAACCGCATGCATGTACTAATAGTATAGATGATTCTAGTTTAAAACCGTCTGTATTGTAGCATCCTGCTTCGTTATAACTGCTTATTATTATTTTTTCAGACGATTCTAGTTTGAAGCTATTCGTAGTACCTTTATACATATAGCTTCATAAGTGTGTTTGTACATAGTTGTTCTACTAAATGAATTCTATATTATATTAGTGACTCATACGGTCACGCGACATCCTAACACTTGAATAGGCCTCTCAGACTGGGTTCTCTCCCATCTCTGGCAACTTTGCTCTTCTCGCCACCAACATCCTAACACTTGAATAGGCCTCTCAGACTGGGTTCTCTCCCATCTCTGGCAACTTTGCTCTTCTCGCCACCAACAATGTTTCACCGGTGACTCCTCTTCATCACGCCGTGACAACACTGAGCGCTCCAGTCATGGCTTCGATCATGAGCGTGGCCGTGGCAATCACGATCATGGCCGTGACGGTCGCAATAGCAACTCCACCTCCACCTCCACCAACAGCGGCGCTTCCTCCAGCTACAATGGCAACCAGTACGGCAACTACAACGGGCCTCCTTCCCGCTGCACTTCGGCAACGCCCCATCGGTGCGCCGGCCGGCGGCTACAGGTGTCCCCGTGGACTGGCATGTTCTGAGTGCTCGGCAACCTTCTCTCACCGCCGGCCATGCCTAATGGCCATAAGAATAGGTCTTGTTAACAACATTTATCACGTCCGCATCCTAAAGAACGAAAGAAAACAAAAAATGATGATCACTTACACCATAAAGTTTAGACTGCCTTAGTCGCTTTTGATGAGTATTAATAATGCAAGTTACTTAGTTACTACTTATACGAATATGGTCAGAATCTATTTGCTAGAGCTTTTAGAGCAACTTTTCGGTTAGAATCGGGGGAGTTTTGCTAAATAGCAGCTTTTAGCTTCCTGAGCGGGATTCGTTGGAGTGATTCTCTGAAATAAACTAGAAGCTAAGAAGCTGGAAAAAAACAGCTTCTCTTGATTCACTTCCCACATATAATCACTTCCCACATATAATCACTTCCTCTATATATTTTTATTTTAGAGAATAACTAGATAATCACTTTCAGTCTCAGAATCACTTTCTCTAGATAATCACTTCCCACAGAAAATTTAAATCAGAGAGAGATCTACCGAACAGGCCTCAATCTAATGTGATGATAAAACTCGTAACATTTTTTCCAGTTAACTAGCTAATAAAATGGATAAAAGGTCCTTTTGAGACCTGTTGTATTTTGGCAAAACCATGTGCCACCCTTTAGTGGTATTTTGAGTCAAATACAAAACTTCTACATCAAACTTTCATATTAATCGGTCCACTTGTCTGTATAATTTTTCTAGATATTTCTAAACTCAGCCACAACATGCAAATTCTATTGCGTCGTATATTATTTGAGCTTTAAAAAGATATAGTGCAAACTGATTGCTTATGATTTACTGTTTCTTCGTAGTGCAAAAACCTGCACGTTTTTTATAGGATTTTTGTACACTTTTGACACTTTGTTGCAATTTGCAAAAATTTACACCCAAGTGGGCCCGAATTCGGTATGCCGGCAGCCGATAGGCCAAGTTGGCCGGAGCCTTTAGGAGGCACGCTACCTCTCCGTCTTCTCTATCGTCCGATCATGTCGCCTGCCTCCACCGGCCACCATGTGGAAGCGCGCCACCTCCCTCATCCTCTACCACCCCCGCTCCGCCCTTGGGCCCCGCTCTCCAGCGGTCTCTGTCGCCGCGGTGTCTAGCCTCCGCTGCACGCCGGCGCCTCTCTTCTTCTCCACTCTCGGCTACATCCCTTCCTGTTCCTCACAAGGTCAGGTCGTATCCCCGATTTGATATGAAGGCTGCGTTTTCTTCAAATGCGGCGGGGCCGAGGACGAGGGTGGAGGACGTGATGCCGATTGCCACGGGGCTCGAGCGTGAGGAGATCGAGGCCGAGCTTCAGGTCCCCCCGCATAGCCGCCTCGCCTCGGATTCATTTCTTGTTACTATGGGTTCTTTGCTAGTGAAAGGGTAAATTGTGTTAGATTTGGTTCGTTGTTTGTGACGTCTGATTTTTTGAAGCTCGACCCAGTTCCTCAGCCGCAGCCCAGCTCCCGGTCCAACCCATGACTTCAGCGCAGCCAGCCCATCTCCTCCTCTCTCTCGCTGACAGTCGGACCCCACTCGTCAACTTCAACCTCGCGCCAGCGTTGCGCCCGTGCTCGCAACTGCCACGCGTAGCTCGCCTGAATTTGCCAGTGCACGACCCCGTTTCCGTGCCCACGATATCCGCAATGGCTAGCACGTCTCTGTGCTTTAAGATGCGCTGCAGCCCCTGCAACTCCCCCACCTTACACTCCTTCTTTCATTCCCGAGCGCCATTGGTGCCATCGCCGAGCTCACCAAGCGTCGTCCGCCGCGTCCGAGCTCTCCCCTTCGCGCCCGAGACCACCGTCAGCTTCGCCGAAGCACGAGGGTCCCATTTCATCGCGTGTCGACGCCTCTTCGCCGCCGGAGCCACCGTTTCATCGAGCACCGGTAAGACCGGCCGCCAGCTCGTCATCGATAGCTCTAACCGAAGCACCCCTCAGCAAATTGACCTGTTTTCCGGCACCACATGTTCCCCAGGAAGCTTCCCCGGCCCTCGGTTTCGCTCCTTCGTCGCTGTAGCCATGTTTCTCCGAGCTCTGATCTCCGCCGCCGTCCTTCTCCGTCGTCGACCACCGCTGAGGCCCCGCTGACCATCGAGAACCCCCAGGTGAGACTCCCCGTCACCGTCTCGTTCGTTTGCGCCAAAAATCGTCGAGTTTGGTAGCATGTAGCGGTAGATCGAGCTTTGCCGGTGATGCTCCAACAAAACCTGTGGCGGTACCGCCGTCCGCTGGCCTCTATCGCCGCCCCTTCCTCCCCAAATGCCGAGAGCCGTAGGATCTTCCACCAACGGCTCTGATTAGATCAACCGAGCCGTACCCTTTCGGTACAAAAATAATTCTCTGAAATTAGGCAATTTTACATTTAGGCCCCCAAAACTTTTCTATTTTCAAAGATATGCCCCTGGTAGTGTTGTATTTTTACTTTTAGCCCCCTAAAATTTTAGTTAATTACAAATAGGTCCCTGAATTTTGCATATATGTCCCTAGAGATTTCTGTTTTTGCAATTTAGTCCCTGTAATTTTTCAGAAAAGCCCATGTAGAATAAAAGTATCACAACTTTTTCATACGAGCTCTGATTTAGATTCTTGCGCTCACACGATTGTAGCAATGTGTATTGTCCATTAGTAACCTTTTTAGAGTGCATTGCCTTTGTTTTGTGTCTTGTACTTAGCTATTGTATTTGTTTGCTTTCCGGTATGCGCAATTGCTTTAGGAGACGAGCAGTATGTCAGCTTGCAGGACCAGGCATTCAAGGATTTTGAGCAACTTACATTCGAAGGCAAGTATCCTTGACCACCTTCACACCATTGTAGGATAATGTAGCTTTTATTTTTCCTAGATGCGTGCTTCTTTAATATGGAATCCCATGGTTAGAGTTTTACTAGAATTTGTGTGACATTCCTTGTAGCCATTGAAGGGTTATGGAAAATAAATGGTAGCAGTGCTAGTGCTGTCATGGTTAGGGTAAATGTTAATCTTGACTAATGTTTATGTAACAGGAATTTGGGTATGGTAAACTTGTAGTAACATGGAATAGAGATCCCAACTGGATAGCTAGTTTGGGTGGAGCTGCACAGTCTGGTTGTGTTTGTTCTTGTGTGGGATCCTAAGAACCGGTTTGTGAAGCCTGTTACCCAGCATAACAGCACAACCACAAGGCCTATATAAGTACGGTCTGGTCAAATAATTAGTGGCCCTTCATGTTCTATACGCACCAGTGGACGGTTAAGTGGCACAAGAGGGGGCCTTTGCAGTGGATGGAATCCCTATTAACGGTGAAACCTTAGTGGGTGCATATAGATTTGGAGGCGCTTTGTAACGGCCTTGTAGTGAGACTCCGGCTCTACACCCTGGAACTGTAAAGCAAAACAGGAATCATGACTCGTGGGTAAAGTGTGCAAACTCTACAGAGTAATAAAACTGATTGATCAAGCTTTTCCTTGTCATAAAGCCTGCATGTCATGTTTTCCCTCACTTGCTGAGTATTCTATGTACTCACGCTTGCCTTCTCCCACCTTCAGGATGCTGCTCAGAAAGCGAAGTTTTTGAAGATGTTCCGGACGATGGTGATGAGTTCTAGGTGAAGGAAGACGTCGCTCTGAAGACCATGCCATAGGCTGGCGCTCCCCTGGACAACGCCTATGGATGGATGGAAGTCTTGCTGCCGCTGGAGGATTTCTTAGTATTTTCTTTTTAGACCTATGGGTCCTTTTGTAAGGAATATTTTTGTTAATTAATGACACAGTTATGTTGAAAACCAGGTGTGACAGATGTGGAATCAGAGCCGTGTTGACCGTAGGACGCAAGCCTAACGAGAAATGGTCGATATTAAGGACTTATCTCTGCTACAAAGAAAAAGGTTTCTGAAAAATCTTTTACTCCGCCAATGTTGTTTCTGCTCTCCCTCCTATTGCCTTTGTTTATAATTTTTTTGTAAAATGGTTACTGACTCCTCTCTCTTTCAAAATTTTAGACGGCCCGCAAAGCAAGTTGAAGGCTTCATCCCTGCGAGAGCTCCCTCAGAGGTCACTTGGGCTTTCCAGGCACCCGCGGAGTTTCATTCTTCCAGACTGCAGGCGGGGGAGTTACCTCGCAAGCTCTGGTCGATCCTCAAGGGCCTGGGCTATCAGGAGGCCCCGGTCTACAAGGGGGTCAGGACACCGCTCAATAACCACAGCTACTCCTGGATGGTGCTGGTAACCATCTACGAGAAGAAACCAGATGACGACGGGAGCAAGGTGCGCAGAATCCACTCAGTTGTCACTCTGAGAGACCTTCGCTGCTGGGATTGGCGACGCAGCTTGCCAGGATTGGTGACGCAGCTTGCCAGGCACTGTCAGTTCTCTATGCGGATTACCATGATGTCCTTTAGACTATGCCATACCACTTCTACCCACAGCGTGCGAGTGGCAGCTTGGAGATCACCTCTGCCCCCACCAACAGGGAGGGTGACGCCAGACTGGTAGAGCAGGTTTGCTTCACCGACACCTTGACACAGGAGCTAGACAGAGCCCCTCGACGAGCTACACGACATTCACCTACGGCTCGCCGAAGCTGAGGAGAGGGTTCACACCCTACAGGCGATGATGCCGGAGGATTCAAAAGAGGAGCCAGAGGAGAGGCCGGACCTAGAGTTGCCACGCTCTCCCTCCCGCAAGAGGCTCTGCCTTGAAGCTGCTCTACAAGTTGCACCACAGGACCCATCAGAGGGTGATGATAGTTTTTAAGTTAGCAGTTTCCCTAGTAGTAGTTAGCGTCGTTTAGAGTCATTTCTTGATGTAATGATTTGCTTGATTTCTATGCTGTGAACTCGGTGTTAGGATTGCTTTGTGTGTGTCGATGCAATGTCTTTTGCAGATGTATCTGTCCTCAATCAATGAATCAATTTTTGAGTCTTCGTTATTCTTCATCTGTCCTTACCCTATTCTCGTGCTCAATCTCATATTCTTGCAACCGCCAGATGGTGAACATGAGGAACATGAATGATGCTGGCGCCGACCGGAACAACATTGAAGGCAGTAACCCTAACGCTCACCCCCATGATGGCAACCAGGACACGTTTCCCTCTTGGAACAGGTGGACCAACCGGAACATGGTGGACCCAATGCAAATGATGGTCGTACAGACTCAGATCCTACAGGGATTGGCGCAGGCTGTGGTGAGACTTCAACAAACGCCTCCAACTTATCAGGCACCACCACCGCCACAGCAAATGCAGCCGCAGAACAAGTTAAAAGACTTTATGAGCACCAAGCCACCCACTTTTGCACAGGCAGTCGAGCCAATGGATGCTAATGATTGGCTCAAGACAATTGAAAGCAAGCTGCAGATTTTTCGGTGCACATGTAGTGAAAGAGTCCTCTTCGCTTCACACCAGCTCGTGGGACCAGCTTCAGATTGGTGGGTAGCATACACAGACGCCCATGATGACCCTCAAGAAATTACCTGGAGGGAATTCAAGGATAGTTTCCGTAAGCACCACGTGCTAGAAGGAGAGGTGAAGCTTAAACGGAGAGAGTTCCTGGGATTAAAGCAAGGTCCCATGTCAGTGCGTGAATACCTTACCAAGTTCACGCAGCTATCCTGTTATGCCCCCGAAGATGTGGACACGGATGAGAAGAAACAAGATTGATTTTTGGAAGGTTTGAACCCTGGACTTTAGTACTCTCTCTCAGCCAGTGAGTATTCAAGCTTCCAGATGCTTGTTGACAGAGCCTTCATTCTAGAGAAGAAGAAGCAGAATTTAGGAGAAGAGCGCAAGAGGATGATGCAAGGTTACTCCTCAGGCAGCAACACTCGTCCCCACTTCAACCCACCTCCCTCGGGACAGGTGTACCGCCAGGAAGGCCAGAACCAGCAACAGAGGGCACCCAACCAGGCTTCAGGAACCTTCAATCAGTCGAAGCAACAGTTCCAGTAGCAACAACGCTCCAACTACCAGGCCTCACACCCCGTGAACCAGAACCAACAACAGCAAGGTTGCACTGGCCAGTGAACCAGTACCATTGGCCCATGCTTCAACTGTGGAAACTTTGGGCACCTCGCCAATAAGTGGCCCAAAAAGCAGCGGGTTAAGCCAACAACTAGTAGTAGAATTGCCCCGAAGGTCAGCCACAGCAGCAGCCTCGTCAGAACTTTATAAGTGGGCGAGTCAACCACGTTGCAGCAGAGGATGCCCAAGACTCCCCAGATGTGGTACTTGATATGTTTCCCGCCAACTCTCACCCTGCTACAGTTTTATTCGCTTCCGGAGCAACACACTCTTTTGTTTCAACTAAGTTTGTAGAAAAGCATAATCTGCCGATAGCCGTAATGAAATGTCGATTGGTAGTTAGTTCTCTAGGAGGAGAAATGGAATTGAGATATGTATGCCCTAAGATAAGCCTTGCCATAGAAGGGGTAGAATTCCTTGCGAACCTTATCGTCTTGGAATCTAAAGGGATAGATATCATTCTGGAGATGGATTGGTTGACTAAAGTCAATGAGGTGATAGGATGTGCTACCAAGACAGTTCAATTGACACATACATGTGGAACCAAGGTGGAGTTCATGGCCACAACAAAATTAGGAGGGAATGTCAAGCTTAACCAAGCCATGGCAGTGGAAGAAGTCAGGATAGTCAACGAGTTTCCTGATGTCTTCCCTGAATAATTGCCAGGTATGCCACCAGACTGAGACATCAAGTTTGTTATTGAATTAGTACCTACCACTGCTCCTATATATAAGAGACCGTTCCGAATGGATGCCAATCAATTGGTAGAGCTCAAGGAGCAAATCCAAGAGCTATTAGATAAGAGGTTTATTCGTCCTAGCACCTCACCCTGGGGAGCCCCGGTTATCTTTGTGCCAAAGAAAGATGGAACTTAAAGAATGTGCATCGATTATCGGGCATTTAATGAGGTGACCATTAAGAATAAGTACCTCTTACCTTGCATTGAGGATTTGTTTGATCAGCTAAAAGGAGCATGTGTCTTTTCCAAGATTGATCTGCGGTTAGGATACCATCAGCTAAAGATTCGAGCATTGGACATCCCTAAAACCGCTTTTGTCACCCAATATGGTTTGTACGAGTTTACGGTGATGTCGTTTGGATTGACCAACGCCCCAGCATACTTCATGTATCCCATGAACAAGGTTTTCATAGATTATCTGGACAAGTTCGTGGTGGTGTTCATCGATGATATCTTGGTCTTCTCGAAGGACGAGGAAGAGCATGAGGAGCATTTGAGAATGGTCCTGCAGAGAATCAGTTATATGCCAAGATGAGTAAGTGTGAGTTTTGGTTGAAGGAAGTCTCCTTTTTAGGTCATATCATCTCAGCAAGAGGAGTATCCGTTGACCCTAGCAAAGTGAAGGAGGTCCTAAATTGGAAGCCACCGCAGACAGTTTTAGAGATTAAGAGTTTTCTGGGTTTGGCTGTATACTATCGTCGCTTTATAGAAGGCTTCTCCAAGATCGCCAAGACGATGGCGGAGTTATTGGAGAAAGGAAAAGAATTTAAGTGGACCCCTGCTCGGAAGGCCAGCTTCAACAAGCTAAAGAAGAGGTTAACTACCGCTCCAGTGCTAATTATGCCTGACACATAGAAGTCATTCTCGGTGTACTGTGATGCCTCGCGACAAAGGTTGGGATGTGTGCTAATGCAAGAAGGTCACGTGATAGCCTATGCTTCAAGGTAATTAAGGAAGCACGATGAGAATTACCCTACTCATGATTTGGAACTAGCTGTTGTTGTTCATGCACTCAAGATTTGGAGACACTACCTGATAGGGCAGAGATGCGAGATCTTCTCGGATCATAAAAGTCTGAAGTATATCTTCACTCAACCTGATCTCAACCTCAGACAGCGGAGATGACTGGAACTTATCAAGGATTACAATTTGGGAATCAACTATCATCCAGGAAAAGCAAATGTAGTGGCAGATGCCCTGAGCAGGAAGGCTTATATTAGTTTGATGACCCTACAGGAAAGACAGCCTGGACTATGTAACGAATTCGAAAAGCTTAACTTGGGCATTGTGTCCAATGCAGATGCAGTTGTAATAGAAGTGGATTCTACTCTAGAGCAGGATATACGAAAGGGCTAATAAGAAGACGAGAAAATTTTAGAGATCAAACAACTCATTAAAAAGGACAAGGCTCCAAGATTCACAGAAGATGAGCAAGGAGTGGTGTGGTATAAGAAAAGAATATGTATTCCGAATGTCAAATCCATTCGGGAGTCAATTTTAAGAGAAGCCTATGACTCAGCTTATTCCATTCATCCGGGAAGCACTAATATTTACTTGGATCTCAAAGATCAATATTAGTGGTACGGAATGAAACGTGAAGTAGCAGACTATGTGGCTCTGTGTGACACATGCCAGCGAGTTAAGGCTGAACACCAGAGACCAACCGGACTGCTTCAACCATTGAAGGTACCTGAATGAAAATGGGAAGAAATCGCCTGGATTTTATAGTGGGACTACCTCGAACCAATCCAGGTATGATTCTATATGCGTCGTAGTAGATCGGCTAACAAAGGTAGCTCACTTTATACCAGTCAAGGAGACGTATAAGGGACAAAAGCTCGTAGAATTGTACATGTCTAGGATTGTGTATCTGCATGGAGTACCCAAGAGGATAGTATCTGATCGAGATACCCAGTTCACATCACGTTTCTGGCAACGACTGCATGAGTCCACGGACACCAGGTTGAATTTTAGTTCAGCTTACCACCCGCAGACTGATGGACAGACGGAAAGAACCAATCAGATTCTAGAAGATATGCTGAGAGCATGTGCCTTAAAGAACAGAAATAGTTGGGATAAGAACCTCCCTTATGCAGAGTTCTCATATAACAATAGTTACCAAGGCAGCTTAAAGATGACCCCTTTTGAAGCACTATACGGAAGGAAGTGCAGAACCCCACTATTCTGGAATCAGATCAGAGAAAGCCAAGTGTTTGGCCCAGAAGTCTTAAGAGATGCAGAAAGACAAGTGCAGGAGATTTAGAACAACTTGCGGACCATGCATTCTAGGCAGAAGATTTATGCAGACAATCGACGTCGGGAGATGACCTTTGAAGTCGGAGACTTCATGTACCTCAAAGTATCCCCGATTAGAGGTCTTCGCAGATTCAAAGTCAAGGGTAAACTAGCACCCCGATACATTGGACCATTCCAGATACTGGAAAGGAGAGGGGGAAGTGGCTTATCAACTGAATTTACCATCACAGCTCTCCGATGTACACGATGTGTTTCATATCTCGCAATTGAAGAAATGACTGAGAGTTCCGGAAGAGCTGCTGCCAATGGAAGAGTTGAATATATAGGAGGATCTTTCATATTTGGAATACCCTGTCAGGATTCTTGAAATATCTGAATGTGTTACCCGAAACAAAATGGTCCGTATGTGTAAAGTACAGTGGAAGCATCACTCAAAAGCGGAAGCCACCTAGGAAAGAGAAGATGATCTAAAAGTAGAGTTTCCCAGCCTCTTTCCCGATCTTTTCGAATCTCGAGGACGAGATTCATCCTAAGGGGGGTAGGTTTGTGACGTCTGAATTTTTGCGGCTCGGCCCAGTTCCTCAGCTGCAACCCAGCTCCCAGTCCAACCCATGACTTCAGCGCAACCGGCCCATCTCCTCCTCTCTCTCACTGACAGCCGGACCCCACTCGTCAGCTTCAACATTGCGCCAGCTTGCCCGAATTTGCTGGTGCATGACCCCGTTTCCATGCCCACGATATCCACAACGGCCAGCACATCTCTGTGCTTTAAGATGCGCCACAGCCCCTGCAACTCCCCCACCCCGCACTCCCTCTTTCATTCCCGAGCACCATTGTTGCCATCGCCGAGCTCGCCGAGCGCCCTCCACCGCGTCCGAGCTCTCCCCTTCGAGCCCAAGACTGCCGTCAGCTTCGCTGAAGCACGAGGGTCCCATTTCGCCGCGTGTCGATGCCTCTCCGCCGCCAGAGCCACCGTTTCACCGAGCACCGGTAAGACCGCTGCCACCTCACCGTCGATAGCTCTAACCGAAGCACGCCGCAACAAATTGACCCCCTTTCCAGCACCACATGTTCCCTAGGAAGCTTCCCCGGTCCTCGGTTTCGCTCCTTCGTCGTTGTAGCCGTGTTTCTCCAAGCTCCGATCTTCGCCGCTGTTCTTCTCCGTCGTTGACCACCGCAGAGGCCCGCTGACCGTCGAGAACCCCCAGGTGAGACTCCCCGTCGCTGTCTCGTTTGTTTGCGCCAAAAATCATCGAGTTTGGTAGCCCGTAGCGGTAGATCAAGCTTCGCCGGTGATGCTCCTGCAAAACCCACAGTGGCACCGCCGTCCGTCGGCCCCTGTCACCACCCCTCCCTCACCAAACGCCGAGAGCCGTAGGATCTTCCACCAACGGCCCAAATTAGATCAACCGAGCCGTACTGTCCATTTAGCCGTACGAGCTCCAACTTAGGCGATTCTTACGCTCACACGATCGTAGCAGCGTGTATTATCCATTAGTAACCTTTTTAGAGTGCTTTGCCTTTGTTTTGTATGCTGTACTTAGCTGTTGTGTTTATTTGCTTTTCGGTGTGCGCAATTGCTTTAGGAGATGAGCAGTGTGTCAGCTTGCAGGATCAGGCATTCGAGGATTTTGAGCAACCTGCATTCGAAGGCAAGTGTCATTGACCACCTTGATACCATTGTAGGATAATGTAGCTTTTATTTTTCCAAAATGCATGCTTGTTTAATATGGAATCCCATGGTTAAGATTTTACTAGAATTTGTGTGACATTCCTTGTTGCCATTGAAGGGTCATGGGAAATAAATGGTAGCTGTGCTAGTGCTGTCATGGTTGGGGTAAATATTAATATTAACTAATGTTTATGTAACAAGAAATTAGGTATTGTAATCTTGCAGTAACATGGTATAGGAATCCCAACTGGATGGCTAGTTTGAGGTGGAGCTACACAGCAGGGTTGTGTTTGTTCCTCTGTGGGATCCTAAGGACCGGTTTGTGAAGTCTGTTACCCGGCATAACAGCACAATCACAAGGCTTATATGAGTACGGCTTGGCCAAATAATTAGTTGTCATTCATGTTCTGTACACACCAGTGGATGGTTAAGTGGCACAAGAGGGGGCCTCTGCAGTGGATGTAATCCTTGTTAGCGGTGAAACTTTAGTGGGTGCGTATAGATTTGGAAGCGCTTTGTAACGACCTTGTAGTGAGACCCCGACTCTACACCCCAGAAGTGTAAAACAAAACGGGAATCACGACTCGTGGGTAAAGTGTGCAAACTCTACAGAGTAACAAAACTGATCGATCGGCCGTGCTCACGGTTAAGAGCGGGCTTGGACTTCTTCATAATTAGTGGGGATCCCGAATGGTTGGTTTGGATAGTCGGGTGGTGGAGCCACCGATGAGTCGGTAGCCAGATATGGGATATCTGGTGAGTTTGGTAGTCGAATGGAATCCGATGAATTATTTCCTTTATTGTTGGAGTCATAACCTAGTAAGTAGGTTGCTATGTCTTTTGAGTCCTAGTTTGGTTTGGCATAATTGCCGTTATCCCGAGTCAAGTTTTTCGTTGTCATAAAGACTGCATGTCATGTTTTTCCTCACTTGCTGAGTACTTTATGTACTCACGCTTGTCTTCTCCCAACTTCTGGATGCTGCTCAGAAGGCAAAGTTTTCGAAGACCTTTCGAACGATGGTGCTGAGTTCTAAGTGAAGGAAGACGTCGCTCTGAAGACCATATCATAGCCTGGAGCTCCCCCGGACAACGCCTGTGGATGGATGGAAGTCTTGCTGCCGCTGAAGGATTTCTTAGCGTTTTCTTTTTAGACCTGTGGGTCCTTTTATAAGAAATATTTTTGTTAATTAATAACACAATTATATTATCACTGATGATGTCACTGCATATATAAAAACTTGATCTTGGCATATATGTGAAATATATCTGATTTGTTCTCACCTGTCGGGCCCTTTGGCACCAAGGTGAGCGCTTTCCATTTGATAATACATTTTGTTTCATTGATTGATTTGGATGGAGTCTGTGAGTGTGTACTGCAATGGCAATGTGTAGTCATCAGACTATGGCTATGGATGCGACGTGCTCATTTAGAGTAATATGTTGTCTGCGTATATGAAATTATCTGTTGAACATAAGCTGTGAAATTGGTGAAGAGATAGAGGGTAGTTTGGATGTTGGGAAAACAGCACACTGTGCCAATCTTTAGATGAATGTGAATTCCGACATTAGTTCTTTTCCTTGCACTATGTAAGTTTTATGCCAAATTGCCAATAGCTACAGGGCCAAAGAATCATTGAGACAAATTCAGTCTAGCTTAGACAATCAAGTTTGTGTTCATATTACTTGGTGTTGGGTTGGCAACAGAGACCTGTTGGCTGAGCCCCAACTTGTGTTCTTCAGTGCCAATTTATTAGCCTATTCTTTTGCTTCAACTTTCTGTGCTCCAAAAAATTTCTAGTTCGTGGCCATTCTTTATGTGGTACATAGTATTTGCTCAACACTATTTTATCACATGTGCTTTCTTAAAAGGAGGTTGTATTCCTTTTGAATTCGCACAGTAGTAGATCTGTTTTGTTAGCATCTCAAAGCAACGTTTTAGGTCTGTTGTAGCATACAGAATTTTCAATCATTAGTTATGTGTATTGAATCATGGATTCTCGCAGGAAACTTGATTTTGCTGTTTGATTGAGTTTTCTTTTGATTCTTGTTCTGTTTTGTCTTTTTTTTGTTGCTTCGCAATTCCATGTCAATAATTTCTTTTACATATTTTCGTAGAGACATAGTTTATTTGAAAACTCTATGGCTTCAGATTATGATATATTTATTTTAGTGTGTTCCCTGCCAATGTGAACATTGCTATTATGAGGAATTGTGGTTGAACAACCTTTGGTATTGACCTCTTCTTTTTTTGGGTGGTGTTGACCTTTTCATTCTGGCCTACTCAATAAAAGTCAATTTGATCTTGAAGTTGAATTTGTCAGATGGTTCTCCACCAAATGTCCGAGGCAAGTTACCCTCAATTTGGACAGCGTGTTCTGGACGGTCCTGTATATTATTGTTTGTACAACTGATACGTTTTTTTTCTGATGACTTTGTCCTTTGAGTTGGGGAACTGGGGATTCGGTAACTTGTCAGCCCTCTTAATGGTCATTAGTTCCATTTGGTTTTGGGTTTTTGATGAACCACTTTGTGGAGTACTATGTTTAATTGGATTTTGCTTATCTACACGGCTATACGTGTACCTTTTGCAACATTTTTCAGTTAGCTTCATTTCACTGTTATGTGGTCCAACTGAACCAATATCTTGTTCCATCCATAGGATTCCCCTGCTGTGATTCGGTCATACTACAACAAACGGATTGTTGGTTGCCCTGGCGGTGAAGGAGGTAAGCTGCTGTGATTGCTAAATCACCTCTTTGTCATTAAAAGAGGCTTCTAAAATTCAGATTCTTCTCTGCGCCTTATCTAGGAACATTCATTAACCCATCATCTATCTGATTGGCTTAAATTGCAAACGTTATTGGCTTTTGCAGAAGATGAGCATGATGTTGTGTGGTTTTGGTTGGAGAAGGGCAAACCACATGAATGCCCAGTCTGTACCCAATATTTCATGGTATGTTGATTACTTTCGACATAAGGTGATTGCATTCCAAGAGCAATTTTTGGCATGGGATGATGTATTCTATGTGATGTATGCTCTCTCATGTTCACTGAGCTACAAGCTTCCATCTTTATTTCCACAGCTTCATGTGATTGGAGAAGGAGGATCCCCTGATGGACATGATGATGATGACCACCACCATCATTAAGGTTCAAGAAGGCATATCTAGTAACAAAATGTGGTGCCAATATCATTTTTCCGCAATGTTGTCAGCATTTGCCCTTATAGAGTTCAGTAGACCATGTCAACCTGTTTGCCCTATGGCTCGGAACATAACATGGTTTTGTTACAGGCTTTTCAGAAAATCGGCTATACAAATAATGGGATTCATTACACAATTATGTACTTTCTGTATTCAACACACGTTTTGTTGAATCAAGATTCAAAACATACTTATTTCTCTGGATGATTCTATGTTCCCCAGGGTGTTCGCCAAATCCGTTGGTGGAAGATTTGTTGTCTGAATATTGCTAACAGCCTAACACATTGGTCTGTTGAAATTGTAGTTGCAGTCGTAAGAGTTTATCAGATAAGCAGTGACTTCGATGAAACAATCAAGATAACATACATTTTCCTTGATCTGTAGTTTCCAAATACTAACGTGGCTGATGTTGTTTACATGTTCAATCTCGATGGATATAATTTCAACTTAGGATTTGGCCAAACTGCAGACACCGAGGAACCAACACCACACACGTAACTATACACTGATGTCACTTGGAGGCGTTGGATCAGTGTGTTATTATTGCCTTTCCGCACTTGATGACTTGGCTATGCAAGATTTCAAGTAGGCACTGATTATTTCCTATCTCCACACAAAATTTAGGATGAATTCGCCATGACGAGGTATCATCTGCAGTGCCATTCAATCCAATTCTTCATCTGAACCGTTCTTCTCCTACTTACCCCATCCTTCTTCTGATCAGGTCAAGCAGTTGTCTTTTTAGGGCAAAAAAAAAAAAAAGCAATCGTTTGTTAAGCATCGCTGTCGTCAAATTCGTCAAGGGTTGCATGTCCTCTTGTCAACTCATGTGTATAGCCCTCGAGTTCATTTTGTTCCTCTGTTTTCGCCTGTCGAGGCTGCTCTACCTCTCGACGGCACTCATCCTATCGGTCGTGCTGGCGGGTACCGTCGCGGTGCTGCTGTGCCACGCGCTGAGCGCGCGGGGGCGGGCCGGGCGCATGGCGAGGCCGCCGGTGCTCAACGGTGGCGAGGAGTTGGAGGTGCGCGTGGAGTACAGCTTCTTCCGGAAGGTCGCCGGGCTGCCGAGCAGGTTTTCGCTGGACGCGCTCGCCTCGGCGACGGACGACTTCCGGTGCGTGGTCGGACGGGGCTCGTCGGGGACGGTGTTCAAGGGCATCCTCGACGACGGCACGGCCGTGGCGGTGAAGCGTATCGACGGGTCGGAGCACGTGGACAAGGAGTTCAGGTCGGAGGTGTCGGCCATCGGCAGCGTGCAGCACGTCGGCCTTCTCGGCTTCTGCCTCGTGCCCCACGGCCCGCGCTTCCTCTCTAGGAGTACATGAGCACGGCTCCCTGGACAAGTGGATCTTCTCGCAACATGCCGGCGGTGGCGGCAGACGGTGCCTGATGTGGGCGCAGCGGTACCAGGTCGCCGTGGACGTGGCCAAGGCGCTGGCGTACCTGCAGTCCTGCACCACGACTGCCGAGCCAAGGTGGTGCACCTGGACGTCAAGCCGGAGAACATCCTCCTCGACGACCGCTTTCGGGGGCTCCTCTCGGACTTCGGGCTGTCGACACTGATGGGGAAGGAGCAGAGCCGGGTGGTGACGACGGTGCGCGGCACGACGGGCTACCTGGCCCCGGAGTTGCTCCTCGGCGCCGGCGTCACGGAGAAGTCTGACGTGTACATCTACGGGATGGTGCTTCTGGAGATGCTCGGCGGTCGGCGGAACCTCCAGGCGGACCTCGGCCCGGGCGGGTCGCGGCGGTGGTCATACTTCCCCAAGATCGCCGCCGACAAGGCGCGGGAGGGGCGCGTGATGGAGGTGCTCGACAAGCAGCTGGTCGCGTCCGGGAAGGCGGCGATGGACGAGGCCGGCGTGAGGCGGATGGCGCACGTGGCGCTGTGCGCGCAGGAGAAGCCCAGCGCGCGGCCGACCACGGCGCGCGTGGTGGAGATGCTGGAGGCGAGGGGTGGCGCTGCCGTGGAGCCGCCGCCGCCGTCGGACATGATCGTGGTCGACCTGCTCGCGCTGGACCCCGCGCACGGGCACCGCGTCGGGCCGTTCGGGCTGCCTCTGCTGCCCGCGGGCTCGGCCGGGACGGCCGCGTCGTCGGTGACGAGCGTGAAGCGACTCGTTCGCACTCTCATACTTGTCGGGACGGTAGCGTGCGTCTGCTCTGCCTCGCATGGCATGCATGCTCCGACTTCCAAAGCTTGAGCACATAATATGATTCTGCATTTTTCTTCTTCTTCTTTTAAAACCAAATATGTTTTTGCATTCTTTTGGTTCTTTTTTCATGTTACCTGTAAGCCATGTAACATATGGTATTGGCCAACATATTAATTTGTTCTCCCACTGTTTGGGAAGGAATAGTGATCCCCAGAGTTTTTAAAAAAAAATCTCAACATATGGACTTTTCAAACCCTTGATTTAATAAGTAAAAACACATAAATATCTCAACATCAGTAGAGAGAAAAGTTATCGCATAAACTTTACACCATACCACTACAATAATGTGATTGCATGACACATACATGCCAAGACTAGGTGTGATCAAGTGTGATTTGTTTGGCAACTATACTACGACAACTATATGTAGTAGTACTAGTACATGGTACCACCCATACTGAAAACTCGAGATCCATAATCTAATATCCCTATCCCATGTTGGTAGTACCGGTATGATCTGTATGTGGTGTTTCGATATCCATCCCCATCATTCTTGCTGTCCAGTACATGCTAGGCGGCAGGTCACAAATCGAAGTCATCTCCAACCTTTCAGCTAGGCGTACAGTTTCTTCATGCTTCAACAACAATATCTCTCTCCATGTACTTCGTATAACTTTCAGCTTGTCAGCCACTTGGTTCATGGAAGGCCTCTCCTCCCCTTTGAAACTCAAGCACAAGCTAGCCAGCTGAGCAACTTCTTGGAGCAGTTTCTCCATTCCCACACCAATTATGCTAGTGTCTAACAAACCTTCAACTGTATTATCTTTCATCGCTTGCAAGAAGGATGATGCGAGGTTTTTTCCTTCCTTAGAGCCCTCAAAGTATATTGCTGTCTTCCTTGTGATTAGCTCTAGAAGCACAACTCCAAAGCTATAAACATCACTCTTCTCCGTCAGTTTCCGCTCTTGCAAGTACTCAGGGTCTAGGTAACCTAGAGTTCCTTGCACCATTGTCATGAGCTGAACTGCATCGTTAGGAAGAATCTTTGACGCCCCGAAGTCGGTCACCTTCGCCTTGTAGTTTTCATCTAGGAGAATGTTTAGAGACTTCACATCTCCATGGACTATGGGGCGATTGATGGAGAGATGCAGATACTCCAGTGCTTCAGCAGATTCTTGGGCAATCCTGAGACGAACATCTAATGAAATAGGTGATCTACCATGATTACCATGGATCAACTGAAAGAGAGTGCCATTTGGGATGAATTCATACACTAATATGGGCACTTCCACTTCCAAGCAGCAGCCTATAAGCCTGACCACATTCCTATGATTGATCTGTGAGAGTATAATAATCTCTTGAACGAATTCTTCAGTTTGGGTCACATTCATAATCTTCGAGCGCTTCACAGCCACTACCTTGTTATCCCCCAGAATGCCCTTGTAGACAGTGCCATGGCCCCCTATGCCTAATTCTCTACTCTTGTCAAAATTGTTTGTCGCCTTCTTCAAATCTTCTATTGTGAATATTATCACTGTGTCAATTTGTTTAGAGAGGATTTGTTTGTATAATATATGACCACCATTTTGTTTGAAGAATATTTTCTTCTCTTTTGCTAGCTGCCTTTTTTGACACTTGATCAGTAGAGCAGAGATACAGACGATGAGGAAGACGAAGCCGATGGAAATACCTGAAAAATTGAGGTTACCATCAGTTCGACTACCTTTCTGCATGCCCACATGTGGTTGGTTTATAACTATGTGAAAAAATATTATTGTAGCATGAACGAATGGTGATGTTGTTTATAGTAACAATAGCGAGTTTCTAACTGACTCTATATTACCAGCGAGAGAAATATATAAAT
The DNA here is from genome assembly GCF_958298935.1 of Phragmites australis. Taxonomy (NCBI): domain Eukaryota; kingdom Viridiplantae; phylum Streptophyta; class Magnoliopsida; order Poales; family Poaceae; genus Phragmites; species Phragmites australis. The sequence goes on along the minus strand of NC_084928.1, from coordinate 2,066,700 downwards.
CTCATGGGAACGGGAAAATCACAGTGATGCAGTTGGACTGATAAGGCAGAAAAGTGCGAATACATTATATTAATATAATAATATTCTCTTCTTCAGTTTTGGCTTAGGTATACCTATGACCATCTTGTTGGGGCTATGATCAGTTTTGCAGGGTAGGCTCTTGGGATCGTCACTCCGAGTTCCTGGTTTGCATGAACATGTGTAGCTTCCATTGTTGTTCTTACATTCACCGAGGCAAGGATACAGGGATGGAAAACGACACTCATCGATGTCTATAGATTAAATGAGTGAGTGGAATAAACATTAATTATTGACAAAGCATAATTCACAAAGCTAATCAGTAGGAAGAGAAAATGGAGATGAATGCAAGCTGACCTTGCTGGCAGCCTTCGTCTAGATAGGGATTGCCCTCATAGCCTTGAGAGCAGTTGCAGAGGTACCCATTGGGCCTGTTGATGCATACGCTATTGATCCCGCGACATGCATACGATGTTTTGTTCTTCAAGGCTTCCACACATGTTTCATTACGAACCACCCAGTCAAGAACCAATGGGACTGGGTCGTCTTTGTAACGTTCTAGAAAATTTGATGATTTGGCATATGAAGGATCAAATTTGAATGAGGCCTCCTCGGCGATGAATGCATAGCTGCAAGGGCTGAAATTTCTGGAATCGTGGTAGGGACGTAAATTATATGTATCCACCGAAGCATTTGCAAATGCAAACTGATAGATCATCAAATTTTCTGGAATGGAAGCCTGACAACAACCTATGCCATTGCACTTGGCACTCTTACTGATTCTATTGTCGCTATCACATAATGATGCACATGTGCTGCTGTAAAGTTGCGAGTCATTGTTGCCCATGATGCTTCCTTCATCCACAGTATAACCCACCATAATTGCGATAGTTGCACACCCGATTGCTGTAAATTTGTTCTTAGAGGAAAACCTCAAAGAATTCCCAAGTGATACCAACACATCCCACATATCTGTGGTACCGTTCGCGTAGTTGCAGCTCCATGATGGAGTCCAATTAGCGTGAACGCGTGCCTCACCATGGAGCACATTGATTTCCAATACCTTGAAGATGGACCGATAAGCTTGGTCCCTGTCGCATGTGACGTTAAAGGCTTTGTTCAGAAAGCAGCCCTGCCCGATGCCGAACGGGTAGGGGATGCTGACGCTTCCACACTTGTCTGGGCAGCCGGGCTTCTCTATGCCGCTGTTCCCAGCCCCAGCACCATCAGTTGCAGCACCGTGCTGCAGGATCAGCATGACAGCCACAACCAGCAGCAATTTCTTCTTATAGCCTGTATCAGATAGACAGATACGTATGGGTTTTTAATTTTTGTACTACTCTGTCTGATCGACTTGCCGGTACGACAACGTTTTATTAGTCTACAGTATACGTGTTTGATCGTTACATTTCGTTGTTCTCAAATAATAAAAAATAATGTCGTGGGACAGTTTTTTTATAGTGAATTTACTAGTATATCAACTTTATGTAAAGTAATTATCAATTGTTTAAATCTTTAATCGGACATATTTTAAAGTAACATCTATTTATTTTACACCACGAAGGCAAAGGACTTTCCACTTCTGATAGCTTAAAGTGCGGATGAAAAACCGCAACTTGAGAAATTGGAATCTTTGAACAGTTCAGCTGGAATATATGGGAGAATATATGGTGGAAATTAACTAACTGCAACATGGAAAACTGCTCTACAAAACTCAGATTTGTAGAAGTTTTAAAAATTCTCAAAAAATATTACACTTCCGGCAGTTGATATTGCACAACAATGTAAAATTTCAAGATCAAACTCAATTTCGTTTGAGACATGAAGTTGACAAATAGCAAAGAAAAGACAAAAGTAATGCTAGTACCAAAATTTTGTCTTTTACTTGGCTGTTTTTCACTTTAATATCTCGCGAACAAAATCAAAACAATATCACTTTGCCTACATATTAATTATATTTTTCTTTATACTTTCACAAAATATCTACACTAGTTTTGTGGAATGGTTTTCATGTTTCCGCTCTTTGAATGTTCTTGCATGAATTCTTCTATGTCGATTTTGTTTACCCGTCTTCTTATCTGATGCTTGTATGTGTGGTTGGTGCTTTGTTTCAGAGGTCATGGCTAGCAAATTGAGTCTAGCCAAATTGCAAATTTGTGTGGTGCTTGTTGTGCAAATTACAGTCGGTTTTCTACTTGAACCATGAAAATGAGCCACATATCAGTCGGTTCAAGCAGAAAATCGACTGTGATAGCTAAGAACCGATAATACCATTAGGGATAATTTCTCATATGTCACTGGATAAAAACTTAAATCCCTAATATGCCACTACAAGTGACTGAGGTGGGCCCCATACATCATAGACACACCAATAGCATATCAGAGATTTGTGAGTTTTTGCAGGTGGCATATAAGGAAATGCCCTATACCATTATTAGAGTCAGTTTTATGCTAGAAACGACTATGATAATTAAATATTATTATAGTTGTATAAGTACAGTCAGTTCAGGAACCGAGTGTACTGGATCTACCTATAGTAGTGTAATTTCTAGGCTCTAAGAGCGAAGTAGGTGGCTCCATTAAACTTTTAATAATAGATTAATATCACTGTAACTTTTAATCATAGGCATATATTTTCAAAACTTGGGTACAACAATACGAGCTGGCTTTTTTTAAAAAAAATTACAAGATGAGTAGATGCATCTGAAAACTTTACTTATTCTTTAGTAGAGGGAGCAGGAAGAAAGTCTTACCTGTAGTCAGTGACCACGCCATGATGCACCGTACGTGTATGTAGGGGTTGGTTTCTCTGCCCTTGTTGTGTATGAGAAGGCAGAAAGAGAGGGGGTTCTCTGCTACCTGCGCAGCGAGCAGCCGGCAAACAAGAGTTGCTAGTTACCGACACGGCTGAAGCTCCCGTTTGCCGTTGTCCGGCGAGTCAATCTACCACCCTTTTTATAAATGCGCAGATTCCAAAATGTCACCTGTGCTCCATTCCCACAGGACTCATAAAATCACCGTGGTTGACGGGGGCGAGAGACATGCGACGACCGACTAATTCCAAGTCCAAGACAAACTTATCTGGATGGCACCGCGTTTAAATTTCACGAAAGGCACCGCTAAGAAGATAAGGCTTTGCTGCAGTTGATTGAGTTAAAAAAATGCTGCTATCAGGTGTAGTCTAGTAATTTATTTTAAAATAATTATAAAAAGAGATATAGGAGTAGGAAAAAATTATCTATTTTTATTCATCTGTGTTTATAATAAGGGATATTGTTTCGTATATATAGTGTCAAAACTCTTAAAAGATAGAATTGAATCTTTCAAGAGAGTGAGACGGACCCATATTCGGTTGTGAAACTCCAGGTTTCCTAACACTACCCCTTGGACACTTTTCGCGAAATGCATATGTCTCATCAAAATTCCCCAAAAACTCAATGTGAAAAATTGGGAGAAAGAATACATAGCCCGCGATATGATTTCATGAATTGTCTCGTTAAAAAACTTAACATGAGAAACTTTAAGAAAACGTATCTAAGAGAAAAATAGTGCAATCCATCCAAAATACTTCATATAATCTTCATGTGAAAAATAGTACAATCCATCCAAAATACTTCATATAATCTTCATGATTAACTTTGGGTACTTAATCTTCTTGACTAAGATTAAATTCTTAATACCAGTATTATGTGAAAAATCTCCCTCTGAAATGTACAACTCTCTAAACCTCATCATCCCAATGCTACGAACACATCTTTCAAAACTAGATACAGGGAGAGACTTAGTGAAAAAATCTGCAAGATTTTCATATGATTTGGTATGCATTACCTTTATTTCATTCATTTTATGCAATTCATGAGCATAAAAGAACTTGGGATTTATATACTTCGTTAAGTTGTTTTTTACATATCCCGATTGCACTTGTGCAACACATGCAGCATTATCTTCATAGATAATGCTAGGGGTGTTAGTAGTATTCAAACCACATGACTGCTGGATATGATTGATCACTCTTCTAAGTCATGTGTATTCCTATATGGCTTCGTATAAGACTATTATTTCCGAGTGGTTCGTCGAGGTAGATACAAGACTTTGCTTCAGCGATTTCCAGGATATTGCAGTTCCACCACATAAGAAAATATAGCCAGTTTGTGATTTCGTTATATGTGGGTCTGACGGGTACCCAGCATCTGCGTATCTAACCAGATTTAGATCCCGATTCTTTCTGTAGAACAAGCCTAGATCTTTACTACCTTGCAAGTAGCGCAGAATATCCTTCAAACCCTTCCAATGCCTTTTAGTGAGCTCTGCACTGTATCGTACAAGTAGGTTTACTGCAAATGCTATGACTGCAGGCCCAAGCAAAATTTGGTTCTACCCAAATCTTTCATTTCAAATTCATATTTTAAGTAGGAACTTGCTTCTTCTATATCTTCTTTTGTACCAATGATGTTCAGATCATCTACATATACTAATATTATTAAAAATCCATTATGATACCTTCTTATGAATACACAGGGACAATCCGTGCAATTTGTGTAGCCTCGTTTTCCAAGAAATTCACTCAAATGATTATACCACATTCTACCTGACTGTTTTAACCTACACAGTGACTTCTTCAATTGTACGCTATACAGATATCTATTTCCTCTATCCTGATTTGGCAATGGTATTCGTTCATATGCCTTCATATAAATGACCGAATCTAGGCTCCCATAAAGGTATGCGATCACAACATCCATCAATTTCATTTTCAACTCCATATTGACTTCTATTAAGATTAAATATCTAAAAGTAATGCCACCCATCACCGAAGAATAGGTTTCTTCATAATCAACGTCTGGTCGTTGAGTGAAACCTTGTGCTACTAGTCGTGCTTTGCACCTCACAATTTCATTCCTTTCATTCCTCTTACAAACAAGAATCCACTTATATCTGACTGGTTTAATGTGGGGAGGTGTGTGGCATACTAGCCCGAAAACCTCTCTTTTGTTTAGGGATAATAGTTCAGCTATTATTGCCTTCTGCCAGTCTTCTCAATCTGTCCTCATTCTACATTCAGCAAGCGATGCAGGCTCATGATCATGATATACGACTGTGGCAATTTTATTTGCGAAGTATGTGTCGACTATTGTGGTTGCTCTATTCCAGGATTCCCCTAAATTCACATAGTTTATTGCTATTTCATCATAGGCTGTACTTTCAGGTGCTTCTTCATCTTGCTCTTCATAATTTCTTACTATTGGAGCAAGGTCCTTTAGTTTACCAGCGTCGATTTTAGCGCGCACATTTTCGTTGGTTCCTTCCTGCGTGGGAAGATTCAAATATGGTATACCTACTTCCTGAGATTCCACACCATCGCTAGGTCTCAACTGACTCCCCTTCGTTTTCCTTTGGGGCACTTTTGCAATCGGCTGTTGTAAGCTCTTATTTTCCACTTTCATTGGATGTCTCCGGCTATTTGGGACTTGAAAACCGAATTTCTTGTCCTTTTATTATTTTTCAGAGCTCCTAGGACAAGATTAGGGGTACCTTCTTTTGGTACTTTCACCCTTTCTGGTGCATTGTATGCAGGCACATGCGACTTAGTCACGCTCTTCAAATCACAAAAATGATCAAGCAGATTGTATGCTAATTTCTACAAATCGATAATTTTCTGTACTTCACCATTTTCTTCACTAGTGCGAGGATCATGTGCCGCAATTCCTTCAGCATGCCATATAATTTCCTGACATTTTTCATTTAAGGGTATATTTCCTCCCCCTAATGACGGAAAATTATTTTCATCAAAAATGTAGTCAATGAAGCGGGCCGTATTTAAATTTCCAGTTGTTGATTTTAAATATCAGATTATGGATGTAGTCTCATAACCGACATATTTTCCAACTTTCCGCAAAGGTCCTATAGTGGTTCACTGTGGCGGCGGTATTGGCACATAAATGAGAAATTTTTGGAATTACCCCTTGCATTAGTTGCAAAGATGACTGGATGTTGTTGGAGGATAGTCTATAATTAGTGAGAGCTGCCGCATGTAAGATTGTGTGTCCCTAACATGTAGCAGGCAAATTACAATGCTGCAACAAAGGTCTAGCAATGAACTTTATTCTCTTTATTAGCGCTTCGGCTAGTCCATTCTGAGTGTAGACATACAGAACAAAATGTTCAACTTTAATTCTCATACCAGTGCAATAATCATCGAACGCTTTAGAAGTAAATTCACCAGCGTTGTCCATTCTGATGGATTTCACGCGATGATCCGGAAAATTATTTCTGATTTGTATGATCTGCGAGATCAACTTTGCAAATGCGTGGTTACGGGTAGATAATAGACATACATGCGACCACTTCGAGAATGCGTCTATTAATACCATAAAGTACCAAAATAGGCCAAAAGCAGCTGAATAGGACAAAAATATCCCCTGGATTCGGTCCAGGAATGCAGGGATTTTATCTTGTACCTTCAAGGTGAATGGTCTTATTATTAATTTTCCAGTAGCACATGCAGGGCATACAAAATATTCATGATTCGAAAAAAATTTCACATTGATGCTATGACCTTGTGAGTTAGTAATTATGTTTCTCATCATTCTAAGACCAGGGTGACCTAACCTATCATGCCACAGAGAGAATAATTATGCACTACGAAACACAGTCTTCAAGGTAGTGAACACTTCAAGTGCCCTATTGCGAGTGTAGCACAAGCCATTGCTCATGAGAGAAGTTTTTCTAGTATTCTCACTTCGCTATCACACTTAGTGATGTGTAGGTACTTCTTAGCACCTTCTTCACTAGTTTCTACATAGAAATCGTTAGTGTGAATGTCTTTAAAACTTAAGAGATTTCTTGTAGATTCAGGGTATAACAATGCTTCCTCAATGTGCAAAGTGGTTCTCATAGGTAGTATGACTGTGGCTCTTTCAGAACCTATTATGCATTTATCACTTCCAATGACAGTCATCACCTTTTCAGAGCTATTTCTAATAGACTCAAAATACATCTTTTCTCTTAAGATGGTGTTTGTGGTTCCACTATCCACAATACACACTTCTTCCAAGCGGGCACCACACATATTCTATAAATAAAACATTCAATCATTCACATGCGATGAAGTATCAACAAGACTAAATGCTTCATTAACTATCAAAAAAATATTGTTTGCAGCTACGATTTATCTTCTAGAGCTTACATTTATTCATTCAATCCTATAAATTCAGTAACTAATTGAATGGCTAATTACTCTAATTCTAGATAGAGTCTGCGAAATATCCGGCCACTTCTGCTTCAATGGATTTCTTTTTCGCTTCATTTTTAATGGAATCTTCTATGACAGTGGAGGAGGGAAAAGTAGAGGTCTCCGCATCCTTCATTGGGAGGTCTTTTACTGTCATTTCAGGAGCGTCATCAACTTCCATGTGAGATGCATCCTTTTCAACTTCGACTGCTTTGTCCTCTTCTATCCCCACTGCAATGGTGAGGTGTGATTCTGGCTGCTCCTTCTTCTTCTTCCGGTATGCTTCCACAATATGTTTTGGTGCATTGCAGATTCAGGACCAATGGCCTCAAACACCGTACTTATAGCATGTCTAGTTCTGCTCACCATATGGCTTGACTTTTTTCTTTGTCTTACCATTATCATCACCAGGCTTGACTTTGCCTACCACCATTTTCTTTCCTCCCTTCACATGCTTCATATTGCGGTTCTTGCGCGCTTTGAAAGAGCTGTGATTGACTTCTAGACTACTGCTCTTCCCATGCGGCTGGGATAAAAAGTTCTTATTTATGACTTTGTCATGAATTTTATGGAGTTGCAACACATAAATCAATTCAGAATACTTCTTGTTATTTGATTGACGGTGATTGCGTGCAGATTCTGCTGCATTTGGATGGAAAGTGGAGAGAGTCTTCTCGATTTTCTCCTCTGTTGTGATCTCTTTCCCACAGAGACACATAGTGTGCAAATGTGGTGCAACATGGAGTTGTACTCCCTAGCATGCTTATAGTCACAGAAATGGAGCCGAACCCATTCTTGCTCTACGAGAGGCTTGATGGTATACTTAAGACACTGAAAACGCTCCTGCAGTGCGTCCTATAGTGCCTTAGCGCTGGTCATTACCATGTACTCATCCTTCAAAGTGGGAGAGAGATAATGGCGGAGAAAATAAAGTACCTAATCATTCTCATCCTCTGTGGGAACAATTGCACTACTTGTTCTCAGGCCAATTGCAGCGCGGAGCCTTTTTGCTCCTAGTACAATCCAAACATCCGATGCCCAAGTGAGATATTTGCGGCCATAAACACTCAGCTCAGCGAACTCCTTGTTCGTGATGCCATCCATCTACATATTTAAATGATGCAAGTATTACAACTAGTAAAGTTGCTTCATGTTGCTACATTGGATTGCTGCAAAAAAAAATCGATATTTTCTATGCTATTATGTGAATATTACTAAATTTAAATGCATTACACCGTAGAGGAGAGGGGAAACCCACTTAGATAGGCGATAGCCCGGTTTTTCTTGAATATCCTTTCCAGTGCTTGTCTTGTATTATACGCAATTTAAATAGTAACAATAACATAGAAATAAATACTGCATTATAGCTAAAACATATGCAAAATTCAAATTTTAGAAGTACTTTTATGCAGGAAAAAGTATTTTTTGGGATTTTCTGCAAAGTCCATGGGTTTATACGCAAAATTCTAAGATTCGCGTAATTTCTAGAAACCACATGGTCTAATATGCAAAAACAGGGCCACTGGATAATTTTCTGAAAAACCAGGGGACTAAACGCAAAAGTTTCAGGGATTGCGCTCAAATACTGGAAAACATAGGGGCTAAATGCAAATTTGGATTTTCTTTCCTTTTTCTTATTTCCTCCGGTTCTCACCCTTAATGGGTCGGCCTGCTTAACATTTGGGCCGGCCAGGCCCAACTGGCCCACCGACACCTCCAATACAAGGAGCGGCTAGGGTTTGGAAACCCTAGCTGCCATTAAGACTGGCGCCGGCCAGCGCACGGTGTTCAGGCACGAGGCACCACGCGCGGCGAGCGGCGCGGGGCAAAGCGCGCGGGGAGGTGAGTGCGTGATGGCGCCAACGTAGCTGATGCGGGGCGGCGCCAGTGGCCCACGGAGGCCTACCATGGCCGGTGCGGCTCATCGACGGGGCTACAACGGCGTGCCAGCCCGGCGACACCTCTTTGGCGGTGCGTAGATCGGGCGACGCGTAGTTCCGATGGTGGCCTGGCGGCGTCGGTTCGGGCAACATGAGGGATCTACAGGGCTGCGGTGGCGCAGCGTCCATCAGCCGGCGCATGGCATGGGTGCGCCTCCGATGCATCCAAGGGATGATGACGGTCGGCTGGCGGTGGCACGGCACCAAGCACACAGCGGCCCGCGTGCGGGTACGTCGGGTTCGAGCACATGGCAAGCGGTTGCCAGCCGCTTTGGGCAGTGCGGTGGAGCTACAAGATCGTCGGCTTACATGCCGGTGATATCCCCCTCCCCCTTTTTTTTCTTTGTCTGTGGTGGTGTCCTTCGAGCCACCTCATATTGTGCTTGAGGACGGCCGCTGAGTTCAGTCGACGGCGTGATCCTTCCTTTTCGTGTTCTGGTCTGTGCAGAGATGACGGAAGCCGGTACCAACCGGCGGTGAAGTTGTGGGTGCGGGCCCCATGAGATCAGATGTGATCCACTACTATTCATGCATACATGCTACTGTTCGTACATACGGGCTACTGTTCATGCGAGATTTCAGATCTATTTTGATGCAAAAGACAGTAGCTGCGAGGATACGTACCGAATTGATCATACATTTCAATTCTTGCGAATGATTCGTGTCACGTAGGGCATATAGGCTAGGCCAAAGACCTGTCCGCTTTATGTCGATACCGATGCAGTGCAGATCGGTCGTAGGTAGATTCGTTCCACTAGCTTGATCTCTGGTAGAGCTTCGTGCTAATAACGTGTTGAGAAACCGCTGCTACCGGGTGTAGTCCAGCGATCTCTCTGGAACAATTGCAAAAGGAGACACAAGCGTAGGGCAAAAAATGTCTATTCTTTATTTATTTGTGTTTACAATGAGGGGTGTTACCTCGTATATATAGTGCCAAAAACACCTAAGAGACATAATCGAATCTTTCAAGAGATCGAGACGGACCCGCATTCGGTTGTGAAACTCCAGGTTTCCTAACAGAATGGTGCGTGAACGCTGCGAGAGTTTTCTGTTTTGATTTTCTCTCTCTCGTCGCAGGTGTGAACCCTATCTTCCAGATGGATGGTTACGTGACTGGACAAGCTTATTCGGACATGGCCGTGTGCCAACTTCAAAGCGATTGCTTGGAAGCCTCCAGCGCAAACTAGTCATTTCTGCAGGCCAGTCAGCTTACTCCACGTCATCGCAGATAGATTGTTGCAAGAAACTGTAAAGAAACATCTATGCCGGCCGTTATTTTATGCGCCGTGTGTTGAATATATATATATACACACACACACACACGGCGAGGCTATTCTGCGTCTATGCGCAGTTGCTATTCGCACTACGCACATCCCCCAGTTATAACTTAAAATACTGTGAGTTATAACTTGTTAGTTAAACCAATTACAACTTCACATCCAGAAATGCATAATTGCAACACGAGAAGTTAACACTATGAGTTATAACTTGTTATTCGCACTGCGCACATCCCCCAGTTACAACTCGAAACACTGTGAGTTACCACTTATTAGGTAGACCAGTTACAACTTCACGTCCATAAATGCATAATTGCAACACGAGAAGATAACACAGTCTGACTTGTTGCTGGTTTTTGAAAAACTAAAATGTTGGTTTATGATGAAATGAACTAAAATGCTGGTTTCTAATGAAATGAACTAAAAGCTGATAAGCTAGCTGAAAGTGGCTTTTCTTAGAAGCTGGTGCGCTAAGAATTTAAAATTTTCTCATAAAAATCAATAGATTTTGGCATAAACCATAAGCAACTTTCAACAAAAATCACTTTTCGATAGCTGTGCCAAACAATACCTATATAACACGGAAGGAAACGGAGCCCATCCGGAGCCTTGACCGCCTCACCGCGACACGTGTCCCCCAGCCAATGATAGCCATCGGATGTCGTGTATGCCTTCCTAACTTGTGTCCCCAGAACCGGTGGTGCCCGGCGACGTAATCAGAGAAATTTGCAATTCCGCCATCCCCAAGATCAGGCTTCTCGAGAATGCCATTGCCAACATGCAACACGCCAGATTGCCATTACGAAGGTGGTCTCCTCTCTATTTTGCCATAACCGCATTTTTATTTCAAATTAAATTCTTTTCCCCTTTGTAGACATGTGCAAAGACTAAACTGCCCTTGGTGCATTTTCCATTAAACCGAGCCAACCCTCAATTCATCGCTCGCTCGTTCTTTCTTTCTCCCAGCGATCGGACGGTGAGCTCAAAAGCCATGCACCCTCCCAGCCATGACAATAATGGTTTGACAGAGTCGCGCCCCCTCCCCTCTCCCTTGTCCACCCCCAGACCGCGTCCCCTACTACACAGGCCGCCCCTCTCCCCTCCCCCAAACCCTAGCTGCGAAATCGGTAGCTTGTTCAGCCGTTCGGGAGGCAACCTTCGATCTGGTGACCAATTGCAGCGTGTCTGATTTTGAGAAGACAACAATGCAGGCGGCGCAACTGTCGGCACTCAGCTCGGTTCCACAGGTCCAAGCTCGCGAAGGTGAGATTTTGGCTTCAATTCTTTACTTTCATTTCGAGATTTTGGCTTCAATTTTTTTACTTCTGTTTTGAGACTTTGGCTGCAATTTTTTATTTTGCTTTCGAACCCTAGGAGGAGGTTGATGGCATGGACTGTTAGGAGGAGGCCGGTGGCATGGAGAACGACCCGACTGATGCCACTGCAGAGTATGTATTTTACAATGTTGTTTTCATCTACATTTATTGCTAAGAACCGAATGGTAGGAGAGCTTATTTTTCTGTTCTTCTATTTTTTATTAGGCTTTGTTTAGTAGTGATAGAACAAACGGTTGTGGGGGTTGTTACAAATTGTGTGCAAGCACCAGTTCAATTGGTTGATTGGGATGCACTACAGATTGAGGAAACACATGATGAGGAAGGAAGGTTAGAAGTTGCTAGTGAAGAGCAATTGTATGTGCTTTTGGGCTTGAAGGATAATGATGAGAGGGAAGTGTACGATGCTATTTTGGCGTATATTTGCACCTATATACATGTACATATACACAAAAAAAGGAGAAAAGAAAAAAGAAAAAAAGGAAAAAAAAGAGAGAGAAGGATCTGATCGACCCAACGGCCTTATTTCCTTTACCAGTTGAGCTGGCCCAGGCTCCCCTCCTCCCTCCTCTCCTTCACCCGCACTGAGCCAGCCCGGCCCACCTTCCGGCCCCTTATCCCCTCCGTCGGCTGACCTAGGGCGACCGAGGTGCCCTGTTTCTCTTCTCCCTTGCGGCCTGAGGCGCCGCCTCTCTCTCCCCGCACCGCCTCCCTCCTTGCACTCGCCAGCTGGCTCGGCTGCCCCCATGCGCCTGAGCCACTCCTTCCCCCGCTCTCTCCTCCCTTTCCCTTTGCTCCCTGGGCCTAGCGCTCGAGCGCACACCTCGGTCGTGCTCGCACCGTGCTCCCGAGCCGCGTCACTCCCTCTCTGAGTTGCGTGCACTCGTCCCCATCCCTTCCTGTGCTTATCCCCCAAATGTCGATCCAATTTTGCCGTTCAGGAGCCCTAGCCACAGCTATATAGCCCGAACAGGTGCTCGTGGTGGGGGGAGTCTAGATCCAAGAAGAGATAGAGAGAGAGAGAGAGAGAGAAGAGGGAGAGAGAAGAGAAAATCCATCAAGAGAGAGAGTGGAGCTGGAGCTGCCGCCAATGGTCGTGGCCGTAGATGCTCGATGTGGTGGGTTCTTGATCTGAGCTCCCCTCTACCCCTTCCTCCCCTCCAATGAAGCCTTGTGCTGTGGATTTGATGGCTGGCTATTCTTGTTTTTTTGTGATCTGGTAGGCCCTCGTGCCACGACCGTGGAGAGGTGTTGTGTGGTTCGGTGGTCAGTTGTTCTTTGTTCTGTGATGAAAGCTGGCTGGCTTTGTGTCGCGACCGCGCAAGGTGAAGGTGATTTGGTGGCCGTCTGTTTGGTTGATGAGGTTCGATCGACCTTCGTGCCATGGCCATGTGATTTGCAGATAGATGGCTTTTGGCCCTGTGGGTGCTATCCCAGGCCGAGTTTTTTGCTGCTATTGATTTGGGTCACCGCCGTGTGCGTCCATATGGGCTCCGGACAACCTTGTGCCGCGACCGCGTGTGGTGCAGTTGTGAATTCTGGCTGGCCTTCAGGCCATGGTAGTGACGTGCAGGTTTTGATTCGTCCGGCCTCGTTGCCATGACTAGCGAGATGGGTTTGGTCTCTGTTGTTTTGTCTCCGGTTGCTTTTTGGCCGAGTTGGTGGAGGTGTGGGAAGATGCTCTAGTCGTTTGCTGTTGAGGGTTGATTCGGCCATTGTACCGTCAAGTTGGTCTTATGTCGCTGCTGTGTTCGGTGCTACCAGCCAGGTGAGCTGCACCTCCAACGGTGGTAATTGGAATTTTGTCTCCTCTACCTTTCTAGCATCGTTCGATGGGTGGTGTGTTCTGGCTGGTGAGGATCATCTCTGTTGAAGCATTCTAGCTGGTGTGTATGCATGTGTTCGTGCCTGATGCGTGTGTTGTTGTTGCCGCCTCCATTGTTGGGCGCTAGCTCTGATCCTCCTCTGTTGTTGAGCACTAGTAGGTGATTGGGAGCCTGTTGATGTGTTGTCATTTTAGTGTGTGTGCCATCTATGTGCTGTAGCCGTTGGCTCACCCTCTGTAGCCCGGTCTGGTCATGTTGCCTGTTGCCATATGGTTGTGTTACTTGTCCCGCTACTGGTTTTGTATGCACCATTATTGGAGGTTGCCTCTATGATCTCCCTCATGTTGGCATGTGCTGATAATCATATGTCCCTATGGACTGTTGGCTATTTGTTAGCAAGGATAGATTGTTCTACCAATAGCTTGCCTGGTTGTGAGATAGTATTGCAGATGGTTGGGTTGACCTGCTATCTGTTTAATGGCCGCTCACATCATGCGCCCACGTGTGTGTGCCCGCACCACGCTCGCTATGTGCCGTTTGTCCTGTGCCACTCACTCAGTAGCTGTCCAGTAGCTGTCATCTAGTAGTTCTTATGTAGTGTCTAGTAGTTGTCATCCATTAATTCTTTAGTAGTTGTCAGTAGTTGTGTTGTTCAATAGTTATGTCAGTAGCTGAATAACTACTGAAAAAATATTCAATAGTATCAGTAGTTCAATATTTAGTAGTTCCAAGTCATAATAAAATTATTCAGTAACCTGTGTCAGTAGTGTTAGTAGTTGTCAGTAGTTACCAATAGTATCAGTAGTTTGTTCAATAGTGTCAGTATTTATACTCAAAACTTCTGAACACTAAAATATTGGGCGTACTGGGTGCTCAGTAGTGTTCAGTAGTCCAGTAGTATCAGTAGTGCTCAATAGTGTTCAGTAGTCCAGTAGTATCAGTAGTGCACAGTAGTGTTTAGTAGTTTGTTCACTAGTGCCAGTAGCATTGGAAAACTACCGACACTTACTAGGCAGCACAAGTACACGTGCGAGGTACGGCTGGCATGCCACGTGGCGCACACAAGCTCAAGCGCGCGTGGGCAAGGCGCAACTGGCGCGCCACGTGACGCACGTTGGTGAACGCGCGGGCGCTGGGCCGACGGGTGGGTGTGGTGCGGGTGGGCTACAGAGTTCCGGTTGGGTGAGTTGGATGTTAGGTGTAGAATAGCGAAAAAACTAGTTCGTACTCTTAGGAGTTTATACTCCCGACTTGATTCATAGCTGGTCTCGCTATAATTGAAATATATACTATACATTTTCTAAGAAGTATATACTATTTTTTAAGATGTACATACTCCTTTCTGAACTCCCATGAAAGAGAGAGCATGTACACCCGAGAGTACATAATATATATATATATATATATATATATATATATATATATATATATATATATATATATATATATATATATATATATATATATATATATATATATATATACATACATATTCCTTTCTGAACACCTTATACATTGTTTCGCAAATAAGAGAATTAGTTTACTTGTTTCCAAAAATAAGTTCCAAAAGCTGCAGTGAATCAAATCAGTTCGCAATGTTGACATAACGATGGCGCCGGAGAGCTTAGTTGGAATTGGGGTCTCTCTCTGTGAGCAACCGTCCAAATAATATTCTAGTTAATCACCAAGTCGATCATTTATAAAATCATGACTTCAACGATGAACCATAATATCATCCCGGTAGTCCCAGCACATATTTTATGCCCAAGATCAGAACACATACCTTTCCAACATAAGCAATCACAACTAAGCTTAAAAAAGAGTGAGTAATTTAAATAATATTACAAGTCTTTAGTCAAGCAACCATTTACATCAATTTACAACAAAAGAAGTAACTAAGCAGTGGAAGATTAAACCTAACAACAACAAAAGAGAGGACAACACCATATGCCCGTAGGCGCATCCCCAAAAACCTCGCCAAAGAGTAGGATGCACTACTCTTGCCCGCCACCAACACCGGCGGACACGAAGTAGCCCAAGACTAACTCGCCCACACCTGCAAAACCTGAAAGAACAGCATGAGTACGAAGGTACTCATAAGACTTAATCCATATAGGGTACATATAAATAACCCGATTCCAAGGATTATCCATTGAGCCATTAGTAAGGAAAAAGGCCACACGATTAAGTAAATTAGCACATGTAAGCAACCTAGCATCTATGTGTGAGCACCTATACTTGACCGACACACCAAACCACCCTGTAATCGACCTAAACATGAATGTAACTAAAGCCATAAGGAACATATCGGTAATTAGAACCATACCATCTCATCAGAACCACCACCCCACATTTATGACTACGACCAATGCGGATGGACAGGAGCTTGCTCGATAACCGAGAACACATCAATTCGAATTGATTTTACACTCTCAGGGAAGTACTCTTGGACCCACACGACTCTTCAGTCGCGAGTGATGATTCACGTATCAACCTTTCACATACCCACCCTGAACCGTTGTGCCCCAATCGAGTCAATGTGGAGGCCACCTAGATCCTGTGCGTACGATGACTTGCCGACACAATCTCAGACACCCCTAATAGCATTCTCGCTCGCACCTCGACCTCAAGGTTAAATGAACACAACGACTTACGGTACTCAGCTTACCTTACCATTATGTTAGCATGTGGCGAGTACGGAAAAGTGATAAAGCCAATGGCATGTAAGATCATTCCCCAACAAGTATCATAAGAAGAAACATGATTAGGTGCAACACTACCCACATAATTTTGGCCATCATGAGGATTATTAGGGTAAACACAAGAAGTACTAGGTAATGTATTACTAACAATATAAAGAATTAAAGCATTAACATTACTAGCAACAGGTTTTTTCAAAATTTGCTCCTCATGTATTTGTAAAACTAACTGCCGAAGCTTGTCAATCAACGTGTCCTTAACCAACTTTTGAACACTATTAGCCATGGTTGCACCAACAGATTGATCAATCATAATAGCAACTTCTTAATGATAGGGAGAGGGTTGAATACTCTCATTGGTTCGTACCTTAGGGCTTTGGTCGGCGGCCGATGTAGAATCTTCTTTCTTGAATATGCCTTGTCGAGTCTTCACATAGCGCGATAGCAGTTGTTGCCGATGTTGCTCCAGGTCAACTTCGATCTCCAAACACACTTCTTCTGGCAACTCATTGTAGGACACCGTAATGATGTTATCCTTGTCGATTTCCGAAGTATACATGCCTAGGGTTTTAAAATTCAGTCAAGAGATAGCCGAAAAACTTTGTCCCCAGCGAAGTCACAAAAAAGTGTGTTGACGCGAAAAGTGGTCATGCCAAACACCGATCACCTCATGTGCAAATCGAACAAAAATTTTCTTGGAAGGACCGGAAGTTCTGGCCTTCCCGATCGGAAGTTCCGGCTTGTGTACACAACGGGCAACACCGTCGTCGTGGCATCGCGCCATTGAGCTTTCATTGTCACCCACGCTCGGGAGGGACCCCGTCAGAGTGTAGATGACCGGCAGCTTGTCCTTGTCATCAACATCAAGCACGAAAAGCAATAGGGGTTGGAAAAGAGAATTAGGGCAAAATGGATAAAAGGAAAGACAAAGGTAAATTGTATTTGTTCGATTGGATGTTGGTTCTCTTCAATCGGCCGTGGCACTTCATATTTATAGGGAGGGATGGTCTTACCCCGTTTTGAGTCAGAAGCTATCAAAAACTCCCATTCAAATCCGACTCTATCTCTTTCCAAAATCTCGAATCCGAGTTCAATCAGATGTTTCGATCGAGAACATCGGAAGTTCCGATTGTATCGGAATATCCGGATTTCCCCAAATATGACGCTCTTGGTTTGGTTTTAAATATTTAATATGATATTCCAATCCTACAATCGGATGCTTTGATATAGCCGCAAAGTCCAAAAATATTTACTCGGTAGTTCTTATCGGCCAGAATATCCGATTTCATCTATACATAGGGCTCTCGGGTTAGACAAAATTATATAACCGGAAGTTCCGATCCAAAAAACCTGATGTTCCGATAAAAACTCTAGTGAGAACAAATTTCTAAACGCCAGGCCATCTGGTGTTCACAAAAACAAGAAGTTTTGATATTGTGACCGGATGTTCCGACCCGTTGAATTCTCCAGCTCCGAGATTCTTCACACTATGTCAAATTTGGTCATCAACACCAGGGTTTTTTTCAGCGGGTTGTGTGCTGTGTAGACCTGGTTAGGGGTGGCTCGGTTTTTAATTTTATTTGTCTTTTGTTTATTTTGGGTTCATCTATCTTAATTACTTTTTTTTCTAACTCATAATGTTTTTTCTTTCTTTCTTTCCTTTTTTTTTTGAGATGGCTCGGTATTTAATTTTATTTGTATTTTGTTTCTTTTGGGTTAATCTATCTTAATTGCTTTTTTTCTAACTCATAATGTTTTTTGGTTCTTTCTTTTTTTTCCTTTTGTTTTTTGAGAGGGATAATTTCTTTGTGTACTTGCACTCATTTATGAAGGCACTGTTTGGTAGAGCTCTCCTGATCCAAATTCTCTGCGGAGAGTGATTCTCTAGAGAAAGTGATTCTGTGGCTGAAAGTGATTCTCTAGAATAAAATATATGGAGAAAGTAATTCTATGCGGGAAGTGAATCAGGGGAAACTGCTTTTTTCAGCTCCCCAGCTTCTAGTTCATTTCAGAGAATCACTCCCACAGATTTCACTTAGGGAGCTAAAAGCTAAAAGTTGCTATTTTGGTAGAGCTCCCCTGATTCCAGTCGGGAAACTGCTCTGGAAGCTCCGTCAAACAGGTCCGAAGTCCGAGGTGAGATGGGGCCCCTTAAGGACCGCATAGGAAGCCGGTCAGCGCAAACCTTTGGCTAACCCTTTGGCTAACCTTTGTATTTAATTCATTCGGCTAACTTTTGTATTTCTTCATGTTTTTAATTTTAGTAACAAAATCGCCATAATAATGTGAGTTCCATTAATTGGGATTGTTGTATGCAAGTAAGTACAAGTAATTAGGAACTATACCATTCTTGTCACCATATTTTGAATAAATGAGGTAGTCAACAATACATTTAAAATTAGAGTAAATCCCTATTTACCATCCAAAGTTAGCCAAATCACTGATTTGCCAGCCAAAAGTTTGTGTTCCCTTCGTAATCACTCGGTTTCAAATTTCAACCCTCTTTGTTATTGCGGCCCCTTCTCCTGTTAACATGCTGTAAATTGAGCCTCGCAAGTTGTTTTCTCAACCCACGGTTTAATTTAATTTTATGTTGAATTTTTTATCTACGTGATTAGCAAAATTTGGAGCTGTTGATATATACACAACTGCTATACCGTAGCATGAGACCTTGAATCAGATGTGCACCACGTAATATAGATGATGTAATATATAATTATTATTTTTGTCGAGAACACAATGTGGTGTCCTACTTTACTATATTCTGGCAACATAAGTAAGACATCAACATGGTTCACAAGGAGTAGCTTTGCAGCTGGAACGTATAGGAAAAAGGTATCAGTATTGTAGAAGGAAACATTTCTAGCAAGGTAAAATATGTTGAAACAGCAGGTGCTTAATTTATAAGCACCAACAAGTGCAGATCTTGATGAAATTCCTTGTTTCTTCAATGTTGTTTAGTATAATTCCATTCACTAGCATTGAACAAAAGAATATGGACGCATGACTAGCAGACTAGTCTTATGGTTATGCCCAGTTTATGATAAGGCTAGCAAAACCTTGCTAGAACCTGTTATTTCTTGAAAAAAAAGAACCTTACAAGAACTTCCTTCGTAATCACTCGGTTTCAAATTTCAACCTTATTTGTTATTGTCACCCCTTCTCCTATTAGCATACTGTTAACTGAGGCTCTCTAAAGTAGTTTTCTCAACCAATGGTTTAAATCAATTTTATATCAGAGCTATTATCTCGTATATCTGTTGTCGCCTGGCAAACTATTTTTAAGTTGGGAATAGTTCCAATGCTCTGTCTATAGAGTTGTCTATGTTGTGGCTGATTGCTACACCATCGAAAAGAAAATGGGACTCCATCAACTAATATTGAGCATAATTAGTGGTATTGTTTTAGAAAAACAAAATCATCCTAAACTGTACAACCGTGGCAATTGCAATATTCTTTCCGCGCAATTAGCGCAGGCTACTTTGCAAATTACTTCTGGAAACCCAATCAAGGCTCTCCGCTCCAGAATAGCTGCAACTGGCAGCTTCTCGAGGCGTAAATAAGCCCGATCTATTCGATTGGCCCGGCCCGGCCCGGCCCAAGTACATCCCTTTAATCCGAACGGTGGCCTTTGGGCCCCACACCCGCGACATAATGCAAAAGTCGCTTTCGTCCATACATTTTGGTGAACCAGCGAAAAGCAGCTCACAGAAAATGGAGGAGAATCATTGAGTGACGTTGCCGAGTGAGCCGGCTTCGCCCGAAAACTAGGAGCGCCAGCCTTGCGAACCCCAATCCGAATATTGCTAACAGCCTAACACATTGGTCTGTTCAAATTGTAGTTGCAGTCGTAAGAGTTTATCAGATAAGCAGTGACTTCGATGAAACAGTCACATCATAAGAGGACCCAACCCTTGGATACAGGGTAATACATTTAAAAAATTATTCTATTCAATGTACTCTCACTCGATCCGAGAATAGTGACATGAACTAAATATCATGTCCAAACCAAATAACTTACCCCGAAAAGTTCTAACAAATGATGATTGAGATAAGATTCCGCGTTTTGAACCACGACCCCCTATTAAGGATGGCGTAGAAAAAAATAATAGAAAAAGAGCTCTTAACACTGCTACATAAACCTTTGTACAGATAGTTCGAAATCCCTGTGCGAGATGCTTTTTTAAACCGTATGTAGTAAAAAGTATGTACAAATTAATTTGTACAGATAATTCGTGAACCATATATACAAATAATTTGTGTAGATGAGTCTAGACTGGAACATCTGTACTAATTGGATAGTCTAGACGACTCTAGTCTCCTCCTCCGAGCTCACACACCTTCTCTTCGGCTTCAGATCGATGAAGTGCTCCCAGACCAATTCAATGGAGGACCAGGAGCCACTTGATCTAAACGACTGCTCTTATCATTTTCTCATATGGGTTTAGTTTGGAGATATATGTGATAATCTTTTCACAGATGTCTCAAAAAACCGTCTATATAAAAACGTTCTACTTAAGTCATTTGTGTAGTAGTGTAACATACCTTTTCCTTGATCTATAGTTTCCAAATGCTAACATGACTGATGTTGTTTACATGTTCAATCTTAAATGGATGAAATATTCAACTTAGGATTTGGCCAAAACTGCAGGCACCAAGGCACCAACACCACACACATCACTATACACTGAAGTCACCTGGAGGTGCTGGATCAGTGTGTTATTATTGCCTTTTCCCACTCGATGACTTGACTATGCAAGATTGCAAGTAGGCACCGATTCTTTCCTATCTCCACACGAAATTTAGGACGATGTGTGGAAATTTTGTAAATTTACAAAAAAAAAAGAACCTATCTTTTGTAAATTTTAGAAACGGTTGTATGTTTCTACTAATTTTGAGAATAAAAATAAAAAAGAATCACTTTTGTCGCTCCTCTAAACAGACGCAATTGCCAAATACTAGTCAATCAGTCATCTAATATAATTCGCGAATTCAGTGGAATTCATCTGTTTATAAATGCATAGATTCCATTTCCACGGGACTCATCAAGTCGCTGTCTTTGGTCGGGACGAGACATGCAGGAGACGACCGACTGATTCCAAGTCAACGTCTTCCGTGAACGGCATAGTCGTCGCAAAATTATTCCATCAGTCGTTGTTCAGGTCCACGCGCACAGAAAAACTTGGGCGAGAGCTCAACTATTTCAGGAGGAAAGAAATAGGAGTGCCACGGTGTTAGCAGCTTAGACCCTTGTTTGGTAGCTCCACATCAGATTAAGTGGTATAGGTTAAAATTAAGTGGTTTAAATTTTTATTTTTAAATTAAAATATAAATAAAATAGCTTACATAAATATTCTCAGTATACTTATAACTCGAGCTTTAAAATTTTCTGCATCTAGCTCCAATAATTTTTAAAACAAAAACTGTACCAAACAAATCCTTGGTGTTGGGCCAGCTACTGGGTTTGTTGGAATTGGCGTCTCTCTCTGAGTCGAATTTCGCTTCGTCCGATGACGGCGGCGGCGCCGTTCCTGCTGGGCTGCTCGCGCCCACACATCTCCTCGCGTCTTGGGCTGTTGCGCATCCTCCCTCCTGGATTGTGCTAGTTTGTTTCCTATCGTGGGCTTTCTTTTCTTCTTTTCGGCCCAGTTCTATACCTTGTCAGGTTTTTTCTTCCAGGGGTTGTATTGTGTGCTGTGTAGACTCGGTTAGGGGTGGCTCGGGTTTTTAATTTTATTTGTCTTTTGTTTCTTTTGGATTCATCTATCTTAATTGTTTTTTCTAACTCATAATGTTTTTTTTTCTTTCTGTCTTTCCTTTTGTTTTCTGAGAGGGATAATTTCATCGTGTATTTGCGCTCATTTGTGAAGTCGGAGGTGAACTGGGGCCCTTCGGGACCACATGGGAAGATAGTCGCTGCAAACTTTTGGGTACTTTTTGTATTTATTTAGTTGGCTAACTTTTGTATTTGTTCGTGTTTTTAATTTTAGTAACAAAATCACCATAATAATTTGAGTTCCATTAATTGGGATTGTTGTATGCGAGTAAGTACAAGTAATTAGGGAACTATACCATTCTTGGCATCAAGTTTTGAATAAATGAGGTAATCAACAATACATTTAAAATTAGAATAAATCCTTATTTACCATACAAAGTTAGCCAAATCACTAATTTGCCACCCAAAAGTTTGTGTTCCCTTCGTAATCACTTGGTTTCAAATTTCAACCCTCTTTGTTATTGGCTTATTGCCACCCCTTCTCCTGTTAACATGCTGTAAACTGAGCCTCGCAAGTTGTTTTCTCAACCCACTGTTTAATTTAATTTTATATTGAAGTTTTTATCTACATGATTAGCAAAATTTACATGATTAGCAAAATTTGGAGCTGTTGATATATACACAACTGCTATACGGTAGCATGAGACCTTGAATCAGATGTGCACCATGTAATATAGATGATGTAATATATAATTATTATTTTTGTCGAGTACACAATGTGGTGTCCTACTTTACTATATTCTGGCAACATAAGTAAGACATCAACATGGTTCACAAGGAGCAGCTTTGCAGCTGGAACGTATAGGAAAAAGGTATCAGTATTGTAGAAGGAAACATTTCTAGCAAGGTAAAATATGTTGAAACCGCAGGTGCTTAATTTATAAGCACCAACAAGTGCAGATCTTGATGAAATTCCTTGTTTCTTCAATGTTGTTTAGTATAATTCCATTCACTAGCATTGAACAAAAGAATATGGACGCATGACTAGCAGACTAGTCCTATGGTTTTGCCCAGTTTATGATAAGATCATCTCCAACAGAATCCTTAAAATTTCATCCTCTAAAATACTATTACAGCATCCCCTATCACTATTACAGCATCCCTCATTCCCTTCATCTCCAACAGAAAGGTTTAATTTAATTTTATATCGGAGTTATTATCTCGTATATCTGTTGTCACCTGGCAAACTACTTTTAGGTTGGGAACAGTTCCAATGCTTAGTCTACAGAGTTGTCTATGTTGTGGCTAATTGCTACACCATCGAAAAGAAAATGGGACTCCATCAACTAATATTGAGCATAATTAGTGATATTGTTTTAGAAAAATAAAATCATCCTAAACTGTACAACCGTGGCAATTGCAATATTCTTTCCGCGCAATTAGCGCGGGCTACTTTGCAAATTACTTCTGGAAACCCGATCGAGGCTCTCCGCTCCAGAATAGCTGCAACTGGCTGCTTCTCGAGGCGTAAATAAGCCCAATCTACATCGATTGGCGCGGCCCGGCCCGGCCCGGCCCAAGTACATCCCTTTAATCCGAACTGTGGCCGTTGGGCCCCACACCCGCGACATAATGCAAAAGTCGCTTTCGTCCATACATTTTGGTGAACCAGCGAAAAGCAGCTCACAGAAAATGGAGGAGAATCATTGAGTGACGTTGCCGAGTGAGCCGGTTTCGCCGGAAAACTAGGAGCGCCGGCCTTGCGAACTCCGATCCGAATACAACTACGGCATCCGTGCGGCACATGTTCCCGGCAAAAGTGAGGGCATCAATAAACTACTCTGTTAAACTACCCTTTAAAAAAAAAACTCTGCTAAACGCACAGCAGGTCATGTTCGTAGCTGTTTACGGATGTAGGAGTACTTTTCAGGAACGGACGTAGTGACGATATTCATAGGGAAAAATGTAAAAAAAAAAAATTGAAAAGTCAGTTTGATTTTAAGATTCTTTAAAAAAAATTGCAAAAAACCTAAAAAATCAATCTGGTTTTGAGATTCTCACCTTTTGGAGTGTAAGAATAGTTTATTCTACACCCTATCCTAACATAGTAAATCCCCGAGCGCCAACCCCACGCGCTGTGCCGCGCGCCACGTCTCCCTGCGGCCCGCACGCCTTGCATGCTGACACCACGTGCTGCGTCACGTGCCACATGTCCCCGAGGCCCGCGCACACGCCGCTCATTCTGCACCCATGCGGAACGTGTTCCTGCACCCACGCTCACTCGTGCGCCACACGTCGTGTAGTTTCTAGTACAGTAGCGTTCACCAATTCAATAGCAGTTTTATAGTTGCTCAGTAGTGTTCAGCAGTTTAGTAGTCTAAGTAGTGTATAGTAATTTAGTTGTTCAGTAGTTTCAAGTTATAGAAAAATTATTCAGTAGTGTCAATAGTCGTTAGTAGTTTTGTTCAATAGTGTCAATAGTTTTTTATCAGTAGTGTCAATAGTCGTCCGTAGTTTATGTCAATAGTATCGGTAGTTTTGTTCAGTAGTGTCAATAGTTTTTTTGTCAATAGTTTTTTATCTGCAATATCAATAGTTTGTATTTAGTAGTGTCAGTAGTCGTTCAGTTGTTCTAAGTCATAGTAAATTTTATTTAGTAGTTTATGTCATTAGTGTTAGTACTTGCCAGTAGTATCAATAATTTAGTTTTGTAGTATTAGTAGTTTCTTAATAGTTATTTTAGTAGTTCTCAGTAGCTGGTCACATCTCTAGTGATCAGTAGTTAGGCACAAGCGGGGGTCTGCGGGGCGAGGACACGTGGCACAGGCGTGGCTCACGCGCCATGTGGCGCGCCCTAGTTGCTCTTGCGGGTGGGCTGGGCCAGGGGTCTGCTGTGGTGGGGTGGGCTTTTACACACTAGGTGTAGAATAGTACTACCGTATATATATACGTATATACGTTTGCACACTCGTGAATCTTGTTGCCTCCAAAACATCGTCGTACACTAACAAGTTTTAAACTTCGAAGTTGTATTTATAGATAATATGATTGCTTCAACTCTTCTCAGAAGTCGTGCATATTTATTTCGATATTCTCTGATGACACAGAAAATGAGAAGGTAACATTTGGGCTTCAGTGGTCGGATGTAATTCTCGACTAGGTAGGCCTCTACAAGTAGAACTCAATTTAGTTGAAGAACTTTTTTTACCAAAAAATATTTTATTTAGCAGAGAAGATTCCCAATTAGATAGAATATCTTTTGCTAGGAACCATTCTCGACTAGGTGAGTTCTAGTATAATTAGATCCTTGACTGTGTATAATCTAATTGATTTCTTCTTAGCAGTGTTGGAGGAGTAGCTAATGAGATATTGATAACTAATTATTAAGGATATATATGAAAATACCGGAAGAAATAGTGTGCAAAGCTATATACATGTGTATATACATACGTATATAAATATATAGAAATAGTGTGCAAACCTATATGCGTATATATATATATACACACGTATATAAATATATAAAAATAGTGAAAGAAACAGTATGCAAACCTAGATACGTATGTGTGTCTATATATATATGAAAAATGTAAAAAGAAATATCTTAAAATCAGACTGACTTTTGAAGTTGCAACAAAACAACCTCTGGCGAAATCTCAAATTCAGCCAGACTTTTGAGCAGAGTGTTTTGCATTTTCCCCATACTTATATTCGTGACCCGGCAGCAGGTCGGCTGGTCGGTCATACACTCGTACTGCAGGTGACGAGTCCACGCCGAACCCATGCAACAGATCGACTGGATAGCAAATTCGTCTCGTCAAAACTCAAGAGTCTCAGACCGAATAATGCATGGGATTAGTGAACAGCAATCACCTCGGAATAAATACTACTCAAGAGTCTCGGAGTAGCTCTGTTACTTTTCTTTTTTTTTTAAAAAAACAAAGAAAGAAAAGCTCTGTTACTTTTTTGTGCTAGCCTACTGATTAGCCCCCCACGTAACTCCTCACAAGATCACATTGTTAGCCGCTCAAATGACGAATCCTGTGTCTCCCTAACCACAGTTTTCAGGTAACCCATGAGCACAAACAAGGCTTAGCGGAGTCCCGGCCTGTCCCGGTCTCCCAGTAAAGCAGCGAAGGGACACGGTGCTGGGCAGGTTGGCCACCAACTTGCACGACTCGAAGCTCCGGAGGCAGAGATAGACCGGCCGGCCGGCTCGTGGGTTTCGCCCAAAACCGTGGCCGCGCCCGCCTTCCTCTCGCTCCGGTCACCATGCAGCTGCGGCCGCCACCTTCTCCTTCGGCTGCTGCCTATAAGTGCACGGCCTCTTTGCAAGCCACATCTCATCTCACTCTTCGCCAACTCTTCACTACTGCTGCTGCTACAGATAGGAGTAAGTACTCACAAGCTCTCTGCTACTCTTTCTGAAGATCCGTCGCAAGCTTGCGCATCTTAATCCACTCTCGGAGGGGAGATGTCGACTGTGACCCGTGCCTACCTGGACCAGAGGCTCGCCATGGCCAAACGCTGCTCCAGAGGTAATTACGCGCGCATTCGGCATTTCTGCTGTTCTAGTGCCTGCAGTACATGAGCCCTGCTGTCAGTCAAATGTATAGGTTGGTTTCCTCACACTAGCTCGCTGTGATTGAAAAATTGCAGAGGCAACGCTCGCCGGAGCCAAGGCGGCTGCCGTCGCCACCATCGCATCTGCAGTCCCAACGGTGAGCCTGTCTGTCTGTCTGTCTGTATATGTGTTCCTTAGTTGACGATCGAGCTGTTGTTGATCATGCTACTGCTTGTTCAGTTGGCGAGCGTGAGGATGTCGCCGTGGGCGAAGGCGAACCTGAACCCGACCGGCCAGGCGCTCATCGTCTGCACGGTGGCCGGGATGGCCTACTTCGTTGCCGCCGATAAGAAGATTCTGTCGCTGGCGAGGCGGCACTCGTTCGAGGACGCCCCCGAGCACCTCAAGAACACCTCCTTCCAGGGCGCCGGCCGCCCCCACCCCGTGTTCTTCAGGTCATGAGCACTACTAGTGGTACTCTGCATGTCGTCGATGTCCGGATAACCTACCAGTCAACTACTGCACGGCGATGTGCTCAGAGAAAATATAATACTGTAATACCTTGTATATATTATGTATATTATGTTCCCCTCCAACTTATGAATACTGCAACTTTGTGCTATTTAGTCTCTTAATCTACCCTGAATTTCCTTTGCGCCTTTGATGAGCTTCTTCCTCTCCATGATCAACGTATTACCTTGCCCCAAAAAAAATGTGTGACTGCATTTACCTAGCTCAATTCTACATTGCGACATCATACATCGGTATCACAAATTTGCAAGCAGCAGTGCAGTATACCAGCGTGAATGAACCTAACCATGGTAAACGATGGCGTATATGACGATGAGCTGAACACACTCTATTCTCAGCAGAATATATAGCCTGTCATTCTTCAGAGTGTACTGCTACCAAAAGTCGTGATCAGGTCTAGATCAAAAGGTTAACTAGCTGACTCTTCAAAGACTGGGAGTGCCCGAATCAATCAACTCGAAAGCTCCGGTTTGGTGGTCACTCTCGGGCGACTTCGTGCCGGCTTGGTTAACTGAGAATCAATCATGGGGCCTTTAGGGTCCGTCTGACAGGTTCCAGCTCCTCTTATAAATGTTTTGGTTCCAATTTTTTTAAAATTATTTATTTAATAAATCAGAATTACTTTATGTAATCGCTAGTTTGATGTATTTTGATTCTCAAGAAAACATGACAATTATAATTAATAAGAAGGAAGTGATTCGAAACAAAAGAAATCACATTTTGCATGCTTCATCCTCGTGAGGTAAAAAACATTTTTTATTTGAATTACTTGTCAAAAGCACCTTTTGGCTAGAATTCCACTAATTCTGGTCAGAATCCTAAATGTTTGTTGCTGCTAAACGCATTCTTATTAATTCCGTGGACAACTATGCATGTGTATTTGTAGTCTAGAGTATACTCAGTACCCACTGTCAAGTTCAGACATCAGCAGACACCAAAGGTTACGAAAAGGAGGTTAAATATGAACACTGCCTGATTTCTTGTTTTACCTGAAAACAGTGGATAAGGTCACTCAGATGAGATCTGAAAATCAGAGCAGAAAAGAAAAGAGCCAGCTCGTCAGGGGGATAAGCTATCCGTACTCTCAGTGGGGCGCACCTACTCACGCCACGCGTGCAGCAGCCCACAGACCGAGACGCCATGACGCCCATGGGGCCGGCCGGTCTCTGCTGCTGCACAGCCGAAAACTGGGAGCGCCACCCTGAATCCGCCCCAAAACTGGGGCTAAACCGCTTGTTTGTGTTGCTCGTTTGCCCTTTTCTCCTTTACTTTACCTCTTCATGCATGCCCGGCCGGTTTCGGTGTGTCCCGCCGACTGGTCGCATCTATCTACAGTTTTCAGCGTGTAGTTACTGACTTACAGTGAGTGCAGTGAGTACTGTTAACATTACTGGCACTTGCATTTTTTAACTTGAGTGTTGTACCGTGTCAAACTGACAGCAGTGGTTGATTCTCTCTTACCTTTTTTTTTCCTACCCTTTGGTAGCACACAGATATCGAACCTACCTCAGTTAACTGCGCACATGATCAATTAGGTTTGCGAAGTAGAGAATCTCCACACGCATAGGTGCGCGCCAAAACCACGTCCGCTGCGCCCGCCGGTTCTCCTCGTCCGCCGATCGTTTGGCGTCCCTGACGCTCGCTGCCTATAAATTCCCGGCCTCCCCTGCCTCTTCTTCCACCATCCCATCTCTGCATCTCCCTCGGTTCTCGGACTCTCACTGCTAGCTAGCCACTCGTCGATCCATATATTTTCAGTCCCATTCTACTCACTTGCACGCAGTTGATACTGCAAGATCGATCGGCATGCCGACTGTGACCCGTGCGTCGCTTGACCAGAACCTCGCCCTCGCCAAGCGCTGCTCGCGAGGTACACGCTTAGAGCAGACTACACTGCGCACTCACTAGTCACTAGTAGTGGAATCTAATCTTCCGCTGATGCATTCTTCCTTAGCTGCTTTGCACTGATGCTTGCTTGCATGCATGTCTGCCTGCAGAGGCGACCCTCGCAGGAGCGAAGGCAGCAGCTGTTGCGACCATCGCCTCTGCGATCCCCACCGTGAGTTCATCTGTTTTTGCCTCAGGCTGCATCTGCATCGCGATACCGAGTAGGCCTATACCTTATCGTTTGATTTGCCCTTCTTGTTCAGCTGGCGAGCGTGCGGATGCTGCCATGGGCGAAGGCCAACATCAACCCCACCGGTCAGGCCCTCATCATCTCCACAGGTTCGCATCTTGCTCCAGCAATTACACACGCATTCATCAAAGAATCTGCAGCACTATTCTAAGGAGTAAGCCTGGCTGCAGCTAAATATTATTCTCTTCTTATCCATGCCTGCAGTTGCCGGGATGGCCTACTTCATCGCCGCCGACAAGAAGATTCTTTCGCTGGCGAGGCGGCATTCGTTCGAGGACGCCCCCGAGCACCTCAAGAACACCTCCTTCCAGGGCGCCGGCAGTCCCCACCCTGCCTTCTTCAGGCCATGATCGAGCTACCTCTTGAGCCCGTCTTTCTTCAGGCAATGAGATAGTTATCGATCGAGCTATATATCTCTAGATCACTAGTTCAGTGCCGTCGATGTCCGAATAAAAAAAAAACTACTATATCGATGTGCTCGGAGAAACGGTAGTAGCTATGGGCCTCTCCTGTAATACTAGTATAGTTCTCCAGTGCTATGGGCCACTGTAATTAGCTTGTATTACTTTATTGCTGCTCTAATTAAAAAGTGCTACTGCAACTTTGCGTCACTCAAACCCTGAGCTTCCGATGCCATCTTTCGCCAAAAAAATAAAAATAAAATAAAATCTATTTTCCTCTTCACATCAATCATTGTCGTATTACCTTGCAGAAAAAAAAAGGAATAATTCAATGGACAGCAAATTCAAACATCAACAAGTAACCTAAGCCTTGCTATGATTAGTGTAGGTAGTTTATCTTTTATCTATCCTTGCTTTGGATGATTAGTGTAAGTAGTTTATCTTTTATCAATCAGGAGCTAAATTTTAGTATGTTTTTCTGTCTCACTAAAATAGAATTTTTTTAAAAAAATTCTTTCAGTTCTATTTTTTAAAATATTCTTTCAATGTTAGGTGATCTACTTGTCAATAGGGTAGCATCTATTTTTAAAAAATATTCTTTGATATGTTCGCTTTGCTTGATTCGGGTATAACCTGAATAAATCAGATCTTGGATTATCTTTGAAATTAAGAAGTCCTTAACGATGGTGCTTTCCTCTTCTTGAGTGATACATATCAGTAAAAGGTCGTTGCTTCCCCGACGGTAGAGACATCTCTCTACAAAAGAGTATCTGCGAGTTTGCCGTGAGACTTTTTCTATTGACACATTGGAAAAATATTTCGGTAAGAATTCTATTAGCCCACCATCCTTTATGATGCCTGCGAGCTTGCGAAATGGTGCGAGTCATGTCAGTATCATAGTTGAAATAACAACCTATCAGCCTATGCATTATAAACCATACCACTCTCTTGGATTTTCACTATCTTAGAGCATAATATCGTGGAACCATTTTCTAAATTCACTAAGTGGATCGAGACCGAGCTCGTCACAAAGATCACCGTAACAGCGATTAAGTTCATACGAGAGCTGGTAGTACGATTTGTCAGTCCAAATCGTATAGTCACGAACAACGAAACACAATTCGCTAGTAGTGCTTCCTAAGAGTACTGTGAAAAAATCAGGACCAAAATTTGCTATGTGTTTATGGGTCAACTACAAAGCAACGGACATGTCAAAAGGGCGAATGGGACGTTGTGTGGACAAACTCCCTACAGTACTCTGATCGTTGCGAATAACCCCTAACTGGGTTACAGCTGAAACCCCCTTTTTCCTGGTTTTTGCGTCGAAGCAATGCTCCTATTGAAATCGCCCTTCAGTCGTCCCGAGTCAACAATTACTCGGAGAATGACCAAGTTGTACTACGAGAGGATGACATAAATCTGATCGAATAGTTCCGTGATCATGACCGAATGGTGCAGAAGCAAACACTGGTCGTAGGTGATCTTATCCTTAGAAAAAATCCAGAATAAAGCTAAACTCTCCCCCAAATAGGAGAGACCCTACAAAGTGATCATCATCACCTGACCTGGTGCGGTCAAGCTAGCCATGGAAGACGGTCGTAAATTACACAACTCCTAAAACATTGTCTTGTTGTGTAGGTTCTATGTGTAGAGTCGTTTGAAGACAGGCTCATGTTTCTATTTTGTAGGACCTTCTGAATGAGTGTGGATATAGCTTTTAAGTTCTTAAATTAAAAAAAAACAGACTATTTTGTAAAACTTCACAACAAAGCCACGAGATATATTGATGCTCCAAACACAACACAAGACCACGCTCAACGGTCACTACGGAACTGAATGACCAAGATTCTAAACGACCAGGAGGCTGGAGACAACGACCACAAAGCCACAAGTCCTCGCTAGGGCCAAGCGCTACTCGCCACCGACGGACATGTCGAGCCGTGTCTTGTTCCGCGCATAAAGAACCTGACTAG
Source organism: Phragmites australis (assembly GCF_958298935.1). NCBI lineage: Eukaryota > Viridiplantae > Streptophyta > Magnoliopsida > Poales > Poaceae > Phragmites > Phragmites australis. The sequence goes on along the minus strand of NC_084928.1, from coordinate 2,035,053 downwards.
CATGTGGAATAGAACAAGAACAGACGTCTAACCCCCACTAGTTTTCATTCATAGAATGGTTAGGTTAAAGACTGACTAGTTACATCCAATCGGACTAACTATCCTATTACATGTCTGCCATCTCCTCTCTGACTCAAGTAGCTAGCGCAAAGTTGATAGAAAGGGTTTATCGAACTCTCGTCTCTATTTTCCCTTAAATGAGTCAAGAAACCTCTTATATTCCTCCTCAGAGCAGCAGCTCACCACTCCGAGGATCAGACGACGACCGGCATAAGGTCCAGGGAAGGTGCTCGACACAAAGACCCTGTTAGGGCTGCTGACCGGCGCCAGCACACCTAGCAGACCATCCTTCCGCTTCATCTCTGACTCTTCCTATTCATCGATCTCCTTCTCTATTAGGTCCCAATTGACCCCCTCCTCGACATCAGAGATATCGATGACCTCGGCCAAGGGATCCGCCCGGGTGGGAGATCGAGATGGACCGGAAGGGGGTGGCCTTCTTTGGAAGGACGTGAGCTCGATGGTCGTCGGCTTTAACCTCGCAAGCATACCTGCGATAACTGCTGCCTACAGAAGCACCATGGTGAGCGGATCCAGAGCTGAAAGTGGCTTTGCCCCCGCCGAGCAGTCCAATATCATCAACCTCTCCGGCGATGAAGAAAAGGAGTACACTATGGCCTCAGGGTCTGCCAACACTACAGAGCAAAACACGGGATGGGATGGAGGCAAATGGACTCTAGGCACTAAAGGCTTAAATGTGAGAAGGAAGGTGAAGGGGTGGTTTGAAAGGCCATCAAACACTCATCTTTTAAACCACAGTGGCACCCCGACCAGCGCGGCCTTCAAACCGCTCGAAGTCTGAGAGGCTGCACAGAAGAAACTAAGAGTCTTTCAGGTCTAACGGCAATCAGTGTCTCTCTCGTACCCTCATTTTTCCCCTCTCGGGACATTTAAACCTCCCCACGTGACGCAAAGTTCAGAGTTGCACTCTGAGAACTGACGGTGTCAACGACTACTCCCTAGGCAGATAATCTGCCTGGGGCTCAAGTGGTGTGACAAGATTGGATCACGATCACAAGAAAGCTTAGAGGCTATTGTCGATATATTGAGTAAAGGAGCATCTTGGCAAACGGGTCCTGCGAGGGATATAATAGCCAGAGACGTATATTTCCTAAAACAGGTCGGTCGCACGAACAGGGTATGGTTCATGCGACTAAGGCATACACGACTATTCTCCCTGCGCCATCGCATAAACCCGTGATCGGCCTCACCGGTCGCAGGACTGGATCTGACACAACATGTCCAATCGCATTTATTGATATCCAATTAAGTGTTTTGCTTCCCGAGCCACCAAATCGAGTGGACGAAGTCATGAACGACGCAGAGGAGCATTGTCCTATTTCGTACCATTAAATGCTATGGAGTGAGACTTTTGCTGGTCGACGTGACGCCACATGACGGATGGGACGTCATCAGCAGGCCAATCAAGTAAGTAGTCGGAGATAACACAGAGGAGCATTGCCCCATCCCGTAGCATTGAATGCTGCGGAGCGGGACTTTGCAAACCAGCACAACGTCGCACGACGATGGGATATACTAAACCCTTCGAGCAAGTGGACACGTCTGGTCCTCCGTAATGATGGCTTGAGTTAGATATTATGATGAGCATGATTTTCTGTTTAGACCCACATGTAAATTTTCGGGATGAGAACCTCGTTTGTAGAAAAAAAAAGTACAAATTAAGTCTAGCAAACAGATAGAACTACCTCTGTAATCAGTTAAGATCCTCCATAACTCAACACACAGGGTATAGAGTTATTATCCTTCAAAAGATTTGAACTTGTATAACTCCCTGTATCACTAAGTACATCGTACGCGCACACACGTCAATTTCTAAAATACTGTTCACAGACTCACTATTCAATCTAACTGAAATCATTATCAGGACCTATCTAATTCAAAGACACATGAAAAATGCTGCTACCTTAATCCGACGGCGTATTTACAAAGGCGTCTGAAATCTCTCGCCTCAAATGTAGGAATCATGAAAAAGAAATGGCCGAGCCCGTCAGCGGATGAGGGTACTCTACGTGGGGCGCACGTACTCACGCCACGCGTGCAGCAGCCCACAGATCGAGACGCCATGACGACCATGCGGCCGGCCGGTCTCTGCTGCTGCACAGCCGAAAACTGGGAGCGCCACCCTGAATCAGCCCAAAACCAGCACAACAACGGACAAGTCGGCATATAATCCTCAGAAAAGCTAGCCATTTGTTTGTGTTGCTACTCCAGTTTGCTACTTGCCGCCCCTTTTCTCCCCTTTAGCTCTTCATGCATGCAGCATGCCCGGCCGACTGGTCGCGTTTATCTACAGTTCCAGCGTCTAGTTATAGTTTCCGACTTAAGTACTCTTAAAATTAATGGCACTTGCATGTTTTAATTTGGGTGTTACCTGCACATGCAGCAGAGACATGTGTCCCGTGTCAAACTGACTGCAGTGATTGATTCTCTCTCTCTCACCTTTTTCTTAACCTTTTGGTTTGGTAGCACACAGATGTCGAACCTAGTAGTCCGGTAGTACCTAGAACGAGATTTCTTTTTCGAACTAGCCCACCTCATCTAACTGCGCGCATAATTAATTAGGCCCAGAAATTTACTTCCCCCCCCCCCACCCCCTCCTTTCGCCATAAAACCACGTCCTCCACCGCGAAGCGCCCGCCGGTTCTGCTCGTCCGCCGATCGTTTGGCGTCCCTGGCGCTGCCTATAAATTCCCGGCCTCTCCTGCCTCTTCTTCCACCATCCCATCTCTGCAGCATCTCAGTTCTCGGACTCTCACTGCTAGCTGCTGCTGCTGCTCACTACCAGCTAGCCACTCGCCGATCCACTTTTCAGTCCCATTCTACTCGCTAGCACGCAGTTGGTACTGCAAGATCGATCAGCATGTCGACTGTGACCCGTGCGTCGCTTGACCAGAAGCTCGCCCTCGCCAAGCGCTGCTCGCGAGGTACACGCTTGGAGCAGACTACACTGCGCACTCACTAGTAGTAGAATATAATCTTCGGCTGATCTGATGCATTCTTCCTTAGCTGCTTTGCACTGATGCTTGCTTGCATGCATGTCTGCCTGCAGAGGCGACCCTTGCAGGAGCGAAGGCAGCAGCTGTTGCGACCATCGCCTCTGCGATCCCCACCGTGAGTTCATCTGTTTTTGCCTAAGGCTGCATCTGCATCGCGATACCGAGTAGGCCTATACCTTATCGTTTGATTTGCCCTTCTTTGTTCAGCTGGCGAGCGTGCGGATGCTGCCATGGGCGAAGGCCAACATCAACCCCACCGGCCAGGCCCTCATCGTCTCCACAGGTTCGCATCTTGCTCCAGCAATTACACACGCATTCATCAAAGAATCTGCAGCACTATTCTAAGGAGTAAGCCTGGCTGCAGCTAAATATTATTCTCTTCTTATCCATGCCTGCAGTTGCCGGGATGGCCTACTTCATCGCCGCCGACAAGAAGATTTTATCGCTGGCGAGGCGGCACTCGTTCGAGGACGCCCCCGAGCACCTCAAGAACACCTCCTTCCAGGGCGCCGGCAGTCCCCACCCGGCCTTCTTCAGGCCATGATCGAGCTACCTCTTGAGCCCGTCTTTCTTCAGGCAATGAGATAGTTATCGATCGAGCTATATATCTCTAGATCACTAGTTCAGTGCCGTCGATGTCCGAATAAACTACTACATCGATGTGCTCGGAGAAACTGTAGTAGCTATGGGCCTCTGTAATTATCTTCGCTTGTATTATTGAAGCTCCAACTAAAAAGTACTGCAACTTTGCGTTACTCAACCCTGAACTTCCTGTGCCTTTTGATAAAGGTATGTGGTTTCATTCCATGCTACATTGCGACATCGCATATCCGTAACTCCAACAAATTTGCAAGCACCACGAATCAGCGTGAGTAACCATGGCAAACGGTACTATCTATATATGACAATGAACTGAATACACCACCTAGCAGCATATATTGCATACCATTCATCACAGTTCATTTGGGAAAACTGCGATAAAACTAGCTCAAAACGTTAACTGATTGGCTCTTCATAGAAGTGGCAGTTCCCAAATAGATCAGGTTTGCTTGGTTTCCCACTCTCGGACGACTTAGATGCACGCGCCCGATTTTCTCCGACACTGCAAATTAAGAAGCTCAACTTCAGAGCTAGCTAGTAGGCCAAACGGCACACAAGTACCATGTACATGTTTGGATTCAATTCAAGCTAAAACATAACGAAAACGTTGGTGTGTGATCATTGTTCGTCGCCTGATCTTCCTATGATATGAACGGGACGAATGAATGTCAAGGCCTTAATCACCCCATCAATCATGGGGAAAAGGAGAGAAGAAGAACACGAAACAGAATGGAGAGTTTGAATGCAACAAATCCAAATGGAAGGGGTTGGGTTTAGTTTTGCCCTCATTTAGTTGCTTCAAGCGAGATCCAAACAGTGGATAAGATCATACTGGGACGCGATCTGAAATTACATAAAGAAGAATCCCAGCTCTGCAAGGGGGGATAAGCTACCCGGCCGTGCGCACGCAGCAGCCCACAGAGAAAGACACCATGACGTCCATGGGGCCGACCGGTCCCTGCTGCTGGGCAGCTGAAAACTGGGAGCGCCACTCTGAGTGAATCCGCCCCAGAACTGAGGGCACAGATCGCCCCCGGAAAATACACCTCGCATGCCACTTGCGCACTTACGGTCTATATCGGACATCTTTCTCACCTAATATTTATATATTAGTTGATTCTCCCATCTAATTTATTATTTTTTTTATCATCATTCTAATACGAATTTCAATATAAATAAATAGTACTAATAAATCATACATACGCATTTATACCTAATAGAATTTTCGTGATCATCCTTGTACGAACGAGATTGACGAATAGAGAGGATGAATAGTCATCTTAACAAATTTCTTACAAAATTGATAGTCTTTTTCTATTTAGATTACGCAACATATCTCAAAACTCAAGCGAAAATAAAAATAGAAATGAGTTTTAACAAAAGAAAATCGAAACAACACGACTCCACAGATAGTATATGAACCATATATTCTATTTAAGATCAACTCATATATCTTAGCACTCGAAAGATCATAATTTGCAAATAAACAAGAAAAGATAAACACCGAGCAATTAAACTTTCAAAGTTAATTATCTATAGGTAAGAGAATTCAAGACCACATCATATAAATATATGTATGCGAATTTTATATCTCTAACAACAAGTAAAATGATCTTATAAGGTGCTGAAATTTCAACCAAAAAATCAAAACGAAAATCAAAACCAGAGACAAAAAACTTGCAAACCTACAATAAAACCAATAGAGAGAAACTAGAATTAGGTAATTCAAGCATATGTAAAAACATAAACTTCAGTACTCAAAGAGATTAGCTCTATTTTAAACGGATTACAAAGATTTCTCTCTCAAAATTTACACCTATTATATAATCTAAACACTCATCTTTCTCTCCTTTAAAACCTTAGCTCTAAGCTCTCAAATAGGTGGTATAAGGGGGGCTCAAATGACTGATTTAAACTCTTTCATAGTCTTACCCCTTTATTTATAGATTAGAAAACTTGACCTCTAAGTTTCTAATTTTTTTTTCTAAAATACTACTATTTTATAGTACAATCCTACATATCACTAAGGGCATTTTGGTACATTTTTCTCTATTTATCGGACGGTCGCGGCACCTTCACGACTTAGTTTTGCCTTGACGCAAGCTTCACAATGCTACCATGTACTCCTCTAGTCCTCCCACGGTTTTGAAGTTAAACCGCGAAACCGTCTGCACGCTTCTCAAAGCGTGACTCGCAGCCTTGGTTACACCTCGAGCAAGTGTTTTAATGTCGGCACGTGTACTCTGTCATGCGATCCTGACCACCGGCAAGTCTCTCCCGCTCCCGATCCCTTGGACCGACTTGTCACTTGCATCGGTATACCCTTCGCTTGACTTTGTCAACACGTTGTCTCCATCCGCCTTCAATATTTTGCTTGAACTTCACGCGTTCAGCTAGAATCACCCTTAACTCCGCCTGACCTCCTTAATCGTCCGGCACCAAGCACTCGGTTTGACCCCGATCATCCCACCGTCGACCACCAAATTACATCAATCACCTACACACCATAAAACAAGCAAATCTATTTCTCTAACTCCAATTTCAGTTAGTCTATAAATCAATATGTTCAAATAAAATTTTAAATCAATTCAAATCACATCAAAAGCACATACAAAATCGAAAATTATCAAAACAAATAAATACCAATATCAATCACTCATCATAAATAAACTAAATTACATTTCAACTCAGTTTATCAGCCATCACGAGAAAATTAAGCATGCATGCTACTTGCCTCTCTTTTACTACATTACCTTCCCGTGCATGCCAGTTAATTCAGTTCCAGCGCGTAGTTGCAGACTTACAGTGCTTGCAAAGTACAGGGATTTGCAAATGTATTTTTTTTTAACAAGTGGTCCGTGTGTTGTATATATATTCACATGCAGTCATGCACGCTGCAGTCACAGTGGCCTGACTTGTTGGCTGTTGACATGTGTCCTGGCCGGCTTCATGTACCGGTACTATACGATTTTCTTTTTTGCAAAACTAACCTACATTGGCTAGGTTTGGGTCATTGGCAAATCAAAGTCAGCATTTCTTGTGAATCTCCATGCATAAGTAGTGGATCGACGGTGTCAGTTGGCATGGATAGATTCCTTTTGTTTCCATTGGCCGGTGAGAAGTGCAATCCTCTCAAAAAAAAAATACTTGACCTGTTAGATATGACACGGTCTTTTACATATACATTTAATAACTATTTTTTACTAAAATATATTTATAAAATCAACAAACTTACTATGATTATGAAAAAAATGAGACAAATCTTCATATATAATTTTCATGTTTTCAAAGTAAATACATTAACGTCAAGTATGGATGATCGAATGGTGTATAACGTAGAGTTAAGAAAAAACTAGGTAGATATCATTATAAATATGTATATATTGAAAAGTATTATCATATGTGAGAGTGACATACAGAAACTATTTTTCATGCACGCGCTGCTTTGCTCACTCCGTTCCTTAAGAGCGTGTTTGGTTCCTCTGCTCCGCTCGTGCAAGCATCGAGGCATGCAGTCACTAGCGTGAGATGAACGTTTGGTTGCCTGAACCGCTGGCTCGCGCTTGCATCCGCCCATGCAGGCCCATCGCTCCAGCCTGGCTCGGTGCGTACGCAGAATTCGGTCGTATCCACGGGGCCTGCTCGGAACGGTGCAAATTCACTGTACATATGAATTTTTTTATTTAACTCTCGATTTTATTTAAGGGTGCAAGAGTGGTCCAAAAATTCTAAATATTTTCATGAGCGAACTAGAGCTCACTAGCAACCCATTTTAATTAGTTTGATCCAAAAAGCCTAAGTTAATATTTAATTAAAATTCTTCAAAAATCATAAAAAATCACTAATATTCTTATTATATGTTGTAATAATTTATAAAAATATTTTCAACCCTAGTTTATTTGGTAAAAAAGTGAGTTCTTTTGTATTGCAACGTATACTCATACGGGTAACTGTCGGTGTATTCAGAACCAGGGGTCCCTAAGTCCCGAGGCCAGGCCGGCTATCCACTACATGTCACCACCCTGCGAGGTAAGAAAAAGCTAAATCCCGGGAGAAGGTGCTCGGGGCCACCGCCTCTGGTCCCGAGCACCCCAGTTCCCCGATGATCTGCAGGGTCCAAATACTAAGACCAAAGTGCTCGGGAGAGAGTGCTCGGGGCTGCACGTGGCAGCCCCCGAGGACTCGGTGCCCCGAAGGTCCCACCGCAGTACTCGGGAGAGAGTGCTCGGGGCTGCACGTGGCAGCCCCCGAGGACCCGGTGCCCCGAAGGTCCCACCGCAGTACTCGGGAGAGAGTGCTCGGGGCTGCACGTGGCAGCCCCCGAGGACCCGGTGCCCCGAAGGTCCCACCGCAGTACTCGGGAGAGAGTGCTCGGGGCTGCACGTGGCAGCCCCCGAGGACCCGGTGCCCCGAAGGTCCCACCGCAGTACTCGGGAGAGAGTGCTCGGGGCTGCACGTGGCAGCCCCCGAGGACCCGGTGCCTCGAAGGTCCCACCGCAGTACTCGGGAGAGAGTGCTCGGGGCTGCACGTGGCAGCCCCCGAGGACCCGGTGCCCCGAAGGCCCCACCAAAGTGCTCGGGAGAGAGTGCTCGGGGCTGCACGTGGCAGCCCCCGAGGACTCGGTGCCCCGAAGGTCCCCACCGCAGTGCTCGGGAGAGAGTGCTCGGGGCTGCACGTGGCAGCCCCCGAGGACTCGGTGCCCCGAAGGTTCGCGCAAGATCATTCAACGACCCGAAGGGTCCCGTCGTCAGGGTGTCATCCAGTCAAAGGCCCAATGCCGCATTTAATAGGCACGCGCGGTCTGACATCCTGACATCCTCAGCTGCCCACGCCCCAGTGTCAGACCCTGCCATGCACTAGCAGGGGGCCGTGGGTCCATTAAATGCACGGGTCCCGTCCCGTTTCATCCAGGTGCCTCGGGATAACGTTGCCAGAATCGAAGCACTCCGCCTGCCACCCTGCCCTGGCAGAAGAACAAGACAGGGTGGGCGCACTGGGCACCTCTGAGGCTGACCGGTGGGCCCCTTTTAGGGCGCCCCGAGGCTTCCGCAGCGGCTGGTGGTCGAATGCGCGCCGCATTTCTCCACCGCCCCTGTCACTTCGCCAAAATGAAATGATTACGCCTTTCTCCGTGGCACCTTGGCATTCGCGTCCCCTCTTTCCCATTCAGGATATGTTGGGGTCGGCGCGCCTATAAAAGGAAAGGATGGAGAACACTAAAAGCGAGGAGAAAAAGGCCTTCGACCACCAGACGACCAACAATCTCCGACGAACCAGGCCAAAGATAGATCGACAGACACTCGAACCAGCACAAGTTAAGCTAGAACATAAGAGCCTCAAGCTCTTTGTAAACAGCTCTCCCCTTAGAACCAGATACCTCCTTGAAGAATTCCCTTCAAGGATAAATATAGTGTTCATACAGGAGTAGGGTGTTACGCCTCCGTGCGGCCCGAACCTGTCTAAAACCCGGCGTACCCACTTTTTCTTGCATTAGGGTGATCGTCTCCCGCCGGCCATCACATTTATTTCCGTTCCCGCTTATTTCCCAAACAAGTTTTTCCAGGATCATCCCCCCGGCCGAATCTCTAAAAAGGGGTCTCTCGGGATCCCTGCGACAGGAGTTCACTCTCCGACAGCGGGCGCGCCAGGTAGGGGGGAATATCCGTGGATTGTTTGTTTCACTTTTTTCTTCACAGGAAAAGATGGTAGGTGGGCACCGTCTCCAGCGTTCCGGCTCCACTTCCAGTAACGGAACGCTGCCCCACGAAGAAAGCCCCGTCGCTGCTGCGTACCCGCGGCAGCCGCCATCCACGCGTGCGGCTTTTCCCGCCCAAGGGGATCAAGGCGCTGGGCCCATCAGCGCCGCCGCCGCTGCCAACGTACTTTCCGACCCCCAGCAGGTGGTCGGGACCCCGGCCGCCAGGTCTGCCTCTGGACCACGTCGGGTGCCGCCTCGGTGCAAGCTCGCTTTCAGTGAGGCCAGCCCAGGGAGCGCGTTGCTTGCAGCACAAGCTCTCCTCAGACACCCGCCCATTCAGGCCACGCCAAACACTCCGGAAGGCCGGTGGATGCAAGACGTCGTCGCTTTGGTCGGCACTGCTCGTCGCCAGGTGCAGGCCGGGAGTCCTCGCGCCACTTCTCAGCACGGTGCCGCCAGAGCCGGCTCCTCAGCGGGCAACACCCGCACGGGCCTAGGGGTCTCCAGGCGGAGTGCCGTCCCCCTGGCCATGTCCGGAGCCCGGGACCTTCGTTTGCACCTTGACGAGCGGAGGGGCCACGAGGATGCCCGAGTCACTCTCGAGCGTCAGCGGGAGACCCGGCAGGGGGTTGGGGCAGAGGACCAGGCTTCCTCTCTCCCGGCGCATGACCACCGAGGATCCCCGGCTCGCCGCTTCTCGCCACCAAGAACCCCCGCTCGTGCTGCGGGGTACGGCACCGGTTGCCGTGCCTTCACCACCGAGCTCCGTCGGGTGAGGTGGCCTTCCAAGTTCCGCCCCGAGCTGCCGGAGAAGTACGACGGGTCCATTGACCCCGTCGAGTTCCTCCAGATCTACACGACGGCCGTCCAAGCGGCCGGAGGCAGCGAAAAGGTGATGGTAAACTATTTTCATGTTGCCTTGAGGGGTTCCGCCCGCTCTTGGCTTATGAACTTACCCCCAGGATCTATCAGCTCCTGGGATGACCTGTGCCACCAATTCGTGGCCAACTTTCAGGGCACGTTCGCACGTCCCGGTCTGGAGTGCGACCTCCACGCCGTCCAACAGCAGGAAGGGGAGACGCTACGGTGATTTATACAGCGTTTCAGCCAGGTTCGCAACACTATTCCGCGAGTGGCCCCCCATGCTGTTATTGTTGCTTTTCGGCAGGGTGTCCGTGATGAGCGGATGCTCGAGAAGCTAGGTACGCACGAGATCGAGACCCCTGCGGAGCTTTTCGCACTGGCCGATAAGTGCGCCAAGGCTGCGGAGGCCAGGGCATGGCATGCTCCTCGCCCCGTTTCCGACCAGCCAAGTTCTTCCCGCTCTGATAAGCGGGAAAAGAAAAAGAGAAGGAAGCGCGAGGCCGCTCCCGTTGAGCTAGCCCAAGTCCCCGCTCACAGGGAGCCGCAAGAGCCCGATCGCCGGCAAGAGCGTCGGCCGGGTGTTGATCGGCGCCCCGTCAGGGCCCCTGCTCGGGCTCCTCCTCGGGCCTCTGTGCCCGCGAGGGCCCCGGCACCGGCTAGGGCGTCAGCTCCAGCAAGAGCCCCGGCCCCTGTCCGAGCTCCTATTCCAGCGAGGGTCCCCGCTCCCGCGGGGCCCGAGCCAGGTAAATGGTGTCCCATACACCTGACCAGATGGCACGACCTCACGGAGTGTCGTACGGTCAAAGGACTCGTGGAGCAGCGCCAGAGGGAGCGCGACTAGTCCCACGGAGGAGGCGATGCCGAGGTCGTCCCCAACAACGCCGAGCTCGGTTTCCAGGAGCCCGAGCATGCGGTTGCCTTCATCGACGGGGGCGCTTACACACCCTGCTCGCGCCGTGGCATCAAGGTCATGCGGCGCGAAGTGTGCTCGGCAACCCCGAGCGAGGAGGCCACAAGACCCCTGAGGTGGTCGGATGCTCCGATCACGTTCAGCATGGCAGATCACCCCGTCAGTACTGCAGCCGTGGGACGGCTACCTCTGGTTGTGTCTCCCACTATCTGCAATGTTAAGGTCGGCAGAGTGCTGATCGACGGTGGTGCCGGCCTCAACCTCCTCTCCAAGGAGGCTTTTGAGAAGCTGCAAGTATCTTCCCGACGCCTAAGGCCGTCACTCCCTTTCTGTGGAGTAACTCCCGGGCATTCCCTACCCCTCGGGCAGGTTGAGTTGCCTGTCACATTTGGGAGCCGGGACAACTTCCGCACGGAGTGCGTCCTCTTCGATGTTGCGGAGCTCCCTCTCCCCTACAACGCCATCCTCGGGCGTCCGGCGCTTGCCAAGTTCATGATGGCCGTGCATTATGCATACCTTACGGTTAAGATGCCCGGCCCCGCAGGCTCTATCTCCGTGGTCGCCGACTCCCGCGGCGCCGTCTCCTGCGCCAAACAATCATACATGGCTCTGGTCTCAGCACAGGCCGAGGTTGATGGCTCTTCAGGGGGCCCGGGACCCTCTTCATCCAGACCCCGACTCGCCGCCGACACCTCTGTTCCAACGAAGGAGGTCGAGGTGGGCGAAGGCGCTACCCAGGTTGTCCGAATCGGCAGCGACCTGGGCAGCAAATAGGAAAGCGCGCTCGTTGCCTTCCTCCGGGCTAACGTGGACGTGTTTGCCTGGCAACCGTCCGACATGCCCGGGATCCCTAGGGAGGTGATCGAGCATCACTTGGCTGTGCGTCCGGACGCCAACGCGGAGATACTGAAGGGCCTCAAAACCCGGACCTATAACGTGCTCGCTAAGCACGGGAAGGGATGGGTGGACGAGCTGCCAGCCGTGCTATGGGCCAATCGGACTACGCCAAGCCGCGCTACCGGGGAAACTCCTTTCTTCCTCGTCTACGGCGCCGAAGCAGTCCTCCCCTCCGAGCTCACTCTGGGCTCCCCTCGAGTGCATGCATACTCTGAGGGTGAGCAGGAGCATCAAAGGCGCGACGACGTAGACTACCTGGAGGAGCGCCGGTGGCGTGCTGCTGTCCGGGCGGCTCGGTACCAGCAGAGTCTGCGGCGTTATCATCTGCGCCATGTCCGGGCTCGGTCTCTCGAGGTGGGGGACCTAGTTCTCCGACGCATCCAGTCGCGCGAAGGAATGAATAAGTTGTCCCCTATGTGGGAAGGTCCCTTCACCGTGATCGCGGTCCCCCGGGCAGGTTCTTTCAGGTTGGCGACGGAGGAAGGACAGCCACTCCCGAATCCGTGGAACATCGAGCATCTTCGACGCTTCTACCCGTAGATGGTCGTGCTCGCGGTTCAGGTTAGTAAGGCCGGGGGTTTCTCCCCGCCCGAGCAGTCTGAAGGCTTCGCCCCATGGGGTAAGTCGATGTCACCCAACCTTGTAAATATTGCACATTAAGTTTTTCAATAAGCAATCGCTATATCAAAATACTTTTTCTGGATTCCGTATGTTTAATATGTCTGGTGAGGAGCTCGGTTGTGCGAGAAAAAGTTCGCTCTCTCTTTTTTCCCGCTGACAAAAGAATCCCGATCGGTATGCATGCGAGCAGTCGCCGCTGACCTACGTCCGGCATGGTAGGCTGTGGTGTTCGGTGTCGTGGCAGGCTCCCGGGCACTACCAAGTTTCGGGGTGCTCTGGGTAATCCAATCGCTCGAGCTGCTCGAGTAGTCCGGAGCTCGGGCCCTCGGGGCGGGCTGTCGGTGCTCGGTCTGGTCTGTCATACCCGGACGCCACCGAACCATAGGACCTCTAGGTTATGCCTCTGTCCGCTCTTGTTCGCCGGCTTGGGTATTCGAGAGGTCTCAGGTCAAAAACGAGAGCAGTCTATAGCAAGTACCGCACAAACAGAGCGCACCAGACAAAGAAATTCTATATTCTCTCTCAAGTCACAGGCTGGCAATCACAAGCAGTTCGGCCGCGGGGGCTTCAATGCCCCGGTCTCTGGTTGGCCCCAAGGGTCTTCGGGTGGTCCTACCACTTAGGCTTGGGTGGTCGAGGCCACCCGACCCTAGGAGCCTTGTATGCCTCTGGGCCCTCGGGCGCTCCGTTGAAAGAATCAAGTCCCCGGGCCCCCGAGCTCGGAAGCACACCCCTCCTGGATCGGTTAGCCGGAAGGCCGACAGCTGTCCGGTGAGTGGTTATATTCAGACAAGTCTGCTTTCAGTAAATTTATGTTCCCGAGTCATTCTCGGGGGCTCTCGCGCTTTAATCTGTTCGGCGAGGTGGTCTCCTTGCACGCAAAAACCCTGCCGCGTGTCTACTTTTTCCCAGAATGACATAGCGGTTTGTAGAAAGGAGTACCGTGTTTGCGATAATGTCTGACCGAAGCCCTTCGTGGTCGTCGTGGTGTTCGGTCTGCTTTTATGGACCCCGAGCACTACCGAGTCCTCGGGTACCCTGGGTAATCCTATCGCTCGAGCTACTCGGGTAGTCCGGAGCTCAGGTCTCGGGGGCAGGCTGTCAGTGCTCGGTCCGGCCCGTTTCAAGCCCGGGCACCACCGGACCGCGAGGACTCTTGGTCACATTCTCGCCCACACACGTCTCCCTTCTACTAACTGAGTGGTCGCAAAGTGAAAAAGTGTTCATTAGGCATGGCGTGTTCCGAGCAGGATCGATCTATCTCCCGGGCAAGGGAGTCTGTGTCTTCGTTTCTTAACCTAGGCAGTGCGGACTCGCGAGAGCTTGAGGGCTGGCTGCGCCAACGCCAGCGACCGGAACAACTTCATTTCTCGGGGATGGGAAGGTCGGGAACGGCCCGACTGAGTACTCCCCGGGACTTCCAGGCAGAGCACCAGAAGAAACATCAAACACACAGAGAAATTGGAGTTGCGAGCCCAAGGAAAAGCTGCCATTATATTCATAAGACATATACAAGGCGTTTTCTAAGGGTTCACTCCTAATATTCACTCCTACATCTACAACAAAAGAAAAGAGGGCACAGAAGGCCTAGTCGGCGGCAGAGGCGTCGGCTGAATCCTCCGAGTCGTCCCCGGGGGCTGGCGGCGGCGGCACCTCTCGCCTGAAGCCGGCCGCCACCACGGAGGCGGTACTCCTAACCGCTGCCCGGGCGGCCTCCTCCTCAGCCTCGACTACTCCCTCCCGCGCCGGCTCCAATGGGAAGTTCGGGTCCCTGCTTCGGTAGCAGGCCAGGACGTGCTCGGCCACGGCACGTGCCAAGCCACGTCCCTCCCGGGCGGCAAGTTCCTGAACTGCCCAGGGCAGGGTCTCGAGGCGCTCGCAGACCTGCTGCAGCCCCAACACTTGTCGCGCGGGGCCGTCGCCCTTCTTGTCGTCGACAAGCCGTCCGAGACCACCCTTCTCCACGGCCCGTCACATCCGCCGGAGGATGTCCTCCAGCATATGCTCAAGGTTGACCCGCGAGACAAAGGCGGTCTCGAGCTTCTCCTTGGCGGCTCGCAGCTGTGCCTCGAGTCCCTGGTCCCTGGCCGGACCAGAAGAACCGCCAGCTGCGGCGGGGACGGCAGCCTGCTTCGCCTTGGCCACCAACTCGGACAAGGCGCGCTCACGGGCGGCCAGTTCCGCCTCGTGCTTCGCATTCTCTTCCGCCCTGGTAGCCGCGGCGGCCGCCGCAGCAGCAGCTTCGCCCTCTCGGCGACTCAGTTCGCCTTCTCGGCGACTCAGCTCATTCTCCCGCCGGGCCAGCACTTCCTCCTGCTGGACCACCGAATCCTCCCGGGCACCGAGTTCAGACGCCGACAGCTCGTTGTCTACTTCCCGGATGGAGACTTCCTCTTCCCAGCGCTTGATTTCTTCTCTGATCTTCCGGAGTTCGTCTTCCCAGCGCTGGAGGTCGGCGCGCGTCTTCTCGGCCGCGCCCTCCCGGCGGGTCAGCTCGGCTTGCCGCTCCTCCGCAGCCTGCTCCCGGGCTGCGACTGCCACCTCCCTCTCCTGCGCCTGCCCCATCCTGGCAAGGGCCTCGGCAGCTTGCTGCCTCGACGCCTCGGCCAAGCGGGCGGCGTCTTCTCGTTCCCGCGCGGCTTCTGCCCGCGCGGTCTTCAGAGTTTCTCGTTCCCGCGCGGCTTCCGCGCGGATGTCTTCTAGGAGCTTCTGCTCCCGCGCGGCTGCCGCACGGGCCTCCTCCTGGGCGCCCGCCAGCTGCGCCTTCTCCAGTGCCAGGCGGGCGCGCTCGGCCTCGAGCTCCCCCTCCTTGGCGTTCACCACTGCGCCCAGCCGCCCAACCGCTACTTGAACGCCTTCAATGGCGGCCAGGAAAAGATCGGCGGGCTGACCGGGCACCGGTGGGGCCCAGGCTTCTCCACAGAGTGCCTCCAGGGGGGCCGAGCTCTCCGCAGGGCCTTGCACCGCCATCCGCCCCGGGCTCTGCCTGCCCGGGGTAGGCTCCGCCGGAGCCAAGGTCTCGGACGGCGGCCGCGTTCCCGCATCGGCCGCCCTGTCCACCGGCCCCGGCAGAACATCCGCCTCCACCGTTATCCGGCCCGGGCTCTCCGCGCCTGGGGTAGGTTCCGCCGGCACCCTTCTTTCGGCTGCCACCTCCGCCTCTCTCCCAGGGGCCGCCACGTCGATTGGCACCTCCGCCGATCCTATGCCGGCCTCCGCCGTCGCAGCAGGCAGGCTCGGCTCTGGCTCCGGCGCCTGCTCTCTCTCCGTCACAGCAGCGCCTGCAGCTGGCCTGCGAGAGACAAGTAAAAGTTGTCAAAACTTAGTTCGGGCCGAAAATGCCCATGGAAAAGCAAGAAAGAAGACTCACCGATACCGCCATTTGGCCGCTGGGAGCCTGATGTCCGGGTCCGGTGCCGCCGGTCCGGACTCCTCCCGCCGCCTCTTCCGCTGGGGGCTCGGCTGAGCCACTACGCGGGCCACGGGCGCCGTCGTGCGAGCCTCGGGTGCCGCCGGACGGGTCTCGGTCTCCGCCGTGCAGGTCGCAGGCGTCGATGCAGGCCCCATCCGCACCAGGCGCGGCTCCAGCACCGGAAATGCCGCCGCTGCCGTCGGCGACGGCGGAGAATCCGGCACTAGGATCAAGGCCCGGGGTCGCTTTCCCCGGTCTCCCGGCGCCAACTCTTCAACAACTTCAGTGGCGCCCTCCTCTCCGGCACGGCGGCCGCTGCTTGCGGCGGCCCCGTCGCCAGCCCGCGCCGAACTACCAGCGACCTCCTCGCCAAGAAGTTCCTCCAGGCCGGGGAGGTCGGAGGCCTCGGGACTCCGGCTTCGTGGCCGGTCCACGGGCCCCTGGGCATCGAACTCCGGCAGCCCCGCCATGATGGCCACCCGGTTGAGATTGGCGCAGAGCGCCATCTCCGGCCACGGGAGCTCCGCCCGGCTCATGTCCTCCGTTCCGGTGATCACCCTTGTCATCCCCCGCAGTTCCGCCGCCCCCAGATCCCAGCTCGCGCCAATCTGGGTCCTGGTGATGTCCTCCGGCCCGGTGTAGAACCAGCTATGCCGGGCCCGTTCTCGCAGAGGCGCCAACCGACGACGCAGAAAATCCGCCACCACCATGACTGAGGTCAGCCCGCCCTCGCGCAGTTCCAGAATGCGCTCCAGCACCGGCTTCAGTCTCGCATCTTCTGGTGGCGGCGCCTCCCACGTTGATCGCCGAGGTTCCGCCGCCCTCTCTGGCAATTCGAGGCGCTCGTGGGGGTCGATGTCGACGAAGAACCAGTCCCGCCGCCACTCCTCCCACTTGCTGCGCAGCACCTGGGGAATGTAATGATCCCCCAGGCCTTCCCGGAGCCGAAGGTTGCAGCACCCCGCGACGTCCGCCGTGGAGTGCCCCCTCTTCTTCCCCACCGGCCGGAGAACGAAGAAATGGCGAAGCAGCGTCGCCGACGGCATCACCCCCACGAACATTTCGCAGAGATGCGCGAAGACCGCCAACGCCACGACGGAATTAGGGCTTAGGTGCGCCATTTGTATGCCGTACGTCTCCAAAACTTGCAGAAAGAAGGCGGAGAACGGCGGCACTAGCCCCGCCGCCACGAAAGAGGTGAAGAGAACGGTCCGCCCAGGGACGGTCGTCGCCGGCGTCAGAGTCGCCGGCCTCACCACCACGGCACCTTCCTGACCCTCCGGTACCAACAGCTTCCTAATCTTATCCGCCGCCTCCTCGTTCCTCAGACGAGACTCCGGCAAGATGCTGTCCGAAGTCCTATCCCGGTGTCCTCCTCCAACCCTCGTCATCTCAACAGGGTGGAAGATGTTTTTTGGTGGAGAAGAGAGAGAAGGGAGAATGCTCCGGTCGCCTGGGATTTTCCTGAGGGCCTCGGAGCACCAAGAAGGCAGGAGCGCAAGTGCAAGAGAGCGTAAAAAGGGGAAACGGACCGATCCGTTCCCCCTTTTTATATCTCAAAATTCGAAAACTGCCGCCCCAGACGGTTCGCTCGGCGAAGCGTCGCCTCGATCGACGCAACTGTCAGACGAATCTCCCGCCGCTCGCGCGATGTCAGCGGTTGCCAGGCGTATTTTCCTCGATCTGCGCGGCGACCGAGCGTGCCGCCCGTATGGTTATCATACCCTTCGGAAGTCGTGTGGACACGCGTCCACTCATTTTCCCGTTGGAACGTACTTAAGGTCTAGGTCCGCAAGGGCCACCTCTCGAAAGCTTGCCACATGGCGTCCGCGCTAGCCTTGGCCTCGGTCGCGACAAAGGGCCCATTCGCAGTCTCCGTCCCATCGGCTACCAACGGGCCCGGGGGCTACTGTCGGTGTATTCAGAACCAGGGGTCCCTAAGTCCCGAGGCCAGGCCGGCTATCCACTACATGTCACCACCCTGCGATGTAAGAAAAAGCTAAATCCCGGGAGAAGGTGCTCGGGGCCGCCGCCTCTGGTTCCCGAGCACCCCAGTTCCCCGATGATCTGCAGGGTCCAAATACTAAGACCAAAGTGCTCGGGAGAGAGTGCTCGGGGCTGCACGTGGCAGCCCCCGAGGACCCGGTGCCCCGAAGGTCCCACCGCAGTACTCGGGAGAGAGTGCTCGGGGCTGCACGTGGCAGCCCCCGAGGACCCGGTGCCCCGAAGGTCCCACCGCAGTACTCGGGAGAGAGTGCTCGGGGCTGCACGTGGCAGCCCCCGAGGACCCGGTGCCTCGAAGGTCCCACCGCAGTACTCGGGAGAGAGTGCTCGGGGCTGCACGTGGCAGCCCCCGAGGACCCGGTGCCCCGAAGGCCCCACCAAAGTGCTCGGGAGAGAGTGCTCGGGGCTGCACGTGGCAGCCCCCGAGGACTCGGTGCCCCGAAGGTCCCCACCGCAGTGCTCGGGAGAGAGTGCTCGGGGCTGCACGTGGCAGCCCCCGAGGACTCGGTGCCCCGAAGGTTCGCGCAAGATCATTCAACGACCCGAAGGGTCCCGTCGTCAGGGTGTCATCCAGTCAAAGGCCCAATGCCGCATTTAATAGGCACGCGCGGTCTGACATCCTGACATCCTCAGCTGCCCACGCCCCAGTGTCAGACCCTGCCATGCACTAGCAGGGGGCCGTGGGTCCATTAAATGCACGGGTCCCGTCCCGTTTCATCCAGGTGCCTCGGGATAACGTTGCCAGAATCGAAGCACTCCGCCTGCCACCCTGCCCTGGCAGAAGAACAAGACAGGGTGGGCGCACTGGGCACCTCTGAGGCTGACCGGTGGGCCCCTTTTAGGGCGCCCCGAGGCTTCCGCAGCGGCTGGTGGTCGAATGCGCGCCGCATTTCTCCACCGCCCCTGTCACTTCGCCAAAATGAAATGATTACGCCTTTCTCCGTGGCACCTTGGCATTCGCGTCCCCTCTTTCCCATTCAGGATATGTTGGGGTCGGCGCGCCTATAAAAGGAAAGGATGGAGAACACTAAAAGCGAGGAGAAAAAGGCCTTCGACCACCAGACGACCAACAATCTCCGACGAACCAGGCCAAAGATAGATCGACAGACACTCGAACCAGCACAAGTTAAGCTAGAACATAAGAGCCTCAAGCTCTTTGTAAACAGCTCTCCCCTTAGAACCAGATACCTCCTTGAAGAATTCCCTTCAAGGATAAATATAGTGTTCATACAGGAGTAGGGTGTTACGCCTCCGTGCGGCCCGAACCTGTCTAAAACCCGGCGTACCCACTTTTTCTTGCATTAGGGTGATCGTCTCCCGCCGGCCATCACATTTATTTCCGTTCCCGCTTATTTCCCAAACAAGTTTTTCCAGGATCATCCCCCCGGCCGAATCTCTAAAAATGGGTCTCTCGGGATCCCTGCGACAGGAGTTCACTCTCCGACAGTAACCAAACACAATCTCTTCTCAGTCAGACTGAGCACATGCAGCCAACCAAACAGACTCTACTGCATTTCTCCAGCCTGTCTCAACTCAGACTGCATGACTCATACGAGTTAAGCTGAGGACATGCGGGTAACCAAACACACCCTAAGAGGTCCCTTTTCATTTTTGGATTTTTTCCCAAAAACTTTTCCGAATAATTTTTCTAAGCAAACTTTTTTTCAAAACTTTTCTCGTTAACTTTTTTGAAAAACTTATTTAGAAAACATATCTTATAACTTTTGAAAAGAAAAGTTGCGGAGATTTTTTTTTCAAAAAACGAGAGTTGCGAGTTACTGTATTAGCGCTGGCCCGTGAAATAGTACAGTCCAGGTGACGTATTATCGTAGAGATACCTGCAGTATTTTTCAACTTAGTTAATTTTTGCGATAATATTTTTCAAATTCACCCTAAAGTTAAAAGGCTAAAAGCATTGCCGGGCCCAGGCATCACGTCTATCTGTCGGCAAGCGGCGAGTGGATAGGGAAGTGTGGAGGAGCAAGCAGCAGATCGAGGCCGAGGAGGTGAACTGCACCCGCACGCCTGGGCTTCCGAGATTACCTGCGCGCGCCGGCCAGCGGGCCACACATGGGTTTCATTCGCCCAAAACCACGTCCGCTGCGCCCGCCGGTTCTCCTCGTCCGCCGATCGTTTGGCGTCCCTGACGGCTCGCTGCCTATAAAGCCACGGCCTCCTCCTGCTTCCTGCTGCATCACATCTCTGATCTCTCTCACTCTCGGTCAGTGCTGCTCACTCCTAGCTAGCCACTCGTCAAGTCGCTTCCGTTCCCAGCTCTTTTCAAGTAGGAGATCAAGATGGCCACTGACCAGAAGCTTGCCCTCGCCAAGCGATGCTCGCGAGGTACACTCGATCATGCAACCGCACTGAACTGAACGCATATATATACTAGCTAGAATCTTCTGATGATTGCTTAGCCGCGCCGGACGGTCTGATCGATTGCTTGCTTTGTACACTGACGCACGCTTGCATGCATATCTGCCTGCAGAGGCGACCCTTGCAGGAGCTAAGGCAGCAGCTGTAGCAACCATCGCCTCCGCGATCCCCACCGTGAGTTCATCTGTTTTAATTTTACTTCAGGGTGCATCGTAGGCCTATACCTTATCGTTTAATTTGTTCTTCTTGTTCAGCTGGCGAGCGTGCGGATGCTGCCATGGGCGAAAGCAAACATCAACCCCACCGGCCAGGCCCTCATCATCTCCACAGGTGCGCGCGCGTGCTCGATCTGTTACTTCCTCTCTCTGCTTCCTGGCGTGCATGCTCAAGCAATTTGAGATCCAAGCACTCGCGATGCATAAACCTTGAGAAACATTGCTGATCTGTGTGCAACTTGTAATGCCTGCAGTTGCCGGGATGGCCTACTTCATCGTCGCCGACAAGACGATCCTTTCGCTGGCGAGGAAGCACTCCTTCGAGAGCGCCCCCGAGCACCTCAAGAACACCTCCTTCCAGGGCGCCGGCCGTCCCCACCCCGTGTTCTTCAGGCCCTGATGAGTACTGTACTGTGCCATCGATGTCCGAATAAACTACTAGCTAGCCTACCATCGAATGTGCCTCGAGGAACTGTAATACTAGTATAGTTCTCCAGTGCTATGTGCCATTGTAATTAGCTTGTATTATTGCTACTTTAATTAAAAAGTACTACTGCAACTTTGCGTTACTCAACCCCGAGGTTCCGGTGCCTTCTTTTGGCCAAAAAAAATAAGAATAAAATAAATATATTTTTCTCTTCAGATCAATCATATGACATATATCTATCGCTAGCATGTAACCTCTGATCTGTACTCCCCTGTAATCTCTTCCCGGGGCATTTGTACACTTTCGAGAGAAATTTGGGGGGGGGATCCCCCCCCCCCCGGGTGATTGCTCGAAACAAATATACTAGCATTCTTCACGGTTCACTTTGAAAAGTTTCAACTGAAACTAGCTCAAAAAGTTTAACTGATTGACTCTTCACGGAAGTGTCAGTTCCCATATCAGTCAGGTTAATTTGGTGTTCACTCTTGGACGACTTAGATGCACGTGCCCAATTTTCTCTCTGACCCAGGAAAAGAAGCTCAACTTCAGAGGTACGCCAGACGGCACACACATGTTAGGATTCAACTCATGCTAAAAATTTAACGGGAACAGGAATGTTTGTAAGACGAGAGAGAGCGAGGAGAGTACTTGGCACACAACGCACTCCGTATTGATCTGTTGTAGTGGTACATATACAAGGCCATGGCCATCACTAACTGACTAGCTAACTTACGCATTGTCAGCTAGAAGCTAGGCAACTGAAACTGTATGGGCATGACAGCCGAAAGACAACACCATGTGCAAAGTAAAAGGAACTAAGAACACCGTTGCCAAATTCTCTACCATTGTTAGATTGAACACAGTGAATGTCCCGTGAGAATTGAGTCCGAACAAATGCATTGAAAAGAAACAATGAGAGCGGGCACTTCCGATTTGTTACGCATGGGGAAAGTCCACAAAAAGTGAGTGAAATCATCCAAAATAGCCAAATAAAATTTGAAACCAGTGACACTTGGTACAGGTGAGGTCCAGACGTCACAGTGAATTTTTTTTAAAGGGAAAACTGGAGCATGAATTTGAAAGAGAAAAAGGGAGACGAGTGTGTTTGCCCATGGGACAAGCAGAACAAGTACTGGAAGGGTCCTTATTACAGCTGAAATAAAAGTTGCGGAGAATTTGATCAAACGAGCGCTTGCCCGGGTGTCCAAGCCGACGATGCCATGTATCGGCCGAGACAGTGAAAAGCGCATGAGGGGTTGGAGGTGATGCCATGAGGGGGTAGAGGTCACTGTCGCTATCACATCGGAGGAGCTCCACCTTGGTCTGCATATCCTTGATAGAAAAATCATGAGTGTCAAACTCTACCGAGACATTGTTATCACGGGTGAGGTGACGCACTAACATAAGATTCTTAATCAAGGTAGGTGCAATAAGAACATGAGATAGCGACAGAGGACTAGTAGGAATGATGGTAGAACCAGAATGAAATGTAGGAACAAAGGAGCCATCACCAACAATAATGTGAGAGGATGAAGGCAAAGGGGAATAGGAGGACATAGTACCATTGTTGGAGGCCATGTGAGACGATGCGCCACTGTCGAGGTACCAGTCCTGACCAAAAGAAGATGGCTATTGGAGAGCCATGTTGTTCAGTGCATGGATCAGGTTGGCTTGATCCTAGGAAGGCACACGCGACCGCAGCGAGGTGGCCCTAAGGTGCGGATGACACACCAGGCCACATGCTAAGGGCACCAACGCCAAGTTGAGGGGAAGGCGTGTGTGGTATGGGCCACGCCTAGAACGTGCCAACCCATGGATTGTAGGATGGCGGCCACGGGGTAGGCGGTGGCACCAGTGGCGAAGCTCTCGGCTTGGTAAGACTCGTGCCACATTTGGGCCTATGCAGCCAGCAGATGAGCCACGATTAGAGCCAGCCCATGGTAGTGTAAGATGGGCCAAAGAATATAAAGGTGGATACTCAAAAAAGTTGGGCCACGACTAAGGCCGTGACAACAGTTGCCCCAGCCCGATATCTGCCCCTAGGTGGCGCAGAATGCGCACCAGAGGCCGCATCGGCGCCTGCCTTCTTCTTGTTCTTCGGCTTCCTACCACTAGAGGAGGCAGACGACATGCCTAAGGAGGACGACAGGCATGGTGGTGTTGAAGATGACTATGCGGCGAGGCCAAAGTATGGGATATGGGGCAGTCTAAGCATTGGCATCTGAGACGGCGCGCGTGCCATGAAAGCAACGACCTGCACCATGCAATCCGCCTGCGCCAGATGGTGCTCTTCAAGGAGAAGCCTGGAGCAGGTCTCCAAGAAGGACGGGAGCGTGCCGTTTATCGTGAGAACAAGGATGATGTGGTTCAAGCGCGGATTGAGACCACAGAGTGTAGTGAGCACCAGATCATGGTTGTTGACCGGCGACCCGAGATCACATAAGGTGTCAGTGATGGCCTTCAGATGAGTGCAGTAGGTCATCACCAACATGTCCCCTTAGTAGAGGTTGCGAAATTTGGCGCCACGTAGATGTATCGTGCCTCCTTGTTGTCGAGGAACAAGGAGCGGATGCTTGACCACAAGGAGAAGGCGGTATCGCGCTTAGTCTGGATGATGACCGTGGAATAGATCTAGGAAGTCGTTCTGGACACGGTCGGAGGAGCCCTGTGTTGGTGCATTGGAGATGTGATCGATGAGGCTGAATTTTCTGAGGACACGAGCATGCACTGGCTCCATGCACCGTAGTTGAATTCTTGAAGATAAAGAGTGATGGGGGATTTGTGTCTTGATGTTGATCATTTGGACTTGGGAAGCAAAGGCAGAGGTGGAGGACACCTTAGCGCTTAGAGGATTGCCCTCCTCCTCAGAGGACGACGAGGTAGAGCTCATGGTGGCTAGGAAGCGAAAGCTTGAACGCAGAATCAGTGGTCACTGATACCATGTAGGACGAGGGAGAGTGAGGAGAGTAATTGACACACAATGCACTCCGTATTGATCTGTTGTAGTGGTACATATACATGGCCATGGCCATCACTAAGGATGCGTTTGGTTGGAGGGTAAAGATGGATGGGATAGGACCATCCCTGTTTTTCAGGATGGGATGATTCAATTTTCTGTTTGGTTAGATGGATGGGACGAGCCAGTTTTCTGTTTGGTTGGTGTGATTAAAGTGGATAGGATGAGATAATTTTATGTTTGGTTGGTTGGATAGGATGACCTGAGTTGGGTGTGATGACCTTTTGGTGAACTTACCCTTTAATTCTGAAGGCAACTCCATAAATTGAATTTCTGGCACCAAATGGATTGTTTCTCCATCCACTTGAATACGCACACTGCAATGAGCTGCTATCCTACTACACCTACGTGTATTCAGTTCAATGAGCTGCTATAGTACTACAATGAGACAGCAATGCACTTGTGTGTATTCAGTTCAAATGAAACAACCACACTACAAGCATACTTTCAGAAGAGATGAGTGTATTCAGTACAATGAAACAGAGGTAGTCAAATTCACACCATACATGTCAATAGCAAATATAAAACATGGGCTCATATTTGACAACATAGATATAACTATTACATACTTCATATTAATGCTCACAGTCACTGACTAGACAGCAGCATAGTAACAAAAGATCATACAAAGCCCATACTGGATAGCACAAGTCCACAAAAAATAAATTCATACACCCCATAGTTTACTGTTTTTGGTTGGCAACAAAATCACAATTTCAGACAAGTTCACACAATCCTTCATCCCGGGAAGTGGGTGCTAATATACCTAGAAACCCAAACCAACTTGTTGCTGAAGTTCAATGTGTTGAATGCCCTTGCAATCCGAACATTCTCAACCAAATAGGCATAGTAATGAGAAAGATGTGTCTCATCAAAACCTGGAAGGTTTTTCAAGTTGTCCCAAAGACCCTCGGGCAAATCATTGTCGGTGCTACCAGCATTCTCTATAGCGGTAGCAAGCCTTTCACCGACAGCTCGAAGTGTTGCTTGTAAGCTGTCATCTTCACTTGCGACTGACTTGGATCTCTTTGGTTTGGGAGCCGATGACTCACCATCATCTTTTGTTGCTCCAACTCCATCATTCCCGGTTTCATCATCTTCAATTTCATTCGCTTCTGTTGCTAGAGGGTCACCTGATCCTTTTGCATACTTCCCCGTAGCCAAATTATTACCAAAAATTGTAGCCATCTCACGGTAGTGCTCAAGAGGTTTGTTTAGATATTCAGCATCTCCTTTGTGGTCCTAGCATCCAATACACAACATGTTAGACACAATATAGGCAGCCACCCAAATTCTTGTTAGCAGAAAAAGTACCTTAATATGATTTGCATAATGCTCATGATCAAGTCTAATAATACAACTATCTTCATCCCAAAGTGCAGCACTCAAATTCCGAAGTCTAGTAATCTTTCCAAACTTCCTCCTCCATGTTCTAATGTGATTCCCAATCTGGTCTCCAGTCAAGTTAAGCTTGAAATGCTCATTCAATGCTCTAGCACAAGCGTTGAGATGAACTTTCTTGAAACCCGAAGAGGTTCTAGTTCCATTAGCCACGACATTAGCTAAGTTGCTAAGCATGTAGGAAGACATGGACGATGTCCATGTAACATGGCCACTCCCCAAAGGTTGTCCCCCCATGTTTTCCCCAGTTAGCTCAAGATCCATCTCCTACATTCATTGAAACACATGCACAGATATGATAAATACAATAGTTCTTGAGAGCAATACAAATACCGTAGTTCTTGAGAGGAATACAAATAAAATAGTTCTTGAGATATGATAAATACAATAGTTCTTGAGAGCAATACAAATAAAATAGTTCTTGAGATCAATACAAATAAAATAGTTCTTGAGAGCAATACAAATACAATAGTTCTTCAGAGCAATACAAATACAATAGTACAAATTAATTTCCATGGTAGTTTTGCCGGTCTTCCCACATTTGATTGGCAATTTGCTGCCTGAAATTAACCATGTATGCATGTTCACTTGCTTGACCACTTGACGATGAACTGAGGTTGGGATTACATGGCCAATCGGTGTCCGGTATGATTAGTTCATCAATCCCGTCATCTATAACCCAATTATGAATAATGCAGGAAGCTACAACAATGTCTACTTGAGTAGGAAAGGGGAAGAATGGAGTGGCATCATCAAGGATTTTGAACCTCCTCTTTAATGACCCAAATGCACGCTCTACGGTCACACGCAGAGATGAGTGTCTAAGATTGAACAATTCCTTCTCATCTTGCACGGGATTGTTCCCCCACTCATTCAAGTGGTATCTCACACCACGAAAAGGAGGCAAGAATCCAGGTTTGGCTCCATATCCAGCATCAACTAGGTAGAATTTTCCTAACATATGAGGCACAAATAGGTGACATTGCTATATAGAAAGAAATGAAATTTACAAATGGAGCTACATAGTTAATCTATTACCTTGTGGGACATGTAGGCCATTTTCACGTTCTAAAGCATCACGTAATACTAGAGCATCGTGCGCTGTCCCCTCCCAACCGACCAAGACATAAGTGAACCGAAGATCAAAATCTACAGCCGCCATCACATTTTGAGAAGCATATGACTTCCTACCACGAAAGGAAGGCTCCATATCCTTAGAAACGGATGCTCTTACATGTGTACCATCAATAGCTCCAACACAATCCTATTTGGTGAACAATTAAACCCAAAATCATTACGAACCATACAAATTTATGCCTAAAAACTGAAAAAAAAAAAATATGTTTATTTTGCCTCAATCACATACCTTAAAGTATGGATCCCACCTTGGGTTTCCTTCGATTTTAGTTGGGGTCTCCAATGAAGGTGGCCTAATAAGTTCATTTCGTAGCTCACCAATGGCGTGAAGAACTAATTTGAAATAACGGCTAACGGTTTCACCGGACCTACCAAAATTTGTGCCAACTAACCTATTCCTAAGGTTGTGTCCAAAAGTGTTCAAAAACATCGCTACTTGTTGCTCAACACACATATGTATAGTATCTTTAAGCAAGGCACGGTCCCTCAAGAGTTTACAAAACCGGAAGAAAGGTGCTCTACCAAGTCTAAGCATGCTCACACAAGTTATATCATTCTTCCATATTTTATTGTTTAGATAGTCCATTCTTATCCTATCCCTTTCTTCTATTGGCCCATATGTAATACGTGTTCTCCTTTTCCTTTTTCTCAACTCAACAACTAAGGCCATGATAGAAACAGTAATATATGCCGTAGCGCCAAAAATTAACATTTTTCTCCTCTTGTCCATCTACAATGCAAGATTGTAACATACAGTGAGATAGCATCGTATTTGTACTGACATCCAAGCTAAACTAAAGATATGTATATATCACAGCATTGCATCATTCAAGGCATCATTTAAGTAGTGAAACAATTTGGTTGAGATTAACATATTCCAGAGTTTTCTAGTTTGAAAGAGCATCAGTTAAATTTAATGCAGACAATTACAATCCAAAATCATCAGTTAGTGAAGTTGATAATGTAATGTACCTTGCACCGGTAATTGCAGTCCAAAAACATCAGTACAAAACCTTTTACTTACACTAACTGATAATTAAATGAAATGGTAGCTACAAAATCATATTTCTTCACATTTCTAACCCGACAACGGCATAAACACTAATGCGCAACTAGCAACCCTCCATTCTGTTCCACATCTTCAATTAAACAGATCAAGCAAAAACATATCAACTTCTCTTCTCATTCTTCAAAATAAAGAACTCTCAAAATATATTCCTATGTATATCTATTCAATTATCACACGAAAATAGTACTTCAATTCTTCGATTCTTCAGTGCTTCAAAGCAACACATACACACAGATCTGCAATAGCGGCATGCACGTACCGGTGCTTGAAGAAGACGAAGGAGGGAGGGAGCCGACGGCACCGACGGATATGCAGAGGACGGAGCGGGCTAGCGCCGGCGACGGATCTTCGAAGGAAGGAGAGGCCCGGCTGCAGATGGAGCGGGCCTTCGGAGGATGGAGAGGGCCGGCGACAGTGACGGTTGTTCGGGGGAGGGAGGGAGCCGACGGAGGCGCCCGTCCGTTGGAGGAGGGAGGGGGCTGACGACAGCGCCCAAGCGGCGACACCAGATCTTCGGAGGAGGGAGGGGGCCGACCGCGGTGAGGGAAGTTCGGGGGAGGGAGGGGGCAGGCCGCGGCGAGGGAAGTTCGGGGGAGGGAGGGGGCAGGCCGCGGCACTCGTTCTTCGGAGGAGGGAGGGGGCGGCGGCGGGGCCCGTCCTTCGGAGGAGAGGCGGCCAGGGATTCGGAGGTGATAGGAACGTGAGTCACGAGATGAGTGGAGGCTGTGGAGCGAAGTGGACGGCCTCATCCGGCTTTTTTTGGGGGTTGCGCTCATCCGGCATCTCAACGAATATTCGCTTTAGTGGGATGACCTCGCCGGGTACCGATCCAGCAACCAAACACCGGAATCACCAAAAAAACATGAACGGGCGATCCCATCCACCCTCATACCGTGAACCAAACACACCCTAACTAACTAACTAAAGTTCTGTTTGGCAGTGATCTAGATCTTAAATTTTTTATAGCTGGTTATATCCAGCTTCAAAAAATTTAGGATCTAGAACTGTAGATATATTGAGAGTATTTGGTTAAGTCATTTGCTTTTTGTTTTGAATAAAAATAAATGTTTAAAGTTTATTTTATTATACAAATTTCAGATCTAACATGAATCTCGAATCTAGAGCTATGACAAACAAATCTTAACTTACGCATTGTCAGCTAGAAGCTTGGCAACTAAAACTGAGAACACATCAAGACTGTTAGAGAGTCATGTGCACTAATAATGTTGAGTGGCGTATATTTTCTACATACATATTTCAACGAGACAATTGAGTGGCAAACCCTAAATCTCCCCCCCCCCCCCCCATCAATCGTGCGAAGCAAAGAAAAGAAAAAAAAAGGCAGAATGTTGAGTTTGAATACAGAAAAAAATAATTGGAAGGGGGTATATCTAGTTTTGTTCTCATTAAAGTTGTTTTTGGCAAGATCTATACGGTGGATAAGACCATACATATACTAAGATCAGATCAGAAATTCAGCAGAAAACACGCCAAGCGGGACAAACTCACCGGATAAAGCATCCGTACCTGAGTGGGGAGCACGCAGCAGTCGACAGACAGAGACGCCATGGCGTCCATGGGGCCGGTCTCTGCTGCTGCCCAGCACAGAAAACTGGGAGCGACACACTGGTTCCATCCCAAAACTGAGGGCACGGACACACAGCACCCACCACAGGAAAGCTTCTCTTTTCTTTTTTTCCTTAACCTTTCCATGTTCTGATGCCCAGTTTGTACCGCTGACTGCTCGCGTTTGTTTACAGCTCCAGCGTGCAGTTACACGCTGATTATATTTTGACACTTCAGTAGGTAGCACACAGATGTCCAACGAATCTAGTACTATCCTACAAGATTTTCTTTTTCCAAACTATGCTAGATACCTGCCCACATGGTTAGGTTTGGGCAATGAGGCTCAAACTCTATCCTGTGGGCAATAAGGCTAGCTATTTGCAAGATAATCTCACTAACCGACAAGTCCGTAAGGTATGGTATCTCGCCTTTCGAAAACAAGTCGGTAATTTCGTAGAATCTCCATAGTTCCATGCGCATGTGGAGGTACGCCAACGCCCAAATTACTGGCTCCGTTTCGTGCATAGCAAACATAGATTCCTTTTGTTTCCCCCAGGGCCGGTGAATCTTTTTTTAGACGAGGTCGAGCGAGACCGTTTTGTATCCCGCGAGTGGATAGGGAAGAGTGAAGCGTGCAATCGATCATATCGAGGAGGAGGTGAACCGCACCTATCCCAAGATTCCCAACCCGGCTGGGCTATCAGCTGCGCGCCGGCCGGCCAGTCGACGACACATGGGTTTCGCCCGAAAACCACGTCCTCCTCAGCGACCGGCCCGCCGGTTCTCCTCGTCCGCCGATCGTTTGGCGTCCCTGACGCTCGCTGCCTATAAATCCCCGGCCTCCCCTGCCTCTTCTTCCACCATCCCATCTCTGCATCTCCCTCGGTTCTCGGACTCTCACTGCTAGCTAGCTAGCTACTCGCCGATCCACTTCTATATATTTCCGGTCCCATTCTACTCACTAGCACGCAGTTGATACTGCAAGTTCGATCAGCATGTCGACTGTGACCCGTGCGTCGCTTGACCAGAAGCTCGCCCTCGCCAAGCGCTGCTCGCGAGGTACATTCATGCATACAGCTACACTGCACACTCACTAGTAGTAGAATCTAATCTTCCGCTGATGCATTCTTCCTTAGCTGCTATGCGCTGATGCTTGCTTGCATGCATGTCTGCCTGCAGAGGCAACCCTTGCAGGAGCTAAGGCAGCAGCTGTAGCAACCATCGCCTCCGCGATCCCCACCGTGAGTTCATCTGTTTTAATTTTACTTCAGGGTGCATCGTAGGCCTATACCTTATCGTTTAATTTGTTCTTCTTGTTCAGCTGGCGAGCGTGCGGATGCTGCCATGGGCGAAAGCAAACATCAACCCCACCGGCCAGGCCCTCATCATCTCCACAGGTGCGCGTGTGTTTTATCTATTACTTCTTCCTATCTCTGCTTCCTGGCGTGCATGCTCAACCAATTTGAGATCCAAGCACTCGCGATGCCTAAACCTTGAGAAGCATTACTGATCTGTGTGCAACTTGTAATGCCTGCAGTTGCCGGGATGGCCTACTTCATCGTCGCCGACAAGACGATCCTTTCGCTGGCGAGGAAGCACTCGTTCCAGGACGCCCCCGAGCACCTCAAGAACACCTCCTTCCAGGGCGCCGGCCGCCCCCACCCCGTGTTCTTCAGGCCATGAGCACTACTACTAGTACTCTGCATGTCGTCGATGTCCGGATAACCTACCAGTCAACTACTGCACGCCGATGTGCTCAGAGAAAATATAATACTGTAATACCTTGTATAAATTATGTATATTATGTTCCCCTCCAACTTATGAATACTGCAACTTTTGTGTTACTTAGTCTCTTAATCTACCCTGAATTTCCTGTGCGCCTTTGGTGGGCTTCTTCCTCTCCATGATCAACGTATTACCTTGCCAAAAAATTAATATGTGACTGCAGTTACCTAGCTCAATTCTACATTGCGACATCATACATCGGTATCACAAATTTGCAAGCAGCAGTGCAGTATACCAGTATGAATGAACCTAACCGGGATGAAGAAGATTCTATCGCTGGCGAGGCGGCATTCGTTCGAGGAGGCCCCCGAGCACCTCAAGAACACCTCCTTCCAGGGCGCCGGCCGCCCCCACCCCGTGTTCTTCAGGCCTTAAGCATGCTTTGCAAGACATACATATACTATTGTGTGATCTATTTTTATCTATATACCAGTATATGTTTCGTGCAATAAGTACGCCCCTGCAGACCAGAAAAGCTGCTAGCCTGAATATGTATTATGCAGAGTAGTGTAGTCTATGTCTATCTGGCCACCTGAATATGTATGTGTTCTTGCTGTGCTACATCAGTAGCATCGCAATAACGAAATAGTACTTGGCACGGAAATATGTTGGAGCGTCATAAGTATTGATTTGGAAAAACAAGTGCCAACGAAAGTTCTCGTATCCGCAAATAAACGAGGACAACGACGATGGACAATTTTGCTCTAACAAAACAAAGAGCTGAATTATAGGAGTATAACTGAGTCTGATCTAATTTACCAGAAGAAAATATGAGGTGTGCATTATGTTTAGAGACTAATCAAAGAGAAAAATATAAGGTCTGGGAATTGGACAGTTGAGCATCATCTTCTTCTTCCCGGTTGGTGTAGTTTATCGATCCTATTTAACTTGTCTGATCTCTGGCCTTAAAAGTCCCAAAGCAAGATGCAAAAAAGGTGGCAGTTTCTGCACTGCTGACGGTTTTGAACAATCCAACGGTGGATTATTGCTTTCTTTCTGTTATGCCACCATGCCAGGTTGTCAGTGACCCGCACCTACATACGAGTACTCGAATTGTGCGGCAAACAGTAGCCGTCAGCAGCGCTATATTTATCTGCACTACTAGATAAACTTTACTCCCTTATTGTAAATACATATTATTTTAGATAAGACATGACCTCTAATACATAATTTTAACTAATATTTTTTTTTATCAAAATATATTTATGAAATATATTAAATTTATGATATTCTAAAAAAAATTAAGACAAATCTACGTATATAATTTTAAGATTTTTTAACTAAATATTTTAAAAACTATTGTTAGTTAAAGTTTTATAAATTTGATTAAATATTTTTTAAAATAATATGTATTTATGATCAGATGGAATAGTATCATAAATGGCCAAAGAAATTGATTTCCCTGAAGGAAAAAAAGTCAG
Source organism: Phragmites australis (assembly GCF_958298935.1). NCBI lineage: Eukaryota > Viridiplantae > Streptophyta > Magnoliopsida > Poales > Poaceae > Phragmites > Phragmites australis. The sequence goes on along the minus strand of NC_084928.1, from coordinate 2,002,556 downwards.
ACCCCAGTGTTAGCTACAGTACGTCCACTCACATCTGTTGTGTGACTTCTATTCCAATCATCAGGCTCATTTTTACAGGAAGTGGAGTCCGCACATTTTTGCTGCCGCGTGAAATGGATTTGCCAAGTCTCATTTACCGGAATCTTTTTCTTCTTTTGTTTTGTTCTGTTACTTGGTCTGTACTTTGCTATCTGGCGATAACCAAGAGCCGGCTGTGGCCTGTGAGAGGATATGATCACTAGTTGAGCAAGTTGGTCTGATCCAACCGTCGGTGAATTATTGATCCAACATTGGAAAATGAACCTAATGCTTTTTAAAAAAAATAATTAAGTACCTGTTTGCGAGACAGATCCTGCGTGAATCACGCTAGTCAGGATTTTTTTAATGAAGTACAACTCCTGAGCTATGTAACAAGACGGCGAGATGCCAGGGATTTATGTAGCCATTTTTATTCAAAAAGTAAGTACTAGTGCTGGGGACTCGAACCCGAATGAACGTGTTGACGATCGTGTTCCGAGTGTGTTTACTGATTATTTTGTTCCGATCGATAAGCCTGTACGATTTGTTGCCATCTATGATAATACCTAGTGAATAATAATGACTAGTTTTAGATCACTACTTAATTACTTTTTTTTAACTTATTTAGATAGGAGTAAATCTCTAATTTATTTTTTGAGTTTTAGATTGATCCAACAAAATGAGTTTGTAACTTAATTTCTTTTTCATAAGCACTTCTCTAAGCACACATTGTATATGCTCTAATGGGCGATCAAAACAAGATTACAAGTGGTATGGCCCATCAGCCCACGCTCAATTGATCAAGGCACAACAACGAACGGGCCGAAACTGGTAGGGATTTATTAGGCTTCATTTTTCCGCGTTTCTTCCTCAGTGTGGCTGAGCCGAAGACGGCCTGTGGGCCGATTTCTGTGACCACAATCGAGTATTTTTTGCTTTTTTAAATCATAATAAACAATTTACTTTCATATATAATTATGATTTTGTGCTTGTTCTATGCGTCCAACTTTTTAAAACACTATATTCAACATTTTGAATTTACTAGTTAAGCATTTTAGATATACTATTTCAACATTTTATGATATCTAAAATGTTGACTTTGTTATTCAATATTTTGTATAACGTAGTTCAACATTTTGAAAACTTGATTCGTCAGTTTCAAAATCTGGTTTATCTAATTTTTTTTGAAATAATATATTAGAAATATTGAAACGGTACATTTAAAAATATAAAAAAATATTTATATTGAATCTCATTTTATCGCATTAATTTTGAACAACATCGTGATTCAAACAGATTTACGGTATAAAGAAATTTTTCTTAAGTAAATTTAAAAAATCTATAACTATTTTGACATATACTACAGAAAACTATAACTTTTGATATCTATTTAAAAAACCTATAACTATTTTGATATATATTAAAAAAACTACAATTTTCTCACAGTATGCTTACATATCATCCTCTATAGTATGTAATAGAAGGATTAATCGTATGTCCACTTGTTGTTAGAGAATGATACGTAGATCCATAATACGAAAGTTGTAATTTTTTGCAACATGTATTAAAATAGTCATAGTTTTCAAAATAGAATTAAAAGTTATAGTTTTTACAATATATGTTAAAATAGTTGTAGGTTTTTAAAATTTATTTAATTTTTTTAAGCTTGAGACTCATATAACTTTTCCCACCCCCACCTATCGTGCAGTGACACCTGTCCTGTACCGTGCTCTCGAATCTCAAACACTACGGCCCATCAGCAGCAGAGTTCAACTTGGCCCATCACCGCGGTCATGCCTCCGCCGCCCGAGCCCAACCCGACGGCGGACGGGACAAGACAAGACATGCGCGGAGACCACCGCACGGCGAACGGCGGCGGCGTAGTGAGCAGTCGAGGAGAGCACACATCAGAAACTTACTGGTTTTCTTTTGTCATTCCAAGCTAGATTCCTGAATATTGGTTTGTGTCAATTCGTCAGTTCAAGAGAAATCACACGTCCAAGCATTCCCGAATTTCAAATCAACAACTAATGTATCTATTCAGAAAAGACCGCTGTCATGCAGAACTTCGGTTGCATCTAACGAAATTAGGAACTGGGCGTTGCTTCCATGAGCTCCCTCTCAGGGAACAGGGAGTCAGGGAGCATTATTCGTGGGGACACGAGGAACAATACTTGCAAATCAAAATTGATCTGGAATTAGAACCTTGGAATCATTTGCTTTTTGGAGAAAGTTGAGTGCCATTTAGCTGCAATACGGGATGAACTTCACCTCCACCAGATCAAGTCGGCTTTTCATTTGCTCTGCCGATCAACATTCTCTGAATTGTGAACCAACTTGGTTTAGTGGGAACACTATTTGCAACTGATAACGCCTGCAATCTCTTGCACTTTGCACTTCCGCGTAGAATTGATTCCTCATCAAGTCAGCAGCGCGAGAAGCGTCGACGTAGCCTAGCTTGCTCTAGCATTTGTAGATGGTGCTAAAGAATATAAGTTACAGGAAAATAATTTTTGTCTGATTAATGCTATGTGTGATTGGTGGGAGGGGGATGTGGAAACTCAGATGTCAGGCCTAGTTTTCCTTGTTAGTCAATATGTTCATGCGTGATCCAATGGTCTGCACTGTCATGCAATGGATCTGCATCTGTAAACTGTGACACGTTGGAATAATTGCCGTGGAAAGAAATGTATACTGGAGCCAATTCAAGTATATTCATTCTAAATTAGATAATCCGTATGAACTTGTAAGTTCGAAACTACACCTAGCCACTTTTAGGAAATCCGTAAAAACTTTGTGCTTGGTGGGAACCATATCTTTTTGATGGCGGCCATACTTATTCCATCTTTTATAAACACACTACTTAATCTCAGTAATTCAGCTTCTATCATATATTCCCCTACTGATCTTATTTTGTTGCTGAGCAAAAGGTTTATTGATGCTATGTGCCTACTTTGGTTTTGGTTCTGAATAGTTGCAGCAGGAGATAAACATAAATACTATTCTAAAAAGGACAATAGAAATAGATGCTTTTTCTAGCAAATAGAACAGTACGGCGGCTGACTAGAGTTGAACTTGGAACCTCTTGAATTATTGTGTAAAGTGTGATTTGGGAGAATATATGTATATCAGAATAGGTTTTGTGAATGACTAAAGATCATGCACGTATGAGGAGAATCGATTCTCAAAAAGCTATATATATTTATCCCCAATAATACAATCAATCTGTACTTATGCCCATCTTCCCCTAGCATATAATCGAACATTTAGCCAACTTTAGTACTAACTTTTGGGGGCAGTTCGGCGTCTAGAATGGACAAGAAACACAAATCATCATAAATTAGTAAATGGGCAAAAAATTTACTGGATAAAAGAAGCTTCACCTATGTCTTCTCTTTTGTTTTGCCATCAAGTAATAAGCTTAGTATCGAACTGTTGATTTGAGACAATTTACCATAAACGCGTCGATAATTTTCCTTAAGTTATACATATTAGCTACTTTGCACCCTTTAGTGAACAATTTCTTTAACTCCGCTCTTGCACCCTGCAGAACAAAGGATGTCAAAGATCCAATATGTTACAAAAGTAGGTTGCACTTACCAAAATTAAAATGATGATATCTTAACAAGAAGGTGATTTACAGAAATTTAACAGAATGATTTTATATTGTGTCACCGACAAACTTGTATTGCGTCTTGCACTGACCCCATTGTGTATAGAGCTAACAATCTTCGTAATGAGAAAGACCAAAGGAAAGGTTAATTTAAAGAACTCAATTACCTTGATAGTTTCTGTTAGCATTTTATATTGCTCGGAACTTCAAGGACATTATTTATAAGTGAATGAATACAGATTCGTCATGAACTTGTTTTTTCATGTTTAATTGTAATAGACTTTTAGCTGGTCTCTTTTCTTGATTTGTCTTCCTTTTTTGTTCTTAGAATTCCTTCGGTGATGTGACACTTCGGTCAGAACTGGGAACATCAGGATTTCTATTAGCCACACGAAGTGTGCATCATTGCTAGATATGCACCTCCACCAGTATATATTTGGGGGAAGAATCAAAGTATAAAGAAATATTCCTCGATCCTTGCACCTCTGTCGAATGGAAATTATTAAATCTATTGTCCATGGATAGCTTAAACGATAGTTTCTTTCAAAACAAAAACAGATGAAAAAAGGGAAGTAATATATATATATATATATATATATATATATATATATATATATATATATATATATATTTGTCCAGATAGACTTAACTCTAGTTATTGTTGCGTCACCCCCCGTTACAATTTAAAAAATAGTAGAATTACAATACATAAGATAGGTAGTTACAATCAGACGTAAATAAAAAAATTAAGTTGTAATTGCGTTATAGACGAACGTAACTCCTAATGAATTCTTACCTAATGATGTACAACTTTAGGAACATGACGATTGTAATCGTAGTACAATCTAAAACGTAACTTCGGTCTTTATATATATATATGTGTGTGTGTTGTAACTGATTGTAACTTGTTAATTTTTTATGTTGCAATTATATATTTTTGGATGCGCGGTTGTAACTGGTCTACATAATGGATTGTAACTGATAATTTTTTGAGTTTTAACTGAGAATATGCGCAATGGTAAACTATAATGCGCCTAGGCGCAGAATAGACTCGGCACCATATATAGAACAAAAAACTTTTCTCTTTGATCAGATCATTTTATCAAGGGGAATTGTTGCTCTCAATTCTAGGAATATCCAAGATGTCAACTTCTGTCTTATGCTTATTTCAAATCTTGAAGCAACTATATATTTACATGAAAGAATTGTAAATTTGACAATCAGCTTTTAGTCTAACTGGGTTGGCATATGCTTGCATGCCTTGCACACCATGCTAGCAGTGTGTGTGTTTTAGGCACCATTGTACTTGTACGCAGACACCTAAGTTGTCGCCGCTGCATATATTCATGGTTTTTTTTTTTTTTTTGCGACGAGCTGCATATATTCATGTGATGTTGCCCTGCCTGTGTTCACAACTGGACTACGTTGCAGCCCTGCCTCAAGATTTGAATCAAAGTTATGTAATAATGAGCTATCCATGCCGATACAAAGTATGCTTGCGTGCGTCGAGTTTTATGAATCACTTAACTGCTTTATATTTTGTCTAACCACTTACTAATTCTCTTAGCACAAATAGCTCCTTACTGTATCTCATATTTATGATACCCCAATTGTGTTAATTGAGATCAACTATTTGATTTTTTTTCTGTAGTTTTGTATAACTGTTAATATATATTCGGAAGTAATTAATATTTCATGGTGTAGATCCAAGATGTAACACTGTGAAATCCTCCTATCTTTAGCATCACTTTCCTCTTGCATTTTTTCCTTTCTTGTTACTGCTTTAATTTCATATTCTTGTTCAATTCGGATAGCTCAGTTAGAAAGGCTAAGATGAGCATCTCCCTGTCTCCTCAGCAAACCCTGGATTCGCAATTATTGAGGTGCTTCCGCTATAAAAGGGCGACCATCCACAAGGAGTCTGAACACAGCAAGCAAGCAAGCACACAGCAAGGAAAACACATCAACTGAAAACCTTAGTACCAAGAACAAACAACTACAAGAGGCTTTACAAGTTCACAGGGTATGCATCCCTTCTTGTTCCTCTTTGTTCTTGTTGCCCCTCTAGTAGACTGTGACAGTTTGATTGATTAGCCGTTCTTCTTCACAAGAAAAAAAGGCTATATAGTCTTCTTATGGTTGTTAAATCAAATGATAATTTAATAAAAAAATTATTTGCAAGGGTGAATTTGCTGCCTGTGATGCATGATATTTGCAAAGCTTTTAATTGATAGTTAATAACTAATCTCCTCTTAATTATCTCATAGATGAGACTGATTAGTTTCCTCTTGCATGACCTTTTGCTTCCTTTTCCGTTGGGACACTCTAACCTGAAAATATAATCTTATTTACCTATGTCTAAATGATTGATTAGAGTGCCGTCTCTGCCTAGCTAGTTTATGGCAACCTTTGATTAATCGCTTTTTCCGTGGGTGTCTTGTCTTGCCTTACAATATTCTTTCTTTTTAGTTTGTGATTGCATGTAGTACAAGCATCTAAAAAAGGCTAAAAGGATCGAAGGGCTTCATACATGCATTCTTTCTTTTTAGTTTGTCATTGCATGTAGTACAAGCATCTAAAAAAGGCTAAAAGGATCAAAGGGCTCCTAGCTACCTAGACTGTAATCGCATAGGTGCCTAGATATATTCCTATAATATAATAATAATATTGCGACGCAGCAAGGTTTGCAATATCTCTGTTCACATATCATACAAATATAGGAGGAAACGAGTAGTTGTCTTTACTTTTGGTATAGCTTTTGTTTTGTAATGCTAATTCTTCACTACATGTCACAGCTTCTTGACACATGCATGCAGGGTTAGCTGTTTACTGCGAATGAACATCCAGAGGAAGCCTGGAGACTGGAACTGCAAGTCTTGCCAGCACCTCAACTTCAGCCGCCGCGACTTCTGTCAGCGCTGCCGTAATCCACGCCCGGACTTGCAGTTCGGCGACAGCCACGGCACCGGTGGTGTGCTGACCTCCCTCGACGTCCGCCCGGGCGACTGGTACTGCAACTGCGGCTACCACAACTTCGCGAGCCGTACCAGCTGCTTCAAGTGCGGCACCATCGTCAGGGATTTCCCGGCAGCCGGTGCTGAGGGTGACTTTGCTCACGGCCGTGAGAGAGCCGGAGTTCGCGCTGGTTGGAAAGCTGGCGATTGGATTTGCACAAGGTGATCGAACTATTCTGTTCACTTTAAGTCGAGAAGAATGGCTTTTTTTATGCATGGCAAGAAACAGTGGCATGCATGCGAGTTTTATGGTAATTACTAATTAAATAACACCATTTTTTGAAAGTTGATGATTGCACGGAGTTGTTTCTTTTCGCGAATCGCATGGAGTTGTTTCAAAATGTGTTTTGACAGAATTATTAATTTATCGTAGTGCTTGTCTGCTTTTGCCAGGCCCGGTTGCAACGTGCACAACTTTGCAAGTAGGATTGAGTGCTATAGGTGCAATGCACCTAGGGAAGCAGGTATATATGTCTTCTTCAGTTTTCAACCACGATCTTTTGGTGCCTTTTCTATTATCTGCCCCTCTGATGAATATATACATGTTGCATATTCAGTTTAATCCACAAATGCTCAAAATCTTACAACGAATCTACTGGATACTAGCTATACATCTGATCAATCAATCCTGATGTCCTGCGTTTTGCCCGAACAAGGACCCAGATTTTCATTTCAAACAGCCTTTTTAATCTGATCTGCCGATGCTCTGTGTCCTTAAAAGGAATTGTTCTGCTGTGTAGTAGGCACCGCGAAGTAAGAAACGACTGAGGTGACCAGGACCGTGAGGTGTGGCGAGCTGGCCGATGATGGAACCAACTATTGTCACACACTCGCAATCAAGCATCCAGGAAGGATGAGTTTACGTACGAGTTTGTTGTGATTGTTAATCGTAGTACTACTGCGTGGTTGCCAGGGTGGAGAAGTACCCAAGCACCCCAATTGTAATGTGTGTGATCTCGCTATTTCGTGTTGGTTCAGTGACTACTGAACTGCACGGCTTGATGTACTTGCGTTATGTGTTGATCTTAAACATCACAGATGATTATCTAAGTGTTAGCTTATCTACTCTGTTCGACGTGCTGCTGCATTGGTTCCACTGTCTTTTTTTAAATGGAAATGACACACGAGCTTTGCCGTTCAATTGAGGAGGAAAGAAAGATGGCTGGTCCTCCTGTCTCTTGTTGGACTTGAAGCCTGTGTCTTTCTTTTTTTTTTTACTTCAACCATATCAGGCTATGTTATAGCTTACTAGTAGCATATAGATCATGCCACGGTCTGTTTGTTTAGGCCAAGCTTGTATTGTATAGCTTCAGTATATCGTAAGAGGACTTTACAGTATATCTAAATGAGTGTATACTGTCTATTTGCTTCATTCGGTGGTTTAGATTGGCCCAATGATATTCTATCGTCCATCAATATCATGGGTATCATTAAAGAGTATCATGGGTATCATAAAGGTAGGATTGGAAAAAAAAACTATGATAAACTTGTAAATTATATGTTTAATTAGGGAAGATCAAAATATTAGTTTATTCTTCAGATAAGCTTTCACTTATTCTGTTCATTTCATTTATTAGGGTTTCCACCCTCCGTCGGTCGGTCGATGATGGGTGGCGAAGGTCCGAAGTCCGGTCAGTCAATGACGTAATTACCCCTAAGGGTATCAAGATAGTTACAATAATATCTACTATAATGGACGGTTGGATCACAACAATGATACTCTCCATCATCTAGTATCATGGTGTACTGTAAAGGTTCTTTATCGTAAACCTTTTACAACCAGGATAACACTTGAGAGGGCGTTGTACCGGTCTGATTTGCATTGCTCGCATTAGCTACTGATACTGCAGAGGTGAACTTTGTGCACTAACTGAAATCTGGTCCATCCATCTTAGAATTGCTGGCTCTGGTTCCTCTGCTCCTCCTTCAGTTAAAATAAAAAAACCGCACAAGTCCCTTCTCTTGCGATGTCCACGGTTCAAAAAACCGATGGTAACCGCTCAAAAACCGCGGTAACCGACCTTCTCGATCCGGTCTGGTTTCAGAAACTGGACGGTAATCGAATTTGAATTCGAAAAATTCGAAAAAAATCTTATAAAAAACTAGACACAATTATAAGACCGTTTGTGATTTTTTTTTTCAAAAATAATGTCATTTTCATCATATTCTATAGGGAGTAATTTTGAAAAAAATGAAAACAAATTGAAGCGTGCGGCTAAGTTATTAACTCATGTTAAGAAAAAGTTTAACATGAAAACACATATATTTATTGTGTAAAACGTATTTTAAGAGAATCTTTAAAATTGATTTCACTTTATTTAAAGTTTTATTAATTTCTCTATGATTTTTACAAAGTTCACAAGCATAAAGTGAATACGTTAAGAAATAACATGTAATTAACTTTTTCATGTCTACTATTATTTTTCTTACGTAAATCATAGTATAAATAAGCTAATGAAAGTGGTTTCACTAATTTTTGAGCTGTGATGGGTCAGTTATGAATTAATCTAGTCGCAACACATTTACACAATCATGCATGTTACAATAACTAATTCATGAGTTAATGTATTTTTAAAAGACATAGGATCATGTAAGAAGACTAAAAAAATTAGTTTCATGATTTTTTGATTAGCAAAGAGTAAACTATGTATTTAACTTGGTTTAACAAATACAATTTCTCACAGAAAATTTTGAACTTTTTTATGAGTATAAATATTTTTATCATGTAGATAATGTTACAAGGAAACCAACAAAATTTGTTTCACTTGATTTGAAGCTCAGATGAATTAGTTATTGATTTTACAAGATTGAGATAATTTTTAGGTTTTTTTTGTTGAACTTCACTAAAAAATCGAGAAAACCGTTCGATAAATCAAGAAAACCGAGCGGTTACCGACAATACGGAAAATTCGAGAAAACCGCTCGATAAATCGCAAAAACCGCTCGGTAACCGACCGGTTACCGAACGGCTAAAATCGCGATTTTTTTTCTTCCAAATTTCAAATTTTACCAAATGAATTTTCTCTAAATTTTTTTGAATTTTTGACGGGTAACCACGGTTATCGTGAATTTTCGGTTACTACCGGAGTTCGATAACCGAGCTGCGGTCGGTAACCTTAACCTTGGCGATGTCCCATTCACAAGCCTGCAGCTACATCACGTATTTCCTCTCTCTTTTTGACTTGACTTGAAGCAATTTGTCCAACAAAAAAGATCTAGCAAACCAAACCAAAAGGTTCACGAATTTGCCCAAGCATCTTAATGCAAAACTACAATTTGATAACTGATTTCCCCCTCTAGTAGCAAATCCATAATTAGAAAGAAAGGATCTACATAGTGAACAAATCATCTAAGTATGTACATACTTGTATGTGTGAACAGTTCTGTGAGAGAAATGACTTCATATCTGATGCATATAATTAGACAAACTATGGAGATGTGAACACACTCAACTTGTTCAAGATGTGGATTATAAATCAAATCACTATTGGGAACGGCTGCATTTGTTTGGGATTAATCCAATCATGAGGAGATAAGGATTGAAGAATGGACGGAGGAAGCTAAGCCGTTGATTGCCAGATGAATGGTCTAGATTTCATATGGTGCACAAAACTGCACCTCTGCGGTAGCAGTAGCTAATGCAGAGGATCCGAGTCCGAACCCACCGGTGCAGCTCCTGTCCCGGCGGCGCTCGACCTCGAGGATAGACGACCTTGATGATGTTTTGTAAGTTGTATTGTATAAGTAGGTTGGGTTGAATCGTATTTGTTAAAAAAGAAGAGTATTTAATAGATTATATTTGTTCGGATATAATTTATTTAGTTGATTAAATTTGAATATGTACGGATGAATATAAGAGTTAATATTATATTAATAAGTAAATCTATTTGTATAAATAAATATAAAATATATATCTATTAGATCAAACTACAAAAGAAGCTCAAACCAATCTTCACTTCTGAGCCAACATAAAATCGGATATTTACAACTACCAAATCAAACTATATACAGACAAACAAATTCTTTTTCGCGATTCACCCATCGCCGCCGGACTAAACCAAACACACCTTGGATGCTGCTCGGGCCACGAGCGGAAATGGGATGAGGGCCCACAGGTCAGTTCGTTTGTGGGCCCATGATATGTGTACGTGTAGCCACAAATAGAACATGCCCCACATGTCATGCACACACGTGCCTCAATCCAACCCAACTACTCTACCTACACAGCTGCCCTTGCCGGGAAGAAGCTCCCCACCCCCACCAAACCCAAGCCCCGCGCGGTGGTCGCCATGGCCATCCACCTCCGCGCGCACGCCTTCGCGGCCAACCCGCTGCGCGGCCTCTCCGCCTCGGCCGCCGTATCACCCTCCGCCGCCGCCGAGGCCCTCCGCTCCCTCCTCGACCCCGGCTCCGCCTCCGCCCCCTCCGCGGACGCCGCCCACTCGCACCCGCACCTCTCCAAGATCCTCCCTTTCCGCCGGGGCCGCCCGCTCGCGCGCTCCCCGGACCATCCCCCGGCCGCGGCGCCGGCCTGGAGCCTCGCGTGGCTCCCGCCCTCGCGCGTTCCCGGGGTGCCCCCGGATGCCTTCGTCTTCCTGGGCGCGCACGGCGAGGGGGACGGCAAGGAGGCCGCGGCGTACTGGGCCATCGACGTCGGCGAGGGAGAGGGTTTGAGGGTCTCCGGCGGTGGGGACGGGGATGGGTCGACGTATGTGGACTTGAGGACGCTCATGGTGGCCACGGATTGGAGCGACAAGGACGCCATGGGGGAGCTTGCCATCGCCGGACATGTATGCGCGTTCCTTTGTTCTTGAGTTCTTCTCGACTATTGTTCAATTGTAATTAAAGACATTTTTATGGCTGAGGACTCGAGAGACAAGCTTGATTTGTTTCTGATGCGAACAGGCTCGGGCACTGCTCGAATGGCATAATACTGCAAAATTTTGTGGGGCGTGTGGAGCAAGGGCTGTTCCTACTGAAGCTGGAAGGCGAAAACAGTGCAGCAATGAGTCCTGCAAGAAGAGGATATATCCTCGAGTGGATCCAGTATGACATTTGCTCTCCTTCTGGTCTTCGCATAGTGTTTGAATTGGGAGAATAAATTGTGCCACTCTTCATCATGAGTTTATTTTGTAGCAATATTCACACTCACAGATAGTATTTACTCTTTTGTTGTGTGTGGTGTATTGCAGGTTGTGATTATGTTGGTCATTGATAAAGAAAATGATTGCGTGCTCTTAAGCCGCCAGTCAAGATTTGTACCTCGTATGTGGAGCTGTCTTGCTGGTTTTATAGAGGTGGGAATCGCTACCTATCATTTCTTTTTGGTCTTTAAAAAAAGAACTTATTTACAGCTGTTCATAATATCTTGTGCCTGTTGTATCGCATTGTGTTTTCTATTTCTGTCATTAATTTTCTTAAACTGACTTTGTGAGGGGTTAGATGGAAGGAGGCACCCATATCAAGAGTAAAATTAGGCGTTCAACTCAACAATGCAATGGCATACCGCAAAATTAGTTCAATTAATGAATGCAGCATGCTAGCATATCCTGGTTAGATAAGCTCATAACAAGTTTGCATTGCCACATCAATCATGCTTGTTTGAGAATGGTTTAAGCACTTTGTGAGGTAGAAGAAATAGAATTTAAATTGGTTGGTAAAATACCCAAATTGAATTATAATATTAAGGGGGAAACAAACCCTTCAGGCATCATTGTACTAGTTGTTAGGAATAGCAACTTATATTTAATAGCCTCTGGGACAATATATAGAGTACATGAGGAGTATATGATAAGGGCTATAGTAACCTAATCTATACGTAATGGATAAGGGCTCTATATTCCTAACATCCCCCTCAAATGCAAAGCGTATACAATAGTGTTGCATTTGATAGAGGTGACACTAAGTAATACACTTAGACTAATACCTTAGAAAAAATTGTCTCCGTAAAGTCGTCGTAGAATGGAGTCTTGGCAATCCTGTCAGATCAAGCCGAAGAGGTGCAAAGCGAAGCACAAGAGTAGAGTCGTGATGATGACAACAAATGAACGCCTTTGGTCAAGAATCACAACAAAGCGACGACGAGTAGTAAGACAACAAAAGAAGTTGTCACTAGAGCTACGGAAAGACCAAGATGACACAAGAGCACCCTAGATCAAGAATTGCAAATACATGAATGACGAAAAGATCTAGATGGCACTGTTGCATCAATAACGACGGAAAAGTTTAGCCAAACAAAGACGAATATTTAGCGAACCACAAAAGAAATCGACTAATGGACGAAGGAATATGTAGACTCGCACGGTATAGACGAACTCAAAAGAGAGACTGAAACTTGGACGTGGACACCGCGGAATCGCAAAGACTAAAGCTAGACGCAAATGAAGCTAGCTGAAGATAAGACTCAAACCAAAAGACTCATAGCACTAAAGCACAAAAAAGGGAGCCCAAGCACCACTAAATGAAGCAGGCCATAGCTCAATCCAGATTGCAACCAACAGCCCCAACCACCCAGTAGTAGCCCAACACTAGGAGCCCATGATCCATCACCAAAAGTAGCCCATAGAAACAGACTACAACCACCGAGCATTGACTGCCACAACCAGACTATTGAAACATGGTCCAAAAACGTGCAATCCAGTAGTGAAGATGAAGGGTAACTCCCCCTCTGTGTCAATATAGACTGACAATGATGAAGATGGGCACAAAGGCGCGAAGGTCGTGGGAGCGGTAGTGGCCTGGGAGATCGGCGGCGAAGCAGGTGAACACTGGGCGTGCGAGGAAGACGGTTGTGGACTGGAACGTCGTTGTCACAGTCGTGGACCATGAAAACGAGCGCCCCAGAAGTGGACGGGCAACGTCGGCGCATCCCCCTCTGGCTGCTCGATGTAGGTGAACCTCGGGCGCGTGAGGAAGATGGTCGTGGACTGGAATGTCATTGCCGCAACCATGGACCATGAAGACGAGAGCCCCAGAAGTGGACGGGCGGCGCCGACGCATCCCCCTCTGGCTGCTCATCCGCCAGCATGTGGAACCAGATCCTCTGCCGCCTCGCATGAGGAGCACCAGGCCGAGGTGGTCCGACGGGGCCTAGAGCAGGGGCGACGAATTCAGAGGGAGCAGCCCGGGGAGGACAACGGGCGGGTTGGATCCAAGTGGCGACGTGAATTCGCGCGGGAGTGCACGAGGCCGTGACGGGCAGCGCACGGGATAGCTGCTGGCGATGGCAGTGAATCAGGGGTCGGTGCGGGCGGATCCAAGACCGGTGGCTCCGGCCAGGGGCGAGGTGGCCCGGCGCAGGGTGGATCCGGCCGGGGCAACCTAGAGTAGGAGGCAGCTGGCGGCAGGAGGGTGAGCCGACAGCGGAAGGAGTAACCAACGGAGGCCGAGCGCGCGAGGGGGACGACCGCAGCGCGTGGGTTGGCCCTGAGACGTGGACGCGGGAGAGGTGGAGCCAACGACGGCAGCGGGTAGAGGCAGCGACTGCGGTTGAGGCGGCCGCTCGGGCATATCTGGATGCGGGTGGGAAAGCCAGAGACGGAGCCGACCGAAGAGATATCCGAGCGACGGGAATGAGAGCCGGTATGAGGGAGCTGGCGGGTTAGATTGGATTTGGACGAGTTGCGATGTCCCAGGAAAAGAAACATAGCTATTATACTATGTTAGGAATAACAACTTGTATTCAATAGTAGCCCCTTAGGGCAATATATAGAGGACATGAGGAGTACAATATTAAAACTCTAGTAACCTAACATATACGACTATACATAATGGATAATGACTCTATATTGCTAACACTAGTGACTACAATGACTACTGAGCTCTACAAACATGAGAATTGGGTTTGAATTGTCACATATCCATTATTTATTAGTAACTACATAATGAGGTACTTTTTAAACATGTGTTTGTTACTACAAAAAACGTTTCATTTGATGATCTGAAGTTCTGAACTAGGTACTAGGATTGGGTTGAAAAAGTTAGTTTTAAATTTTTATATAATGAAGTACTTTTTAAACACGTGTTTCTTACTACAAAAAAGTTTCATTTGATGATCTGAAGTTCTGAACCAGGTACTAGGATTGGGGTGAAAAAGTTAGTTTTGAATTTTTATAAGTGAATGGCATCACTGCTGTAACCATAAAAGTAATGATTTTCCTATGTACAAATCCATTTCTGAAATTAAAATGCAGGATATTTTCCTATTAAATATCGGCCAAAGCTTATGCTCTCTGCAAGTTATAGTGTGTATTGCAGCAAGCTAGGTCATCATCTTCTTTTTGAACATCAGAAGAAGCTTATGTACGCCGCATCTCTTCTACTTGTAGCCAGGAGAAAGCATGGAAGAGGCAGTGAGAAGGGAAACGTGGGAGGAAACTGGTGTTGAAGTTGGGCAAGTCATTTATCACAGTTCTCAACCATGGCCTGGTAATGATCTTGTCATTGTTTTTTGAACTGTATTTTCATGTCTGTACTTATTCTGTCCAAAATACAGGAGGTATTTAAACAGTGTCACAAATACTTACCAGTTGCAACTTGCAAACTACTGTGTTCTTGCAGTTAGTTTTTTCTTGTACCGTATCTGATTCTGATAGTGTTCATTGTTGCATACAATGCTCATTTTCAGTCGGGCCAAATACTATGCCATGCCAACTGATGGTGGGTTTCTTTGCTTATGCTAAATCGTTGGAGATACGTGTAGACAAGCAAGAGCTTGAAGGTAATGTTTAACATGTCATGAGGAATTAAATATCAATTCATTCGACTGAATTTCATTTACTTTCTGGTGTTATCGAGCATTTTCTTATCTTCATCTTTCCTGTTGCATTAACCGGTCTGCCCGTTATATGCAGATGATACACTTCAGAAATGGAACTTAATTAAATCGATAGATTTCTGTACTAGTGATCATTTTAGAAAAAAAATAAAAGTTATTCAGAAGTTAACGCTATAGTGATTCTGGGCGACCTGCAAAGCTTCTACTCCCATCTGAAATGGTACCTTTATCATGCTTGTAGATGCCCAATGGCACAGCCGTGAAGACATCAAGAAAGCGCTGACTTTTGCCGAATACGAGAAAGCTCAGAGAACAAACGCTCTCAAGGTCAATCAGATGTGCAAGGGTGCAGAAAAAGGGCAGAGCCTCTCTGCTGACCTAAACGTGGAAACTGGCGAACCTGCTCCAATGTTCGTCCCAGGACCCTTCGCCATTGCTCATCACCTTATTTCATCGTGGGCTTTGGAAGGAGCACCAAAGCTGCCTAGCTCCTTCTCAAATCTATGAGAAACTATTATTTAGTTCCATTAGACGGCAGGATAGCGAATTGGGTCCTTGGAGGCACATACTTCATGCATATCTTACATCCTTGTGAGTGTAGTGTTTCGCGGATTCGAAACGTCTCGACTTCGAATTTGTATTTGAAACTGTGTATGTAATATTGCGGGCGTGTCAGTATACAGAGTATACAAAAGACAGGAGAATGTAATAATCGAAAACATGTAACTTTATTCATTCATGTCGAAATCATAAAGTACAGTTTGTCATATACATTTTTACTCCACAATACACACGCTATCTGACTATCTTCACGATCTGACGATTGCTTTGTCTTGGTTCCCGGGGTTTCGTGAAGCTCTCCGGTTAATTACGCCCGTCTTCGGGCTACCTCCGATTAAGTGCGCTGGCGGTCGTCATACCGAGGTCGTCTCCGAGTCTGCAAGGTTGTAGTCACACGCAACAACGACCAAGCAAAGTAAGCGTTAGCAATAAAATGCGGTAAAATACGGGACAACAGTCTGGCATAAGCTTTTTGGACTGTTTATGTATCCCGAATCATCATCGGTCACATAGACCTCAGAATTGTGTTTTTATGAAGAGGTAGGCTAGGAGCGCGGCATGACACATAACTTCGACCGAAAGCAGCAGCATGGCCACAACCGGGAGCTCCGATGCCGTGCTTGACTCACTAGCTCCTCTTTGGGCCTCGGACTTGTCCTCATTGGCCGTCTCTGAAAGCAACAGGCAAACATGCCACAGAGGCAAAGCCACAAAGGCGGGGTGATCACTTGCGGGCCACGCAGGCTCCTGCCACAATGGCATTGTATTCTTTGCAAAAAAGCATCAACAGATAGCCACATATGCAGAGCGACAGTATCAACCAGCAAAAGAACCCCCATATGCATATATAGTGCAAGCAACAGCAAGCCTCAATGACCTCGAGGTGTTGCAAGTGGATCACCATTTGGTTTTTTTTTTACATCCTGCCTGCAAATCATCCTTTTTAGCATCACAAGGAGACAGTAGAGAGCAAATAGCAGCCAGCCGCAGCATCCCAGCTCCAACAGGGACAACAACAAGGGTATCAAGCCATCACATATACCGTAGAAATAGCAACAAGAATCAGACCAAGGCAATAGTAAGCATGTCACATAAACGAGCACTAGATACGGCGGCAAGCATCACATAGCTATCATCCCAACTAGCACAGAGGGCAATGTACACCAAATTGATCAGTGGGGCAAACTGAAAGTGCCCACGATAGCAGTAGCTAACCACAGACAAGCAGCAAGAGTACAGACCGGCAGCATGGCGACCAGCTAGATAGAGAGGAAGCGACCGGGCCATCAACAAGGCACTGCGGCGCGCGCACAGGAACAACAGGGGGGGCACACGGCGGTCAGGCCTCAACGGGCACAACGACACGCACGCGACATGGACAACAAGGCTATCACGACTCATGGCCAGAGCCCGGAATTTGCTAGCACGTGGCCGGAGTACGAAACTTCAACGGCTCACGGCTGGAACCCGGAGCTTCTTACGGCGCACGGCCTGAGCTCGAGCATCCTTGACACGAAGGTCGGTCATCACAGAGACGCAGCATCAATGGCATAACACATCACAAATAGAGAGAATGTGGCAGCCGGTCTGAACATCAAGAGATCCACAGCACGATGGCAGCACTGTCAGAGGCTCGCCGACTTGGCCATGGCCAGGGGTCAACTGAGCATGGTGTGGCACTGGCTGGCCTCCATGTCACAACAGCAATCATCTAGAGCATGAGCACGACCGCAAAGAGCACCACAGCACGAAGGCTGGGGAGAAGCGTAAGCGCAACATAACGATGAGCATACACGGCACGATGGCCGGCTAGCATCACATACCATCACCATCAAACCCAGCCTGGGGAATTAGAAAGAGGGGATCATAGCCAGGACTCACCTCGGGGGACGGCGGCACAGACAAAGCTAAAACCCATGGCGGGGTCAGTGGTGCGTCCAAGAAGTGGCAATGGCGATTTGTTGATGCAGCCGAGCCTCCGGCCAACCACCTCCCTCCTTGGTTATGGCGGCAGCACGAGCTCGATGTAGCAGGGATTCGGTCAGAGCCCCCAAAAATCCCCCCTCTCCCTCGGGGCGCCCCCTCCCTGCCCTTATATAGGCGGCCGGGGTTCCCTCCGGAGAGATTGGATCGAAGGGATAGAGGCGGGGTGGTTAGGATTTGGGAATCGAATTCGAATCTGGTTGTTTAGGGATAGAGATGAGCCCGATTTGAAGGTGATAGGGAGAGAGGAAGGCGGCGTGGCTCAGGCGACGCGAGCGGTGCGGCCCGTGGACCAGGGGGCAAGGCTGTGCGACGCAACAGCTCGGTGCGGGGCAGCTTGGTTGCGTGGGAGAGCAGCGTAGGCCCAGGGAGCAGGGAGGCTCGGGCACGGCTCACTGCGGTGTGAGAGGGGTGGCGGCGCACTCGAGGATAGTGGTGCGGCTCGGCTGGGCAGGTGACGGCGGCGGTTGAATGGAGGAGGAAGAAGCACAGGGGGCGGGGCACTGAGTGGATAAGAGAGGGGAGCTGGGCCTTGGGTTGGAGAAAAAGGAGAGGAGGCGGAAGGGAGCCGGGCCGGCCCAAAAGGCAAAAGGCCGGTCAGGCTCTCTCTCCCTCTATTTTTTTTCTTCTTTTTTTTATGTATATATGTATGTATACGGGGCTCGTGCAAATACATGACAAAATACCGTCGTACATGTAGATATGATGCTATTCATCGCCAAATTGTAATAAAAGGTCAAGAAAAATGTTCAAATACAGAACATACAGATGTATGTATGTATGTATGTATGTATGTATAATTGACATAACTGGACATGTATACCCATTGTTTTGATCTTTTTGGTACATGATATAACGACGCATAGACACGGCACGTATGTAATCATGTACTTATATTCAGATAACTGGCAGCAAGTTTGATTAGCCACTTCAATCCAGAATGAGAACAGTCTTTCTCACATGTTGTTTGTTACACTTCTTCTTGGACAAGTTTTTTTTTTCAAACTAATTTGCCATTTTAACTTCACAGTGGAAGTAGCTATATGTTTAATTTCACGATGGAAGTAGCTACACGGGGTGCAGATTAACCGGTGATGGATGCAACCACGAATGCCATTTCCAATTCAACAGGTATGATCGATGGCAACCACGTCACCTTCAGAGTCGAATGGATTTGCAGCAAGCGACGTGCCCAAATTTCTTCTTTGAAAACATACATGCAGTGTCTGGTTGCAACAAGCCAAGCAATACCTTGACTTGTCTAGTGCACAAGAACAAGAAGCAATCTGCATCAGTCTCAAACTAGTCAGCACAAATCTGCAGAATAGTAGTGTGAGCATAGCAACAGCTGAGTGGCATCTCTATGCTGCTCTGCTCATTTCGTACTCTGTTCGTGTCATGGTTCATGTTGATCGACAACGACTTGTATCCAAACAAGGACGAGATCGAGATGGTCGCATGATCAGCATCGCATCTCCGGCTAGTCAACAAAAACCAGTCAACCATGACTGCCACATGTCACCTAGTGCACCACATTTTCCACGGTCTGCAGCTGCCTGCAACAAGGCAATCACTTGTCATCCACTGCGAGCAAGCAGCTCTGCTCTGATCAGCCATGGCGGTTGGCGTCGGCGCCGTCGAGGGCCAGGAGCGCCGGTATGGAGGAAGGATCACCGCCTTCGTTGTGCTCTCCGTGTATGACGGCCGGCATGGGATTTTTACTGAGTCCTGCGAGAATTATACCGCGTCATGTTCCCTGTAAAAGCCTGCGGAATTCCTGCGTTCCATGGTGATTGACATGTGAATGGCATGCGTAATCGTGTATGCAGGCGGCGTGTCATCGATGGAGCCGTTCCTGCGGAAGTTCTTCCCGGACGTGTACCGGCGGATGAGGGGCGACACGCGCGTCAGCAACTACTGCAAGTTCGACAGCCAGCTGCTCACGGCCTTCACCTCCTCGCTCTACGTTGCCGGCCTCCTTACCACCTTCCTCGCTCGCGAGTCACGACCGGGAGAGACCGCCGCGCGTCCATGGTCCTCGGCGGCGCAGCGGTGGACATCTACATGGTCATCCTGGGGCGGGTGCTCCTCGGCGTCGGCCTCGGGTTCTCCAGCCAGGCCGTCCCGCTGTACCTGTCCGAGATGGCGCCGGCGCGGTACCGCGGCGCGTTCAGCAACGGTTCCAGCTGAGCGTCGGGCTCGGCGCGCTCGCGGCAAACGTGATCAACTTCGGCACGGAGAAGATCAGGGGCGGCTGGGGGTGGCGCTCGCCGCCGTGCCAGCCGGGCTCCTCACCCTCGGCGCGCTGTTTCTCCCGGAGACGCCCAACGGCCTCGTGCAGCAAGGCAGGGACCAACGGGACGTGGCGCGGCTGCTGCAGAAGATCCGCGGCGCCGACGTCGACGTCGGTGACGAGCTGGACGACATCGTCGCGGCCAACGGCGAGGTGGGGGCTTCCAACGGCGACGGCCTTCGGATGATCCTCACCCAGCGACGGTACCGGATGCAGCTGGTCATGGCCATGATGATACCGTTCTTCCAGCAGGTGACCGGGATCAACGCGATCGCGTTCTACGCGCCGGTGCTGCTGCGCACCATCGGCATGGGCGAGAGCGCGTCGCTGCTGTTGGCGGTAGTGACGGGCGTCGTCGGCGTGGGCTCGACTTTTATTTTGATGCTCGCCGTGGACCGCTTCGGGCGTCGCACGCTCTTCCTGGTCGGCGGCGCGCAGATGCTGGCGTCGCAGGAGCGTGACGGAGCAAGGCGTGGGCGGGGGTGTTGATCCTCCTGATCGCCGTGTACGTGGCTGGGTTCGGGTGGTCGTGTGCCCCCCTGGGGTGGCTGGTCCCCAGCGAGATCTTCCCGCTGGAGGTGCGCGCGGCGGGGCAGAGCGTGACGGTGGCGGTGAACTTCGCGTTCACCGTGTTCGTGGCGCGGGCGTTCCTGGCCATGCTGTGCTACACGAAGGCCGACATCTTCTTCTTCTTCGCCGCGTGGCTCGCCGCGATGACGGCGTTCCTGTACCTTCTCCTCCCGGAGATGAAGGGGATGCCCATCGAGCAGGTCGCCGGGGTGTGGCGCGAGCACTGGTTCTGGAGCAGGGTCGTCAAGCCCGATCCCTACGAGGCCCGCGCGCGCGGGAAACTCTGAAACACGCGCGCATCGGCGCATGCATCATGCGGGCACGAATCGTGATGCGTATCTAATGCCCGCGCCACGCGTTCGTGCCAGTGGTCACACTCAAAATTCAGAAACTCGGAATAGATTCAGAGAATTTTCATCAGAGTGCATCAAGATTCAGCAATCATTTGTATGTGTTACGAAAGTTGCTGAAACCTGAACCCTGAAAACTTGTTGAATTGGATAGCATTCGGCAGAAAACACCGTCCCCCTCGGTTTGTGCTTCTGAGCCTGACTTATTCAAGGTGTGAGAAGGATCACAAAACATCGATATCGTACTATGTCTGACAGAGCTTGCATTTTACAACAGCAATGATTAAGGGACAAAAATATCGATCAGCTCTGCATCGTTGTCAGGTCGACATCTACCTCAAGAACAAATAAACCAATAATTGAGGTGACAAACCGACCAATCGCACAAATCATGCGTCGCCATTTGTCATCTTCTTCTGCGTGATGCATGCATGGATCCACTCTCCTCGACGACCAGATAAGGCCTCCAAGAAGAAGAACACACCTGGTTGATTTCTCTGGTCTGAAGTCTGAACCAGCGAAGAGGAGCATCTCTGAACGCTGGAGAAACTAAACTGAAAATATTCAGGGAACTGAATGAACATCGTCGGTAGCGTCCGGGTGCCTGAATCATTGTGTGGCTGATGCGAACGCCCTCCTGTCCACGTCGGCCAATTAAACGGCTGGATCTTTGCCTTTTTTTTTGGGTGTTGTTTCTGTGCCTTTCAGGGTATTTTTTAGTCTAGAATATAAATAAGATGACTCATAACATTTTTAAGTATACTTTCAGCGGTAACTCTATATATTTCTGAAGTTATAAATACTCTGCTTCAAAAAAATTTAAAGATAACTCTGTTAAACAGGCCTTAGTATAATTCGGGAGCTCAACTGCCAATTCGTTAAAAAAAATTAAACGGCTGGACGCATGCATCCATGTTGCCTGGAAGAGGCCCGAGCTGTGCACTGTCGGCAGATGCGTGCCACTGTTTGCTTTAGCAGGAAACCCCTGCCAATCATGGCTCACATGTCAGTGAGACATGTCATCACGAACGGGGCTCCACGTGGCCGGATGAGTCAGCAGCACAGCACTGATGGATGGGGGGCATCCAGGGACGTCGGTGAGACGGAAGGGATCCAAGGGGCGTCGCAGGTGGCACGTCGCAGATCCGAGCCGACGAGGGCAGCTGGGGCCGGCCGCCGTGCCAATCATGCATGCGCCGTCATGCTCACAGCGATAACACTAACCGTCCTGTCCAGTTCCTAGCTATAAGGAGGGAGAAGCGATCAAGAAAGGGAATCGATCGACCGGCAGTTGGGAACTACCAGAAAGCAAAATCAAAGGCGCGTCCTGTTGATCCGTATCAAGATTCAAAGAGGAGGAGGAGGAGGAGGAGATGTTGATCTTGGAGCTGGGCATATGGGTGCTGCCGTTCACGCTCCTGCTGGCGCCGGCGCGGCGGATGGTGCGGCTCGTCGATGAGCTGCAGCGGATCTGCCTCGCCGTTGCCTGCCGCCGGAGGCTGCCCCCGATGCTCGGTGAGATGTGGGGACGACTCGACCGCCTCGACTCCGCCACATCCGTGCCCTGATTGCTTTGCTTCTTCGTCTGCTTTCTCTTGAATATCACCCGCGCGTCCTAAATGTGCTGTTTTCCCTTCAAGAAAGGACGCGCTTTTTCTTCGATTTTTCAGTCCTGTTCTCTGTTTATATTTTGGTTTTGGATTATGTTTCTGCCTGATCCATGTACATCTCTGTAATTACGTCCCAACTCCCAAGAGATTCTCTCTTGCTTTGAGGCTGCAAGATGATAATAAAGCAGCATGTATGATCCATGAACAAGAATTCGTCAGGGTAATGGATCTCCTCTGCTGTACATAATTAACGAGAAAGCAAAATATCTCCTTTTTTTCAGACTGTGCTGCTGATTCATAATTTGGAGCGCATATTTGTTTTATGCGTGTGTGATGACATGTTGTGAATATGGGTGCCGATAATTTGGAACCAAACTGAGGAATTTCTGTCGGAATCTGCATCTGATGACAGACACGCATACTGAAGAAGTTTCAGAATTACCAAACCTAAGAAGATGGATGCAAGGTCTACTCCTGTTACTCTTGGGAGACTTCCACTCTTATCCCTCCTCAAGAAATTCAAAAGTAAAAGTTTCGCATTCTCACATTAGGAAAAACAAGCATTATTGGTATGCTGACAGATTCCTCGGATGTGAACGTCATCCACTTGCAGGCAAGGACTACCTGACCAAATAACGCATTGGATGATATCCACAAATTCTGCTACAATTTAAGTTCAGAACACATAAATCATTGTCCCAGTCCCACCCAAAAATTCCTTCTTTGTAGTTGCATTGGCATCAACTACTATATACTAAAGTGCCTGAGATCCGTGGATTCTCAGGGTCCGTGTTACTGTAGCTACTGTAGCAGTGGGCTCTATGTGCATGCATGTATATGTACATATATGTGTACATATATATATGTGATTTTGTTTTTCAGGAAATTCTAGAAAATGTTGAAATGAATATTAGTTACATTAATAAATTGGTTGAAAAAAAATCTAAAATGCAAAGAAAAATATTTAAAACTCAAAAAAATATGAAACAATTTTTTTTAGGTTAGTATTACTTCCACCTACATGTTAAAACTATGTGCATACATAAAATCACTATTATTTTCTCTATAATTAATTGAATGTGTTTAACATTAATAATTTCATAAATAATATTAAAATGTACAAAATTTGTCAACATAATTTTTTAATCTTTTTTTTGTCGTTCTCTACACAGCAAAATAAAAACGAACGCGACACATCAATCACACTAGAGTTATATGGTTGGTGCAGGTTAGAATGAAAGTATATGAACACAAATGCAGCGGTTGGGCAAATAGCCAAATAGGTTTTCTGAACTTTAGTCTGCAGGTCCCTGCACGATGGTAGGTGATGCAAGCTTACTTCTCGTACTTGGACTGTTGCTGCACTGGAGCCAAATATTTGTCGAAATGGCTTTAGGTGTTGCTTGGCCTGGAGCCAAAGTAGCCAAACAGGTTGCTAAACTTCTTGGTGAAGTCCTTGTCTATTGTCTGCTTGGCAGCCATGGCCGATGATAGACTGTAAGGGCGTGTGCCTAACGCAATGACTCAGCTGGGTGCCCCAAGACTCCAGCTAGGTTCGGATCCATGTTGGACCGAGAGAACTACTGTGAGGAGAACTTCTGGGTCCGAAGGAGGTAAAGAGAGGAAAAAAAAGAAGGCATCCGAACCTAGCTCCCTCCCGTCATGTTCGGATGCCATGTTGGACCGAGAATGTCCTCTCCCTCCCGTCATTTTTCCTATCCTCTTCCTCACTTCACTGCCTTCTTTTTCTCTCTCTCTTTACCTCCTTCGGACCCAGAAGTTCTCAGGACATTCAGTCACTGTATGTGAGGACAGAGCTGCAGAGGGAGGAGAAATAGGTGTGAGCTCTTGCGATGGATGAGGGAGGAGATTTTCTAACGTAACTGTATCGTGATGTGACTATTGGTATATGAGCTAATTATCAGTGGGTCCTGTATGTTAGTAATGAAAGTCACACATACAGTTACGTCAGAGAAACCGCTTCGGTTAGATGAAGAGGAGTCTCCAATCATTTGTGCCTATGTGGAGCAAACTTTTTCTACGAAGCTAGTATGGGTGGTGGTTTATCTTGATCGTGCCTGGAAGGTGATATTTTAATGAGACTTAAACATGCATATAATATGAGATAGGATTTATCGCGTAGTACTACTGTTTTATACAATGTTTTGTTTGAAATTCCTGCAGAATTCAAACCTTGCGAGCATAACCTGACAGTCGGACACATTGGACCCTGTTTGGGCCCTATATCAGATCACCAACCCAAATGAGCCAATTTACCCATTAGCTGTGCTGCTTTTCCGCTGGACGTTCCAAGCCCAACCCAAATTGGTGAACCTAAGGATCCACCGATCTTTTTATGCCCTGTTTGCAGAGCTCTTTCTTATTCAAATTTTCTGCGGAGAGTGATTCTCTGGTAAGTGATTCTATACGGGAAGTGAATTAGAAGAAGCTGTTTTTTTTCAACTCTCTAGCTTCTAGTTTATTTTAGAGAATCACTCTTACGGATTCTACTCCGGGAGCTAAAAGCTGAAAGGTGTTGTTTGTCAGAGCTCTCTCTGATTCTAGCCGGGAAGTTACTCTAGGAGGTTTGCCAAACAAATCCTTAGTTCAATTAATAAAACTAGTTTTCTAATAACTCAAAAGGGTACCCGTCGATATTTTTTAATTCAATAAATAACACTAGTTTTATAAAAAAATTACTCAATTCGAGAAAAATAGTATTATTGGTTGAATTGGAAAACGTCGGTGGCTAAATTAATTTGCACCCTACCCAACCGAGCATAGTTTCCTGCGACTTGCTCAACCCCACGAAAAGGCCGAGCCCAACTTTTTTGCCCCACACGAACCGGGCCGCTCGGATCGCATGGCCGGCGGTCCACGACACGATTTTTTCTCCTGGCGACCGAGCCTTTTTTTATGGAAGCAAATTCTATAATATTCAGTCCAACAAAAGACACTCTTCCCTGTGATGACACGTACTTAACCGCTGTAAAATTTGCTCATTCTTTCACTCCACTCTCTTCAAGTCTTTAACCGCTGCAACCACCACGACCATATTTTAACCATTCCAAGCAAGGAAGATGCTTACGTGCTCCATGTCGTATAAATTGTGCAAATTTTAAGGCACCAATCAAGGGTATAGAAGTGACACAACAAAGTCAGTAGTTTTTCTTCTCTTCTGCTTTTTGGAAGAAAATTACAGAACGAAGTTAGTAGCTTTTTCCTCCGAAGACAACAAAACAAAGTTATTAGTAGTAAGAATTTGTTGATCTATTTACTGTTTATTGTCAAACTCACGTGAAAA
Organism: Phragmites australis; assembly: GCF_958298935.1. Classification (NCBI taxonomy): domain Eukaryota; kingdom Viridiplantae; phylum Streptophyta; class Magnoliopsida; order Poales; family Poaceae; genus Phragmites; species Phragmites australis. The sequence goes on along the minus strand of NC_084928.1, from coordinate 1,976,464 downwards.
TTTATATATCCGGTTTGTCGTTAAACTCATTTGAAATTTCTGCGTACCGAATGAGCCCCGCGTTGGCTTGACTACGACAATACAGGTCTATTGACCATTGCTTGGACCAGAACAAGGGGATTGCCTATTGACCACTACTTGCTGCAGCGACCTTTCGAAATCGCAATAAAATCGAGATGCTTCCCAGACTTCCAAGCAATTCACAGTGTGGGAACATTCATTTATGGTTACTCATGGGGACGGTGACTTTGTGATTTTTTTTTACACCAATTTTTTTTATGTTTTAAGAAAACACCACTGAATACTTATCCGTTTAGAAATAGTAAGCGTATTTGATTTTAAAAAATTAAATTTTTATATATTTTAATTAACATTGAATCAAATTATAAGGATATCTAGTGTATAAAAATAATATAACTATGTTCATAATGTAAAAAAAAATCATACTATATAAGTTTTGCAGCTATAAATGATATATTTTGTAAGAAAATTTTAATCAAAATCTAATTTTGAAAACCAAGACTAAAAGAAAATTACGTCTATTATTTCTGAACTAATTGAGTAGTGATTATTTGCCGATCGACACCACACGCATTAAAATAGTCATTTCTGGCTAAGCTAGGGGGGGGGAACACTAGAAAATCCTAGGCCCATGCGTCATCTCCTTCCTGCCCGCCATAGCCACTGTCGGAGGGTGAACTCCTGTCGCAGGGATCCCGAGAGACCCCTTTTTAGAGATTCGGCCGGGGGATGATCCTGGATAAGCTTGTTTGGGAAATAAGTGGGAACGGAAACAAATGCAATGGCTGGTGGGAGATGATCGCCCTAATGCGAGAAAAATGGGTGCACCGGGGTTTAGACAGGTTCGGGCCGCACGGAGGCGTAACACCCTACTCCTGTGTGAGCGCTATATTTACCCTTGAAGGGAATTCTTCAAGGATGTATCTGGTTCCAAGGGGAGAGCCGTTTACAAAAAGCTTGAGGCTCTCGTGTTCTAGCTTGGCTTGAGCTGGTTCGAGCGTTTGCGTCCTCTTCTTCACACACTTCCGGTCCCTTTTACGTGTTCTCCATCCTTTCCTTTTATAGGCGCGCCAGCCTCAACATATCCTGAATGGGAAAGAGGGGATGCCAAATGCCAAGGTGCCACAGAGAAAGGCGTAATTATTTCGTCTTGGCGAAGTGACAGGGGCGGTGGAGAAATGCGGCGCGCATCCGACCACCCGCCACTGTGGAAGCCCTCGGGCGCCATAAAGGGGGCCCACCGGGCAGCCTCAGAGGTGCCCGGTACGCCCACCCTGTCTTGTTCTTCTGCCAGGGCAGGGTGGCAGGCGGAGCGCTTCGATTCTGGCAACGTTATCCCGAGGCACCTGGATGAAACGGGACGGGACCCGTGCATGTAATGGACCCACGCCCCCCTGCCAGTGCATGACAGGGTCTGACACTAGGGCGTGGGCAGCTGAGAATGTCAGGATGTCAGGATGTCAGGCCGCGCGTGCCTATTAAATGGGGCATTGGGCATTTGACTGGATGACACCCCGACGATGGGACCCTTCGGGTCGTCGGATGACCTTGCGCGAACCATCGGGGAACCGAGTCCTCGGGGGCTGCCACGTGCAGCCCCGAGCACTCTCTCCCGAGCACTTCGGTGGGACCTTCGGGGCACCGAGTCCTCGGGGGCTGCCACGTGCAGCCCCGAGCACTCTCTCCCGAGCACTTCGGTGGGACCTTCGGGGCACCGAGTCCTCGGGGGCTGCCACGTGCAGCCCCGAGCACTCTCTCCCGAGCACTTCGGTGGGACCTTCGGGGCACCGAGTCCTCGGGGGCAGCCACGTGCAGCCCCGAGCACTCTCTCCTGAGCACTTCCTTCCCGGTATTTGGGCTCTGCGGATCATCGGGGAGCTAGGGTGCTCGGGAAACAGAGGCGGTGGCCCCGAGCACCTTCTCCCGGGACTTAGCTTCTTCTTACCTTGCAGGGTGGTGACATGTGGCGGATGGCCGGCCTGGTCTCGGGACTTAGGGACCCCTGGTTCCGAATACACCGACAGCAGCCCCCGGGCCTGTTGGTAGGTCACGGGACGGAGACTGCGAATGAGCCCTTCGTCGCGGCCGAGGCCGAGGCTGGTGCAGACGCTATGTGGCAAGCTTTCGAGAGGTGGCCCTTGCGGACCCGAACCTCAAGTACGCCCCAACGGGAAAACGAGTGGACGCGTGTCCACACAACTTCCGAAGGGTATAATGACCATACGGACGGCACGCGCGGTCACCACGTAGATCGAGGAAAATACGCCTGGTAGCTGCTGACATCGCGCGATTGGCGGGAGATTTGCCTGGCAGTTGCGTCGATCGAGGCGACGCTTCGCCGAGCGAACCGTTTTGGGTGGCAGTTTTTGAACTTTGAGATATAAAAGGGGGAATGGATCGGTCCGTTCCCCTTTTTACGCTCTCTCGCACTTGTGCTCCTGCCTTCTTTGTGCTCCGAAGCCCTCAGGAAACTCCCAGGCGACCGGAGCGTTCTCCCTTCTCTCTCTCTTCACCACCAAAAACACCCTCCATCCTGTCGAGATGACGAGGGTTGGAGGAGGACGCCGGGACAAGACTTCGGACAGCATCTTGCCGGAGTCTCGTCTGAGGAACGAGGAGGCGGCGGACAAGATTAGGAAGCTGCTGGTACCGGAGGGTCAGGAAGGTGCTGTGGTGGTGAGGCCGGCGACTCTGACGCCGGCGACGACCGTCCCTGGGCGGACCGTCCTCTTCACTTCCTTCGTGGCGGCGGGGTTAGTGCCGCCGGTGACGCTGCTTCATCATTTCTTCGTCCTTCGGCCGGTGGGGAAGAAGAGGGGGCATTCCACGGCGGACGTCGCGGGGTGTTGCAACCTTCGGCTTCGGGACGGCCTGGGGAACGGGAGAGAGTGCTCGGGGCTGAGGGAGAGGCCGCCCGGGCAGCGGTCCGGAGTACCGCTGCTGAGGTGGCGGCCGGCTTCAGGCGAGAGGTGCCGCCGCCGCCAGCGCCCGGGGATGACTCGGAGGATTCAACCGACGCCTCTGCCGCCGACTAGGCCTTTTGTGCCCTCTTTTCTTTTGTTGTAGATGTAGGAGTGAACCCTTAGAAAATGCCTTGTAAATATCCTGTGAATATTAAATGGCAGTTTTTCCTTGGGCTCGCAACTCCAGTTTCTCTAAGTGTTTGATGCTTCTTCTGATGTTTTACTTTGAAGTCCCGGGGAGTACTCAGTCGGGCCGTTCCCGACCTTCCCGTCCCCGAGGATGAAGTTGTCTTGATCGTTGTTGCTGGCACAGTCGGCCTTCAAGCTCTCGCGAATCCGCATTGCCTAAGTTAAGAACAAAGACACAGACTTCCTTGCCCGGGAGATGGATCGATCCTGCTCGGAACACGCCGTGCCTAATGAACACTTTTTCACTTTGCGACCACTCAGTTAGTAGAAGGGAGACGCGTGCGGGCGAGAATGTGACCAAGAGTCCTCGCGGTCCGGTGGTGCCCGGGCTTGAAACGGGCCGGACCGAGCACTGACAGCCTGCCCCCGAGACCTGAGCTCCGGACTACTCGAGTAGCTCGAGCGATAGGATTACCCAGGGTACCCGAGGACTCGGTAGTGCTCGGGGTCCTTAAAAGCGGACCGAACACCACGACCACCACGAAGGGCTTCGGTCAGACATTATCGCAAGCGCGCTACTCTTTTCTGCAAACCGCTCTGTCGTTCTGGGATAAAGTAGACACGCGGCAGGGTTTTTGCGTGCGAGGAAACCACCTCACCGAACAGATTAAGGCGCGAGAGCCCCCGAGAATGACTCGAGAACATAAATTTACTGAAAGCAGACTTGTCTGAATATAACCACTCACCAGACAGCTGTCGGCCCTCTGGCCCACCGATCCAGGAGGAATGTGCTTTCGAGCTCGGGTGCCCGGGAACTTAATTCTTTTAATGGGGCGCCCGAGAGCCCGGAGGCGCACGAGGCTCCTAGGGTCGGGTGATCTCGACCACCCATGCATAAGTGGTAGGACCACCCGAGGACCCTTGGGGCCGACCAGGGACCGGGGCATTGAAGCCCTCGCGGCCGAGCTGCTAGCGATCGCCAGCCTGTGACTTAAGAGAAAAATGGGATTTCTTTGTCTGGTGCGCTCTGTTAGTGCGGTACTTGCTATAGAATGCTCTCGTTTTCGACCCGAGACCTCTTGAACACCCAAACCGGCGGACAAGAGCGGGCAGAGGCATAACCCAGAGGTCCTATGGTTTGGTGGCGCCCGGGTATGACAAACCAGACCGAGCACCGACAGCCCGCTCCGGGGGCCCGAGCTCCGGACTACTCGAGCAGCTCGAGCGATGGGATTACCCAGAGCACCCCGAAACTTGGTAGTGCCCGGGAGCCTGTCACGACACCGAACACCACAGCCTACCATGCCGGACGTAAGTTAGCGGCGACTGCTCGCATGCATACCGATCGGGATCCTTTTATCAACGGGAAAAAAGAGAGAGAGCGAACTTTTTCTCGCACAACCGAGCACCTCACCAGACAGATTAAACATACGGAATCCAGAAAAAATATTCTGACACAACGATTGCTTATTGAAATACTGAATGCGTAATATTTACAAGGTTGGGCGATAGCGACTTACCCCTACCTGGCGCGCCAGCTGTCGGAGGGTGAACTCCTGTCGCAGGGATCCCGAGAGACCCCTTTTTAGAGATTCGGCCGGGGGATGATCCTGGATAAGCTTGTTTGGGAAATAAGTGGGAACGGAAACAAATGCAATGTCTGGTGGGAGATGATCGCCCTAATGCGAGAAAAATGGGTGCACCGGGGTTTAGACAGGTTCGGGCCGCACGGAGGCGTAACACCCTACTCCTGTGTGAGCGCTATATTTACCCTTGAAGGGAATTCTTCAAGGATGTATCTGGTTCCAAGGGGAGAGCCGTTTACAAAGAGCTTGAGACTCTCGTGTTCTAGCTTGGCTTGAGCTGGTTCGAGCGTTTGCGTCCTCTTCTTCACACACTTCCGGTCCCTTTTACGTGTTCTCCATCCTTTCCTTTTATAGGCGCGCCAGCCTCAACATATCCTGAATGGGAAAGAGGGGATGCCAAATGCCAAGGTGCCACAGAGAAAGGCGTAATTATTTTGTCTTGGCGAAGTGACAGGGGCGGTGGAGAAATGCGGCGCGCATCCGACCACCCGCCACTGTGGAAGCCCTCGGGCGCCATAAAGGGGGCCCACCGGGCAGCCTCAGAGGTGCCCGGTACGCCCACCCTGTCTTGTTCTTCTGCCAGGGCAGGGTGGCAGGCGGAGCGCTTCGATTCTGGCAACGTTATCCCGAGGCACCTGGATGAAACGGGACGGGACCCGTGCATTTAATGGACCCACGCCCCCCTGCCAGTGCATGGCAGGGTCTGACACTAGGGCGTGGGCAGCTGAGAATGTCAGGATGTCAGGATGTCAGGCCGCGCGTGCCTATTAAATGCGGCATTAGGCCTTTGACTAGATGACACCCCGACGATGGGACCCTTCGGGTCGTCGGATGACCTTGCGCGAACCATCGGGGAACCGAGTCCTCGGGGGCTGCCACGTGCAGCCCCGAGCACTCTCTCCCGAGCACTTCGGTGGGACCTTCGGGGCACCGAGTCCTCGGGGGCTGCCACGTGCAGCCCCGAGCACTCTCTCCCGAGCACTTCGGTGGGACCTTCGGGGCACCGAGTCCTCGGGGGCTGCCACGTGCAGCCCCGAGCACTCTCTCCCGAGCACTTCGGTGGGACCTTCGGGGCACCGAGTCCTCGGGGGCTGCCACGTGCAGCCCCGAGCACTCTCTCCCGAGCACTTGGTGGGACCTTCGGGGCACCGAGTCCTCGGGGGCTGCCACGTGCAGCCCCGAGCACTCTCTCCTGAGCACTTCCTTCCCGGTATTTGGGCTCTGCGGATCATCGGGGAGCTAGGGTGCTCGGGAAACAGAGGCGGTGGCCCCGAGCACCTTCTCCCGGGACTTAGCTTCTTCTTACCTTGCAGGGTGGTGACATGTGGCGGATGGCCGGCCTGGTCTCAGGACTTAGGGACCCCTGGTTCCGAATACACCGACAGCCACGCACAGAGTTTTTTTATTTTTATATATTTCTAATTTAAAATATTAAATAAATAGAATCATAATTAAGAAAATTACAAAAATAAATGCCTACCATCCTATCACCGGCTCTTATCGCCCTCTGAGAGGGTGGCAAACATCGGTAGCCCAGCCGGATGAACAGTATTCATCAAAATTATATTAAATAAATAGACTCCTAATAAAAAAATAAAAAATAAATGGCTACCACCTCTTAGAGGCGGCAAGCAGCGGTGGCCAGTCGGATGAACAGTATATGTTTGAATTTTATATATGTTTGAATTTCTTTTAATTCAAATTGAATTAAAAGATTAATATCACATGAAATGATTATATATATATATATAAATAGAGTATTATAAAGAAACTTACTTTTTCACCATATAAACTATGGCTAAAAATAATTTTAGAAATTAGTCCATCATATAATAAGAATATTAATTATTTTTTTAGATTTTTAAAAATTTATTTGAGACCTAACAATTTTTAGAACTTATAAAAATAATCTTTTTCGATGAATACTGTTCCTCCGACTAGAGGGCGGTAAAGGCCACCGCTGTGCTTGCCATCTTCTCATAGGGCGGTAAGAGTCTACCCGTCCGATGAGAGGGCGGTAGGTATTTATTTTTTAAATCTTTTTAACATGAGTCTATTTATTTAATATTTTAAGTTAGAATATATATATTAAAAAAAAACTCCCACGCACCGCCTCTCGGTGACAAGGCCTGCCTCTCGGCGACAATGGCGGGCGCAAGCATGACCACCGCCTGTCTCCTGGCCATGAGGTCATTCTTTTCATTTATTTTACGTGGAACTCGTGGTTCCATTACAAGGTCAGGCTAGCTAAAGTCTGGGAACGCGTCAAGCAAACGTGGCTAGATGGTCCAGAAGAGGGTCCAAGCGGCACATCTGAACTAAGAAAGAAGAAACACAGAACAGAAGACCAAGAAGGAAGAAAGAAAGGGGAAAAAAGAGGTCTGACGAGTGGATTCAGTAGGTCAGGAGAATACTAAATGCATTTTAAATGTTTATTCGACAAAATATTATATTTTAATAGGTACGATGTCTATCTCAAATAACCACTATTCAGTAGTATCGTCTTCTAAACACATATATATATATTTTGTTCAACAGCAAAACCATGAAGTCACGGTATCCACGAGCAACATTTGACTTTGTTTATTTACACCGGCTCTGTCACCTTCCCAAGAAGGGTTCGAAACTCGGAATTTCGTTTCACTTGGATGATGGATCTCTTGGAATATCATGTTGATCAATGTCGTCGTCAAACAGGAGTCCACAGTAATAAACAAGCAAAATGATGTGTGTTCCTCGGGAACCAGGGCAAAGAAAATGGATGTTAGGTATTACACCATTTTAACTTGTTTGTCATCTTCGATGCACACTCAGGTGTATGTGTCCGACATGAGCTTATATTTTATAGGCTTGTGATCTAGCGCACACTTGCACATGTGAACATACCCACCTGTGCTGCTAATTGAAAAGTCAATGACATCGTTTAGAGAAGTTAAATAGATGTTTTACAAAAATCGTTTTCTTTTATCGTTGTCTAAATTTGCAGCGAAAAATAAACAAATAATTTTTTTACAACTGAAAATTTTAAATATACTAGACTCAACTAGTGCACAATCACTCTAAATAAGTATAAACGTTACAATCTTAGAGTGACAAAAAAGTATTCAAAACTAACAAAGATATGAAAAAAAAACTAGTTAAAAATACCGAAAATACTGTTCACCGGATACTACGGGTTAACTCCGGATACTACAGTTTCAGATTGTACAGAATCTAGAGTTTCTAGTTTGACTCGAATACTCCAGATTTAACATAGAAAGAATTCAAAACTAAAATTAAAGTACGTCTAAAGAGTTCTAGCTCAAACCAAATAAAATCGTATGTTCCAAGTGATTATTTCAAATAGATCCACGGAGTACCTATAATCAATTTTACATGAATAAGTAGATCGAACAATATGCATAAATATTGAGCAAGAACACAAGAATAAAGAAACAAGTGAGGAGATACAAGATTTATTTCCTGAAGTTCGAATACCTCCTCTAGAGGTTCCTACATCTCCGTTGAGGGACTCGGTCACACTTGAATCGGATCTCTCTCAACTCTTTTTCTCTCTAAGCTCGGTCACACTTGAGTTTAGCTTTCACTCTTGATTTCTTCACTTCCTAAGGCGAAATCGAAACCTTCATAAACTTCCCGCGACGCACTATAACTTTGGGTGCTCGCCGGCGACGCCTAGCCACCTAGAAGCTCAAAGCTCTAAGAGTAATAAATACTTCACGAACTTCTTACCGATAAACTCGAGTGCTCAAGATAGGAGATACGCTCACTTGCACTCAAACTTGCAATATCTCAACTCAACTTACTAAGACACGAAAATTAGCTCTAAGTTGCATCTCTCTTAATAGTGCGGCAAACCTATACTTAAATTCAAATGTAAAACTTGTTTGAACCAATTTGAGCCTTTGAAACTTTCAAGTACCGCTTCTTTCTTTTAAATCTTGAGGGTTGCCAACTTTCATATAATCTTCACTCCATCTCTTCTCAATTATTTATATGATTGATGCGAGTCACCCATAACTTTTCATGGTCTCACACGGTCTATTGACGCAAAACCTTCACTCACTCTTCACCATCAACTTATTCCTTTTGTACCAAGCCATTTACTTGTCCTTCACTATCGGATGCTCCATCGCAAACGAGTCTTACTTGCACTTTACCGTCTTGCAATAGAAAACTATTTTATATCTGACATCTTTAATAAATTCACTTTATCATATATGGAGTCCAATTTTGTTCTTCACTCTTGGTATATATGATTTCAATTCAACTTATGTCTTCTCATGGATACTAACCTTAACTCACTCTCGGACACAAAGCACATGAGTTAGTCCATAAAACTCTATTGACAATGACATATCTTTAGTTATTTGATCTTCATATTATCATTAATTAATAAAAACACACATAAAAGCTAGATATATTTTCACTAATTAAGACAAAATGATGAGATTTTTTTAAATAAACAGATATAAGACCTACCTATTATATTAAAAAAAAGTTATACTGAACGAGTAGTATACCACCGTAAAATAGAAAATGAACACACACAACATCGTCCCAGAATACCTCCAGATTCTGGAGGGCAAACACCGAATAACAACTAGAAAAAAAAACCTAAAGACTAATGAGTGCATGTACGTTCGGATCGGCCGTTCGTTCAACACCGGATGTCATCAGCTGGTGTATTGTTATATGCATGGAGAAGGAAAAAATGACAAAATTACTGATGTCATTCACATACAACTCCATTTCAAAACTTTAAAAAACTATAGTTTTCAAACCGAGCATCTAAATTAAAATCCAATTGTACTATTGTGTTTCGTGCGATAAAAGCTTTAAAACTAGATCCCAGTTGAGTATATTTCGATGATATTTTTTTAACATCAACTTCATATAAAAAAATGCTTTTGAGTGCATTATAATTTGTTTACGATTTTTCAAAAACTTGCTTATGACTTTAAAAAAATTTCTTATGTAACTGACGGTTGATAAAGTGAATTTTTTTCAACATCAACTTCATATAAAAAAAGTGCTTCTGAGTGCATTATAATTTGCTTATGATTTTTTGAAAATTTGCTCATTACTTTAAAAAACTTGGTTATCCGACTGATGGTTGATAAAGTGAAGTACTGATGTGGATGTTGTGAATAGAGTATGAACGAACATGTATTGAAACGGGTGAATAACTGAGTTGCATAAGTGAATGTGTTTTTAAAATATTGTTATATAGGCAATTTTAGAAAACCACTTAAGTATTTTAATTGGATTAGTCTATCAGTTTTTCAATTTTGATATAGGCAATTTATGTCTGTCCAAAAAATTACACCGAAATATAACCAAGATGGATCTCATTTTGTTGATAAAAATGTAAGGACGACAACCGTGCAAACGGATCAGAGATTAGATATATGGTTTATAAAATATAAGTATTTGTATTTGATGAAATTTTACTTTTCATGTATTCACACTTGTCCTCTTCTTTTATGGAATACATGAGTATGATTTACCTTCACACGGTTCTATTTTTGCTTTTTGGATCATATGATTTTGCTGGTATATTTTGATAAATTTGCTTATACAGTATGGGTGTAAAGGGAAGAATAAATGGATTTTTATCAAGATTGTGGTTGTTTTTTTGTCACACAATGATCGTGAGATAAAAAAATTGGGCTCTAAACACTGGATATTAATTATCCAAAAATGGATGTATGTGTTCAGACAAATTTTTGCTAAATACTTACGTGCATGCTAAACTACTATACCATGCACGCCTGGAATTTAGCCATGCCAAAAAAAAAAAAAAAAAACCGGAAACACAAAACTACCACACACTTGTGAGCCAATGAGTTTGCTTGTGAGCGTAGCAATTTTTGTGTTTTCTCTCGTGTACACACGCCTCCTTTTCCCACGAAATCATTTCCTACCAACTAACTTAACTACAGAAGTCTTTGCCCGCCGATCCATCTTGCCGACTTGCCATCTCCCTCATTCCATGCTGGCTCCGCTTGTCTTCACTGACTCTCCGGCCGGTTTCACTCTCGGTCCATCGTCATCCTCCATGGCTCCTCAGAGGTACGTACGAATCTCTCTCTCTCTCTCTCTCTCTCTCTCTCTCTCGCCTCTCGGGCCTCAAGATTTTCTCGTTTCGTACACCGGAGACACCAAGATCGTCGCAAAGTTGCTGCCTTTGATTTTTCTTCGCGGTCTCTGTTCTTGCCGTAGCAGTCGGCTTCAGTCTTCACCACATGGAAGGCGGCATCCATATCTTCGTGCTCCTCATCTCGGAATTTCCATCGAATTTCTGAGATTTATTTTTCCGAGTCTTGCGTGCATTGCGTTCTGAAGAATTGATTGGGGGAGAATTAGATACAAGGCAGGGCGGAAGCTGATTTTTTTTTCCTTTCTTTTTCTAATCCTGTGGATCAGCAGCTAGGACAAAGAAGTGGTAGAGACAGAGGGAGGAGATTGGGGGACATGGAGATCGAGGAAGCAGCCGGCGATATGGAAGAACTGGAGGCTCCCGTCGTCAGCACGGTGGCGGTGGCGGTGAAAGGGAGCAGGAGCAGGAGCAGCAGGCACGCGCTCAAGTGGGCGCTCGACAAGTTCATGTCCGAAGGGCGGGTCCTCTTCCGGATCCTGCACGTCCGGCCGGCGATCACCATGGTCCCCACCCCAAGTGAGAATCTCTCCCTTCACTGATTCATTATGTGCCTGTATGTGCAGCATATGCAGTTCTTGTAGTGTTCAGAGTAAAAACCAACAGGTCTTGTGTAGTTCAGTAGTTGTAGCAATTGAACCTTACTAATCTCAAGTTTCTGTACTTCATGATGAGTTTATATATTTTTTAAGAGAAATTAAAAGGGGATGTATGTAGTTAATAATGTGAATAAGGAAGCAAATGGACGGGGTAGCGATTTGATACATCAGCGAGGTCATTTAACATGAAATGTTTTACTATGTCAGTGCACCGAATGTGGAATTTGTGCTACAATCTGTATTTTTAGATTGCCCGGATAAAACGCCCAATTGGTATTTTTATGTCATTTATTTATATATTGCGATGTCGATATCCACTGTATTAGTGTTGAGAAGAATACAGTATATGAATCTATCAAATTTATGTTTGTCCAGGAAAGAGGAACCAAGGGATGATAAGAGACGTCCCGATTTCTAAAACTAACGAAAAAATAAATGTTCTCTTTCGTACCGAAGGGATCTATTTAGGGATGACAATGGGTCGGATCGGGTTGAGCCAAAACCTGTCCGCCACGAAACCCGGAATGGAAAACCCGACCCACACCCCAAGTACTAATCGGGTTAAAATGAGCTCCCGTCCCTGAATCCGGCGGGCACCCGTCGGGTCTTGTCATCCGAGGAAGCTGAGAGCGAGCGAACGGCAGAGGGGGTGGCGCGGCCTGGTGCGGAGAGGCGGCGGTGAGAGGGCGACGCAATGGCGCGGTCAAGCGGCAGGAATGGGCAAAAGGGGCAACGCGACAGCGCGATCGGACGGAGGGGCAGTGCGGCCCGGTGTGGTAGGGCGAGGCGCTGCTGAGCACGGAAGAGCGGTGAGGCCGGTGCGGAGGGGGTGGCAACACCGGGCGCAGACCTCCACTGCCACCTCCTTGCTAGATCCATGCTGCCGCGTTCATCTCGTGCCGCCGTCACCACCGGACCGAGCCGCTCACGCCCGGATCTGCCGCCCCGACGCCCGTCGTCGCCAACATCGACGTCGTGGTTTCCACTTCGGCCACACCGCCGCCGACCGAGGTGAGCTGGCCCCCCTTCCCCTTCCCCACCTCGGCCTCCACCCCACCGTTGAACCCTAGTCACTGCCGCTAAGCCCGCCCTGTCATCGCCTTTGTGCAGAGAGAGAGAGAGAGAGAGAGAGAGAGAGAGAGAGAGAGAGAGAGAGAGAGGGCAAGAGGCGAGAGAGCGAGGGAGGCCGGCTTGACCGGGTGAGAGAGAAAGAAGAGGTGAGGGAGGCCGGGTGAGAGAGAAAGGTGAGGGAGATGAGCCGATCCAGCCGAGAAAACTAGAGAGGTAGATAGGCTGGTAACTTCGGGTGTCCACAGGTCACCTACGGGGCTAAGTAGGAACCTAAATCCGACCCGCTATAGTTTCAGGTACCGGACCCGCCAGACCTGTGGGCGGGATTTTGCACCCAAACCCGCACCCGCCGGGTGCAGAACCAGCAGGGACCCAAACCCACAGGTTTGGCTGCCATCCCTAGATCTATTAGGCATCCATTCATGCAAGGTAGGGGATGCTCCTAGTTTGAATAATACAGGATGCTAGATCTACCACTAGCCATTATCACCAACTATTAATAACTTTGTGGGTTTCACCTCTAGCCTATCCCAATTTGCTTGGGACAAAGGCTTTGTTGTTCTTGTTGTATTAATAACTTTGTGATTGCAATGCCACACCAACTATGTACCAACTACTGAATTTGGTGTACTACATTATTAGGTTGCATGAATATGGAGTTCAGAGCCTCTGTCGTAAGTGGGAACAATATGGAATTTTGAGTGTACCTGTTGTTCATCTAATCTAATCTGAGCGGCAGAGCTCTTGCCTTATTTTCCAAAAAGAAAATGTACCTATTGCTTATTATGGTTCTGAATCATTTGAGTACCAACTGGTTCCTTTTTCTCTTTTTTTTTTCCTGTAGTGGGCAATTTTATCCCGATCTCACAAGTACGAGAAGACGTAGCATCTGCATACAGGAAAGAAGCAGAATGGCAAGCAAGTAATATGTTACTTCCTTACAAGAAAATTTGTGCTCAGAGAAAGGTTAGCTTCGTAATTGTCTAATTGTTCCACCCGCACTTAATTTCTTTTTTTAGGAATCACTTGTAGTTTTTTTTAATTTTTTTAAAAGAAATCACCTCAGTTTTTATTGAAAGCCAATAAACAGGTTCACAACAGTACCAGGAAAAAGAAAAGGGAACGATCATCCACTAGGAAGCATCCAGCAGGCCAAGTAGCTTAGTACAGACATAACAAAACAACCAAAAAAAAGGCTAGCCTATTACATAGAAAACACTAGGACACCAAATCACAGCTCCCAGACATTCGAGACTGGACCAGCAGCAAGGGTGAATCCCTGCAGCCACTTGCAAACATGCTACAGCGCACTGTCCAAGAAAAATGTGCCAAGACACATCAGAAAAAGATATGTATTCCATCCTCAGGTCTGTCGCATAGGTAGTAGGTTGGGCTCCCTTTCTAACCCCTCTTCTTTAGGGAGGAGGCCACTGGAAGCTTTTCATGCAACATTTGTCATAGGAAGACCTTAATTCTGAGGGGAATTTTGCAAGTCCAAATCTTCATAGCTCCCTTGCTAGATACTCCCTCAAAGGTAAGAAATCTATAGAGAGACTTAGTGGTAAATCTCCTTGATTTATTCAGAGCCCAAGCCACCTCGTCTTTATTATCATTTAGCTGAACATTCTGCAGCTTGAGCATCATTTCATCCCACTGGAGTAAATCCCTTGCTGTCAGACTTCTTCTAAACTGCACCTCCCACTCGTTATTAGCCCAGCATTCAGAAACCAGTGAATCAGGATCAGAGCAAAGGTCAAAGAGGTCAAGAAATTGGGTTTTCAGAGGGGTGTCGCCCAACCAAACATCCTTCTATAAAAGAGCTTTGTTGCCCTTCTTCACATTATACACAACTTCTCATTATAAAAGATGTTTCACTTTATGTAAGCTGTGCCAAACTTAGAGGTGCCTCTCTGCCTGGAGGTGAGGAAATTTCCTTTTGGCATATATTTGGCTTTGAGGAGTTTAAACCAGGAGTCATCAGACCCAGAGCAAATCATCCAAATCCACTTGACTAGCAGGAACTCATTCATGACTATTGTGTTTAAAATGCCAAGGCCTCCATAGTCTTTAGGCCTGCAAATAGCTTCTCATTTAGCTGGTACTTATTCACATCCTCAACCCCCCTCCAAAAGAATCTTGATATGATCTTGTCCATTTTCTTGTGCACCCTTTTAGGGAGCAAATAGAACCCCATGGTACACATGGGCAAGCTGGTAAGGCAGGAATTTGTCAATGTCGGCTTGCCTCCATAAGTCAGGTTTTTACTCTTTCATAGGTCTAATCTTTTGATCATTTTTATTAGAACCATAGAGGAGGCAACAATAACTAATTGGTGATCAGAAACAGGGATACCCAAATAATTCAGATGGAGCTGGCGCAGCTTGCAATTAAGCATATTGGTAACCCTTTCCTTGTCAGACTGCTCCATCCCAAAGGCAAATATCTCACTCTTATGAAAATTAATTTTGAGACTAGACAACCAATCAAAGCAGTAAAGCTGGATCTTGAGGTTGAGGATAGAGCTATCAGAGCCATCTACCATCAGCATACTAAACATATGTGATCCCCCATGGAATTAGGTGGTTTACTACTCCCTTGAGCAGACCCTTAGCTGTTGCTTTGTCTATTAGGGCATTTAGCACATCTGTAGCAATGTTAAATAGCAAAGGAGATTAGGGATCACCCTGTCTCAGGCCCTGATAGGTTATGAAGAAAGGGCCCCTTTGGCTATTAATATTTATACAGATTCTGCCCCCCTTGTCAGATTGCATAATCCATTATATTCACATGAGAAGAAAACATTTTCCTTTTTAGGCAACTCCATTTTACATTGTCATAAGCCTTTTCAAAATCTATCTTCACTAACAGTCCTTGGTGTTTGGATCTTCTTAATTCATGAATCACTTCGTGGAGGAACACCACACCCTCGAATATGTTTCTTCCCTTGATAAATGTAGTTTGGCTTGGACCAATCACCTCCTTGACTACTAGGATCAGCCTATTGTTAAGAACCTTGGTGAAGCCTTTGTAATCAACATTAAGGAGACAAATTGATCTGTACTGCTTGATGGTGTTAGCCTCCTTGACCTTTGGTATCAACATAATGACCCCATATTTTAACCTCTTCAGATCTAATATACCAGCATGGAGGTCATTAAACATGTTACAAATATCCTCCCTCACACACTCACAGAGGACCTTAAAGAAGGTAACAGTGAATCCATTAGGCCTAGGGCCAGAGTTCTCTTTCATCTCTCTGAAGGCATATTCAATTTCCTTAGCAGATAAGGGTTTGGTCAAAGAGTCTTTGGCCTCATCTGAAAGTGATGCATGGTTGTCCTAGAAGGATTCATCTAATCTGAAGCTTTCCCCATAATCATTACCAAACAGTTTTTTGTAGAAGTTATAATGTGCTCCTTGATTTGGTCTTGAGAGTTGATTTGGCCTTGATTAGTCTCCATAGATAGGATCAGGTTCTTTCTCCTTCTCCCATTGGCTAGTAGATGGGAAAAACTTGTGTTGTTGTCACCCTCTCTCACCATGGTCTTCTCATATTTTTGTTTCCAAAAGATCTCCTCATGGAGAGAATTTTCTCAAGGCTTTCTTCTAACTTGTATCTATTCTCCCATTCAGCCAAGGACAGTCCCTCATAATCTGCTTTCCCATCAAGCACCTCAAGTTGAGCCAACATATCAAGCTTGGTCTTGTTCTGTTCCCCAACCTGTTGCCTATGCCACCCTCTCATAAATTGTCTAGTGTTATAGAGACCGTCATGCCACACATCCATAGAATATCCATTAACAAGCCTTTTTTGCTTTCTTCTCCAACCACCTATGACAAACCAGCTCTTTGAAGTTGCCCTCAAGGAGCCACTGCCTTTCAAAGGTGAAGCATTTGCATCTCTAGATCCCAGCCTCCCCTGAGTCCATGCAAATAGGTGTGTGGTCAGAGCTGACTCTAGTCATGCTCCATGCATGACATTGAGGAAAATGCTGCTCCCAGTCACTAGACATCAGGAACCTATCCAGATTCACCATTATTGGAGTTATCTGCTTGTTAGTCCAAGTATATTCAGACCTTGTTCTTTTCACTTCCCTTAAGTGGAATTTCCCAATGAAGTCACTGAAAAGATTTAAAAGGTTCTTATCAATGTTATCATTATTTTTGTCCTTAGCATATCTGATGAGATTAAAGTCACCTCCCAGTAGAACTGGCAGAATCACCTTATTACATATGTCCTCCCATTCACATATGAAGTCCTTTGATGTGATGTGATCTGCATGGCCATACACTGTGATAAACTCCCATATGAGATTGGTGATCCTCAATCTCACAGTAATCTGGAGACAATATTTGTGGACAATACACTGTTCTAGTTCCAAGAGGTCCTCCTTGACCCCACCAAAATCCCCCCAGAATGGCCCATGACAGGAAGCACACTCCAAGAATAATTTTCATTGCTAGCAATCTCTTTGAGCTCATTCCCTGTGAAGTCCTTCACAGTTTCCTAGATACCAATGATATCTAGTCTTTTCTTCAAAATGTAATCCTTTAACTGTCTTCTCCTAACTGCCTTTCTAAGACCTCTAGCATTTTATATGAGGATCCTCACTTATGCTTTTTCTTTGGCCCGCCTCTCCCTTTCTTTGGTTCTAGGTGACTCCATGTGACCTTCTCTGTTTCTGGTTAGGGGCTTCGGTCTCTAGCAGAATTGTTGACTCATGAATCACTTGTAGTTAGTATAACTCACGAATCAAATAGCATCTTTTACTCTATTTCTGATGAGCAGGTAGAAGCTGAAGCTGTTTTACTTGAATCAGATGATGTGGCTGCTGCTATAAGCGAAGAAATAGCAAAATTCAACATTTGCAAGTTAGTTTTAGGTTCTTCATCAAAAAATATATTCCGAAGGTAAGTTCTTACCATTAATGTTCAGTATTTATTCAAACAATCGTCTATCTCACTGCATATTTTTTATCAATCTATATACATGAGCATATATACATGTGTACATCAACCACTCCTACAGTCACGTTACATGCTTTTGATTAGTGAAAGAAAAGAGGAACTGACGCTCAAGTATGAACAAATCCAAAGTTGTGAGGTAATAATATATCTATATTATTTTATGTAATCCAGAGAACAGGAAAAGTGATAATCTTTTATCTAAAAAAAGGTATAGTGATAATGTGTTAAATTAATTTATCCCTTGGGAACCTTCTTTGCACTTACTTCCAGGAAAAAAAAAGACTTGTTTGAAGTTTAAACACTAGTACTTACATAGGCTTTAGTGTTCCTTGTGATTGTTATTTGTGAACAAACGTGGTGCTAATCTGGATGCACTAACCGAACAAATTAGTGCAAAGGTGATAAACTTTAGGCTGGTAGCTGATCTAGTATAAGTCATGAGAAAAGCAAATCGGTAGGATGATCATGCCCTCCCATTGATTGCCCCATCCACTGGTCTAAGCCACTTGAGGGTTCAGTACAGCTACTTGACCGCACAGCTTTAGTGAGAATTGGTAAAGAAAATAATGTGAAATGAACAGAATGATCAGAAAAAAGGGCATGAGTACTGTAGGGCAGATATGTGCGGACTGTACTGGTTACATGTTCCTTTGCCATAGTTAAAAAAATTCCATAAGCTGTCAACCAAAAAAAGCGGCGCAATAAAACTGATCCATTAATGCTGAATCCTTACGCCTTATATAAATAAAACTAGGCTGGATGTAATTTAGATGACAGTTTGAAAATGATCATTATGGATATCCTAAGCCTTTATAAGATGTGTCACTTTTCAGGAAACTCAAAGGAAGTAAGACCGCAACCAAAATCTCCGAGTGCATTCCAAGCTTCTGTACAGCATACATTATTTCGAAAGGCAAACTATCATTCGTGCACTCAGCTACATCTGACACCGTTGAAACACCTAAATCTGTTTCTTCTTCCACTGTTTCTTCTCCTAGCTCTAGAAGCCTTTCCTCCAGTGCACCTTCAGGTAATATATACAAGTATACAAGTTGACTTTCATGTGAAATTTTTAGTTTGCACATTTCCTTTTCCAGAAAAAAATTGTTGGTTTGTGCATCTACTGAATTGAATACGATGAGTTTGGCTTCTAATCTTCCGTGGAGTTAAGTTGATGAAGAAAACTGCTAGTTTTGTTTCCGTCTGCACATTTGAGGTTCCGTGTGAGTGTTTGAATATCAAACATTTTAATTTCTGGTACTTTTGGAAGTACTTTGTTGTATACATACAATACTATGGCACAGTTTTGATAGTATAAGATAAAATCTACTTTATGAACATATCTATCATATTCCTAGAACTTCGATCGCCCTAGATCAGCAGGTTCTTAATCAGAAGTAACAAACTTTGAGCAAAACCAATGTATTTGGGCATTTGTTATGTACATTATGGATATTAGTGTACTAATGGCGTTTTAAAAAATAGTGCACTAATGATTCTACCAACTGCAGAATGGGGAGACACGTTTGGAACAGCAAATGTATCGTTCCAGCAGCCTTCCCTGCCATTGCAGCGTGACCAAGCACTGGCAATCATAAACAAGCTGTCAAACAGGAGAGCTAGCCCTTCAGGCAGTATTGGGAGTGAGATCTCTTACAATGATGATCCAACGCTGACAAGTTCACACTCGATCTCAGAGGTGCAGTTCAGTAGTAGCAGCAGTGGAAATTCTATCTACAAGAGCTTCCAAAGAGACAATCAGCCTGATAACTCTGATCAGGCATCAGTTTCAGAAATTTCAGCAAATGTAAAACATTCTAATGACCAGGTATTTCATACCTTCAAGGAAAACTGTAATTATTTCCTTCGAAAGAGTACTAAATGATAAATACCACATGAAAAAAACTTAACGTGTTCTGTGAACAACTTGTGCTAAACAGGACGATCTAAGGCTTCAGATTGAAAGGATGAAGGTCAAAGTACGACATCTTCATAAGCTTGAGTTTGCTCAGCACGAATCATTTGACGCCACTCAAAAAGTAATGTCTATCTCTTCATGGTAGGCAGTATTCAAAAGTACATGACATACATGGTCTAACTGTTTCCTGTTGCATCTTTTCTATTAGTTACATAAGTTGGGAATTCAACACATTGAGGATGAAACTAAGCTTAAAGAAACTGAACTGGTAGAGGACAAGGTTAGGAGATTGGTAAGGAAACAGGAGAGGGAAGAACATGAAGCAGTGAGAGAAGCTGAATTTAAGCAACATTCAGCTGAAACGGAAGCAACACAGGGTTATGGTGACCAAGAAGCTAATGAGAACAAGACAGGAGAGAGGATTGCCAGACCCTGTTTTGATGAGAACAACAGGTATACATGGGAGGAGATTCAGGCATCGACTTCATCATTCTCCGCTGATCTAGTGATTGGTAAGGGCTCATATGGCACAGTTTACAAGGCCAAGTTTCACCATACAACTGCAGCGGTCAAAGTTTTGAACTCCCCTCAAGGATGTGGAACTCAGCAATTACAGCAGGAGGTAGTATCATTTTCTTTTGTGGAGTGCGTCTTATTCAAATATTAAAATATTCTCCTTTTAGCTTCTGCTAACACACAATTATTTTTTGAACGAACGGCACCAGACAGTGCCCATTTCTATGATCAGGAAAAGAAAAAAAACAACAAACGCGGCAAGAGTATAGTCCTGGGAGGCTATGATCAGGAAAAGAAAAAACAACAAACGCAACAACCAAAGCAACAAGCAACTGTAGCAACTATCTACTCGGCCAGTTGGACATAGGACCACAATACGCGCCGACAACTGAATTGAACCACCTCAACATCACCTGCCACATCGCCGAGCATAGTCGCGATATGCCAAAATCAGCCGCCGCTATGCATGACCGACCGCCGCCATGCCACCACTGTGTCCCATCAGCTCCATTTCACAGAGACTAGCCGCATCATCGGCCTCCTCACCTTTGCCTCCATCTGCATTTGAGTGGGAGCCATGCCGCACCGAATTTGCCGCTGCCATGCAGGGTTAGCCACCACAATCCGGCTCCCATCGTTGTGTGCCGTTGCCTATTGCCATGAGAATCAGGCACCACCACCAGCCCAGCCCCTGCCACCACCCACCACATCACTGAGTACGATCGCCCAGCACCGAAACAGCCGCCGCTATGCGTGACCGATCACTGCCGCGCCACTAGGGACCACGCGCCATAGGTCACACCACCCCACCACTGCAGGTCCAAGCCCATATCATCCTCACGCCAAAATAGCCGCCGTCATGTGGGACCAATTGCCGTTGGGACGAGCCAAGCCACCATCAACATCCGGGCACGACTTCGAAGGCTGCCGCGAAGCAGACTACCCCACGTCGAGCTGGCCACTGCCGTGCGGGACCAACCGCCACAGTGCCATTGTGATACTGCATAGATCCGTTAGCTCAAGCACCACCCGATCCGACAACTTCGAGGTCGCCGCACAAACCCAGACACACCTAGCAGTCGCCTCACCAAACCCGGCCGCATCCTCACATTGCCGCTTGCCAAGCGTGGACGCCACCGCCTCGTCACCTCAAGTCACTGCAAACGGACGCCACCCCCTCGTCACCTCAAGTCACTGCAAACGGACGCCACCCCTCGCCCGCCGCAGGACACCACACCTCGGATCCGATGTGCCTCACCATTGGAGACGAGCATCACCACACTGCTACCCGTGCACAACCTCATCCCGCCAAGACGCCATCAACGCCGGCGAGGAGCCAAGGGTCATCCCTCCGCCTTCCTCCACACAACCTTGTCCATCACGCCAGACCGCAGCCTCGACATGGCCACTACCTCACCTTACTCGCGAAGCCTCCACCGCTGACCCGTGGCAGCCAACCGCTAGCTCCCCCATCGCGAACCGTGGCCTCAAGCCTCGAATTCCACCATAGCCTCCACCCGTTACAGCCAGCCGCAAGGCCAACGCCGCCATCACCTCCACTCCCCCCCAACTCCACCATAGCCTCGAACCGTGAGCCCGCCTCGCTACCGCCTCCCTCGACGTGCTGGGCGCGCTAGCAAGGACCGGCACCACCGTCACCGTCGGGGGCCCCAACGCACTGCTCTGACCGTAAGCTCGCCGGCCCGACAAAGAGACCATCACGAGTGCGACGTCGCTAGATCCAGGTGGGTCTAACCATGACGTCGCCGGATCCGGTCGCCCCGGGCACGCCAGATGCCCCGGTTCATTGGCACCACGCCGCTGTCCCTCAAGACGTCGGGAGGGAGAGCCGTGGCACAGACAAGAGATAGCCCCGCCGTCGCTGTCCTTGCGGCCGCGTGAACTTCCGGTGGCATGCTCAGGCGGTGGCGATGCAAGGGCGCTGAGGGAGAGGACCGGTGGCACAGCGGGTTTGGTGGCCGCCCAAGTCGCCCCTCTCTGGGAGGGGCATGTGGGGGCTTGGAATAACTCCCCCTCTAACACACAATTATGAACATTCTTGAAGTGGTTTCACATATGATGTATGCAGATATAGTATTGCATCATTTGGGATCTCTTCTCATGATCTTTACTTGAATTACTTCACCATCTAATGTGTGCTACTTATCTTATTCCAGCTTGAGGTCCTTGGTAAAATCCGGCACCCTCACTTGCTTATGATGCTTGGCGCATGCCCTGAACATGGTTGCCTGGTCTACGAGTACATGGAAAATGGCAGCCTGGATGGCATGTTGCTGCGCAGGAATAATACGCCGCTGTTGACCTGGTTCGACCGTTTCAGAATAGCCTGGGAGGTGGCCACTGCTCTGATGTTTCTTCACAGCTCCAAACCAGAGCCTATTATCCACCGTGATCTGAAGCCGGCGAACATACTACTAGATAGGAACTTGATTAGCAAGAAAGGTGATGTAGGCCTATCAACTTTGCTTCCAAGCATGGGTCAGTACCAGTCTACAATGATCAAGAACACTGCACCTGTGGGCACGTTCTGCTACATAGACCCCGAATATCAACGGACCGGTGTACTATCCATGAAGTCCGATGTTTATGCGCTAGGCATTGTGATCTTGCAACTGCTGACAGCAAGATCACCGATGGGCCTTGCGCATGTTGTGGAGACTGCACTAGAAGATGGCTGCTTTGTTGACGTCCTGGATGCAACTGCTGGACAATGGCCTTTGAATGAGACACAAGAATTGGCTGCCCTAGCCCTCCGGTGCTCTGAAATGAGGCGCAAAGACCGGCCTGACTTGAACGAGTGTATTCTTCCGACGCTGGAGCGACTGAAGGATGTTGCAACCAAGGCCAGGGAAGCTGCTCTTCAGGGCCACACAGCACCTCCAAGTCATTTCATTTGCCCCATACTTCAGGTCCGGAATCAGCATTTCTCTTTGTGAACTGTAGTGGCCGTTCATAGGAAGATTACTAAGATGTTTTTTCCAACACTGTTTCAGGAAGTGATGGTCGATCCATATGTTGCATCAGATGGGTACACCTACGATCGTAAGGCGATCGAGATGTGGCTAAGTATGAACGACAAGTCACCAATGACGAACTTGTGTTTACCGAACAAGAGCCTGATACCAAACCACTCTCTTCGTTCTGCAATCATGGACTGGAGGTCGAAAAGCAAGTGATATGCTCTTCAGGTTGCATCCTCCGTGATGCAGCAATGGCTGATTTCTCTTACAATAAAGATGCCAGTTTTCTGGAAAGCCTTATGTAGAAGTAGTCTTCAGAGCTTTTCCCTAAAAAAATAGTAGTCTTCAGAAAGGGTTTTAGGTTTTGCAGCTCAAGCAAAATGTAAAGTTCGCCTCTTAGCTGATAGGTATCTCGCTGTCTTAATAAGACACTTCTTTTGTTGTTTTTCCTCCTTTCCTATGCATAGTGTGTTTGTATGCTTGTAGCTATACGTATTAGCACATGATTCATCTTGATTCCAAAGCAGGACAGCAACAATGAATTGTGCATATTGATGCTGTTTTACGCAGTTTTTTTCTGAAAAGAACAGTGTTGCCATGTTCAGTTAGACTGTCCCTTTTTCAGTAACGCTACCAGTTGTTGACAAGGATCAGAACAGAAAAGGTGGAAGCAAACTATAAATTAAATAAGATAAGATGTGTAGATATATTGGTAGTCCTCTGTGGAGAAGTGGACTTGTCATGCTCATATGCACTAGTTTACATATATATGCAAAGTATTAAAGCAATGAAACAGTGGTTAAAGTAAAGTAAACAACTTTTCAGAAGACAGTAAAGTAAATAAACATACAAGTTGCATGGGCGTGGTAAAAGGCACAAAAAACAGCTTGACATGTTATGGATTGTTGTGAAATGCACGAGTTTCACCGGAATCATTTTGCGGGAAATTTACGGAAACAGTTCGATTCTCGCAGGAATCAGGAAAATGTCCCAAGTTTCAAAATGGGACCTTAGCAGTTAGGAGTTTTACTGATCAAATATGCAAACTGCTGCACTCTTGCCATCTTGAGTACAGTAGTTGTGTTAGGTTAGCCCTTCCTCTTCCACTGATTGATAACACAAGTTGTTCTGGGGAGGACTGAAAAGCTGGAAGCAAGCTTTCAATTAACTTTGATCGCTGCGGATCGCGTAAAGATACAATTGTCGGTTGAAAAGAACTTGCCCCGGGCCAAACCTAATCAGATCTCTTAAACATCTGACCTCGACTTTAACCTGTCACTGCTCTGCAGTTTAGCTTCTTCTTTCTTTTCTTTTTTTTGCGAGGACTGCAGATTAGCTTTTGGTCGATTAAAGAACATGAACAAGTTCAGCTTGCTCATATTTTATCAGTAGTTACCTCTAACTTTTCTCGTTCCTGAAACTATGATCGAATTGTGCGTCACCATTCACCGTCACCTAATCTCAGTCTCAGGTGTCACTGTTATGAGATTTCCTTGTGATTAAAGAAGAGTTAGAAAAATGTTAGGTCAGGTGCAAACACAGCAGCAGAAGCAAAAAGAAGAAGATTTGGTTGATTGACATGGCTCCAGATACTCTTCTTGGACAAGAATTTTGTAAAGATTTCCATTAACTTTCTTCATCAATCAATTAGTACAATCGATCACCCTGTTATTTCACCAACCAGCAGATTAGATGAACTGGTTTACACGCCGTCCAGGAAAAAGCAGACAGCCATCTTTGTTCGTTCGTCGTCGTCGTTTTCAGAAACCCAACTGAATTAATCGGAAAAAAAAATCCAAAACAATCTCCTCTCCTGATTAATCGTAATTAATTGATTAATTAACCCAACCACAACCTGCGAGATCCTAACGAGAACTTGTTCTAATGAATCGATCGATCACCTTCTTTCCCATTGCCATGGCGAGATAGATCGATGGATCTTAGAAGAGCTCTCTGGTGACCAGCGGCGCGGCGGCGTTCCACGTGCTCTGGCTTGTCCGGTCAACGGCGCCTGGGAAGAACTGGCAGTGGCTGGGCAGCACGTTGCCGGCGACGGCGGCCGCAGCGGGGGGAACGTTATATTTGGGGTGACATTGTTCCTGCTTAGCGCCGCCTTGGGTGGCGACGCGGCGGCAGGAGGGGCACATTGTTAGCATGGTGGAGGAGGGCTGGAGCGCGGCTGCCGCCGGCGACGGCGCGGCCTTGAGCGCCCTGAGGTCGGTGAGCTCCTTCTCGAGGCGCTTGTTCTCGTCGGCGAGGCGCTCGCACCAGCGCTTGAGGTACTCGCAGTCGACCTCCGTCTGCTTGAGCTTGGTCCGGGCGCGGCGGTTCTGGAACCACACCTCCACTTGCCGCGGCCGCAGCCCCAGCCGGTTCGCCAGCGCCACCTTCTGCTTCTGCACGCCGCAAAAGATCGAATCTTGGGTCATTCTCCGGCCATGAATTGAACGAGCGAACGAATCGACGGCGAGGAAGAAGAGGCTTACAGGGTTGAGCGTGCTGTGCGTCTTGAAACACTCCTCGAGTACCGCGGCCTGGTCCTTGGACAGCCTTAGCTTCTTGCGGCCGCCGGCGCCGTCCTCGTCGTCCAGCTCCCTCTCCCTCTTCCCGCTGTCGCCGCTCGAGAGCGCCGCGGCGCTGTCCGGCGACGTGGATGCCCTCATCCCCTGGTCCGGATCCAACGCCTGCTGCCGCGCCTCCAGCCTCCCGTCCCCCACTGCACCATCACACACGCACGCGTCAGCACACCCATCCCTGTCGTCACACAGAACGCCGGCGATCGATCATCGCAAGCCAGCAATGTAACTCACCGACGGAGTTGAGCGCGGCGGCCCAGGGGGAGAGCATGCCGGAGGAGCCGGCGGTGGTGGACGACGACAGGCTGCCCTGCGAAGTGAGCCCGAGGCTGAGGCCGAGATCCAGGCTCTCGGGCGTCATCTTGCGGTATGGTATCCTCGCTGTTGAGAGGCAGAACCGAACAAGACGAGATGGAAGAAGAGGTGGTGGGTCTAGCTCCTCGCCGGAGGATTGTGTCAGGTGAGCGAGCTCGGTCTGGTGTGGTCTGGGCATGCGGTGGTGGAGGAGCTGGGGTTATAAATAGCTGGGGGCTCAGCTGGATGGGTGGCTGAACAGAGCGGCGATGCAAATGATGAGCTGTGCCGTGCGGGCGGGTGGATCTCCTCTCCTCCGCACCGCCATTATTAATCGCGGCCATGCCGAGCGATCTGCTCCGGCCTTTTGACCCTATCCCTCGGCTCCGTCAGCCGGAGCCCTGCCGAGCCGAGCCGAGCTGGTTGCGTGCCTTGGGCTCGGTCGCACGTGCGGCTCTTGGTACGCGTGCGACTTGGCGCGTCCTGCTACCTTCGCGCGTCCGGCTGTCCCTTCGCTTGATTTGGTCCGACGAGATAGGTTAATCACTCTAATCTTTAGCTGTCCTGGCTAGCATTAGCAAGTGTGCATTGCACGTCAGCTCAAAAATTGCAGGTCAGAGCTTATTATTTCTAAACGAATCAGCAGGAGAACTGCCTATATTATTACTTAAGAAGAAAGTTTAACGGCGGTTCAGGGCTTAATTTGGAAAGCAATAAATGCTAAGATCATTTCTTCTCTGATCTGCAAGCATCCGGATCGATAAATCCACCACACATATTTCTGACGAAACAGAGGTACTCTACACCGATACGTGCAGTGCTATAATTACCAGCAGGAGACTTGGACAAGTTCAGACTTGAGCCAAGTGCCGCCGCAGATGCATGCTGGCCGCGAGAAGAACACGTCCGATGTGGATACGATCCTCTGCTAGCTTTGGAATCCTCTACGAGAATATTGGATCTTACTGCATGCATGCTGTCAGAAAGCGAATGGTTCAGCAGCTGCTGCATGCTCTCTTCCTCCAGTGGCGCTGATCCCTAGGAGCAGGAACAAAGGAGCGGGGCACGCACGTCATCGACGAATTGAAGCTGCATGGATGGATGCATGGGTGGCGCCAAATTGCCAAGGAAAGGAGGAAGAGGTCAACGCGGCAAATCTGCATGCATGCTTTGCATTGTGCCTGTAGTGCGTGGTTACTTCGCTCGGAATTGAGCTCCTGGGCGGTAGGGCCAACCAACAGGTAGGAAAAGAACATTCTATTAGATTTGGTTTTATAGAAAGATTTTCTTTCGTATATACTACGTGTTCTCCTTCTTTCTCTCAGTTGTACGTACCAGCAGTTGAATTAGAAAAAGACGATATAAATCAGAGTCTCATAGATATCTTTCAGTAAAAAATCTTATAGAATTTCCTTTCACAGACAGAGGTGAATCCATCATAGAGTAGAGGGGGCTCAAGCCCTCCTACCCTGGACGGACTTGGGAGCCCAAAACCTCTCTTCTCTTCAATTTTTGGGTATTGAAAAGAATGAAAAAAAGGAAGAAAAAGAGGAAGAAGAAAAAGGAGATCTGCTACTTAATGGCTCTAGATTTGTCATAGCCAACAAATTTCTGAATCCATGTTGCGTTTAGAGTAATTGCATTCATGATGTGCTAGCTACCTAAGCTAGCAAACTAAAATCAATCAATTTAACTGCAGCAGCAGGTTAATTAATTAGTTCTGCTGATAGCTGACCTGCTGATTAGCAGCTAGCAGGGCTCCCGATTTCCAGGTGAAGAGTAAGATTTCCTTATTGGAGTATATCGTTTATATGCACCCGAGCATATCTTACGCGTCACATGTAGGAGTATGTACCAAGAAGGCATGATATTAAGAATAATAGTCGACGATTGAGATTGGAACATACATACATACATACATACAGTGACGGATCCAGCCGGGCAAAACAGGTAGGGCGAAAAACCATATGACCAGTAAAATGGAAAATAATCGAAGGTAAAAATATATGCAATTAAGCAAAGTAACCAAATGTAACATAAGACAATAGAAGTAATTAGGTAAAGAAACTTATGAAACCACAACCACTAATTATGTGTAGAACTAGAAGGCTTAGACGAATGCTTGGGTCACAATCTCACAGATGACACTACAAGTCTACAAATACGAATCAATAACTGAAGGGCGAGCTAATATGAAATGAAATTCACCTCAACGGCTCAAGTTCTTAGATTAAAAAAAGGACATTGTTGGTAGCCGGGAAGCTCACCTGGGCGAGGAAAAATTCGCGCGCACAGTTGGGAACTGGGATCAAGAAAGGAATCATTTTTACTGGCCTGCTCAGGGCAGCCATCGCGCGTATTCTTGGCTCGTGGTCGCTGGGCGCAAGAGCAGCAGCCACAGCATGGCCGGTTGGCCGCCTGCCTAGTTGCGGGCTGCCGACTGCCCCTGCTGGCTGCCGCCTGGAGCTGGCCTCTGCCCACCGGTGCAGGGCCGCTTGGAGCTGGCCACCGCTGCAAGCCACCGCCGCTGCCCACCCACCGCCACTGGCCCGCTGCCCACCCACCGCCACTGGCCCGCTGCCCGCCCGCTGCCAGGAGCCTGCACAGCAGCAGGGTGGATTGGAGATTTGGAGTTGTGGTGGAGTTATGGAGATTTGGAATTTCTGATTTGGGGGATCCAGGCGGTTGGAGATTTACTTGTGGAGTTGTGGGTTGTGGGCCACTGGCTGTGAGGCCATGCGTGTGCGTCGACCTCACCGCTCGGTGAATCACCAAAATCCATAGGGAGAAGGGGGTACAGGGGGTTCCGGCCGACGAAGAGCTCGGGCGGCCGCCCAGGCTCGCCCTAGCGGTGGATCCGCCCTTGCATATATACATATATACATATATATATATATATATACATATACATACATATACATACATATACATACACATACATACACATACACATACATATACATACATATACATATACATACGTATACATATATATATATATATATATATATTCTGTGAATCTAATCGATCTAATCCGACGAAAAGCTGAACCAACAACCGTGAGTCTTCACACTGCCATTATTTTTCTTCAGTTGTGTGCATCTTCATGACAGTTTAAGCGTGCATTCTCTTTTGAGAGAGAGAGAGAGAGAGTAGTAAAAGTTCTATTATACTTCTGTGAATATTCCCTAATAATCCAATCAAAACCTGGACCGACAACTGTGAATCTTTACACCCCATTCCCCCCCTTTTTTTCTCCAGTTGCGTTCATGTTCATAACAGTTTAAGCAAGGTCATCCTCCTCATATACCTAGAGCACAATAATAAATTAATTTTTTTACAGCGGTAATAAATTGATATCACACAAGTAACGAAGCCATAAAGGGGAGCGGTCGCCGAGCTGGCTCGAAGTTTGCTCGCGAGATCGGCTCACTCGGAGCCTACCAAGTCGGTTAGGGGGACACGGAAGCAAATTCTATAGGATCTTGTCCAAAAAGATTCTCGTAAGACTGTATATATACTATCTATTTAGTGATATAATAGTTAAGCTGAAGAAGAGAAAATAAACATATATCATTATAGAAAAAAGAAATTTTTATAAAAAATTCTATAAAATTTGCTTCTAAATCACGGGTGTCGGAGCCGAACAAAAGCAAGCCCATGATTTCCATCCGGGGCAGGGCCCACACGGGTGAGACCGGAAAGAGATAGAGAAAAAATATCGAGGGAAGACAGGGGTGGCCCACCGGCCCGGCCGTGCGCCTCGCTTTGCCGGCACTTTTCCTGACACCTCCCCCGCAATCATCGGGGGCTCCAACCCCTCCAATCCAACTCTCATGCGCTGCTCATCATTTTTCATCCTCCCAATATCCCAGAAATATTTTCCCAGGTCCCATCATCTCTTCTCTTTTTATATTTTTCACCCATACAAAATTGCAAAATATTACTCCATCCAATCTAAAATAAGTGTCGTTTTAGATAATAATACGGTTCCAATATAACTTTCACTACTATTTTTTATTATAATATATTGATAAAACATAGCAAAGTATGTTATTATGAAAGTCTTTTTAGACAAATCTACCCATGTTATTTTCGAATATTCGAACTCAATACGTAAAAAAATATTTTATAGATAACGTTTAAAATAGTTAACTGCAGTCAAACTAAAATGACACTTATTTTAGACTGGATAGAGTATTTACATAGATTTTTTAATAATAGAAACCAAGTTTTCAGCCTCTACACCATACAGTGCACACACCTTGGTTAGTAGAGTCTTTATATAGATAGCTTGTTGTTGTAATAAAGTGTGCTAATTTTGCAAATGTGTCATGTTATTCCCACAATTTCTCAGTATTCATTGAAAACATTATTCTTTTTCCCATGTTGCTCTATGTCCAATTCTATCAGTCCAACCAACCTCACCTAGGTTGGAGGAATTATTGGCTGTGCCATGCCTGCCTCCCACTCCCATCTGTGGTTGTTCACTTGTTCCTCCATTCTCTGCAATGTGGGGCCTTGCACTTTCTCCCTTATGGCTCACTCAATGATTGCATTGTGACCTTAATTTACTCCTTTTCTTCTCAATAAACATCATATCTCCTCCTTTCTTCTGATGATTAGGTCTGGGAGTGTTAGAAAAATCTGGACATATCTTGGGCAGTCTAACCTGACACCAGATTCGGAATTAGCGAGTAAGAGAAGCTTTGATTTCTCCCGACTCACTCAATGATTGCATTGTGGGCAGTCTAACAAACTTTTGAGTTACAAGTTGATCTATTAATTGATTGTAACGCGCACAACATCATTAATGCTAAGTGGTCTAGTAAGAGAGGAGGATTAGATAATTTAATCAGGAACTTCTGTTGATAATGTAGTATAATCTTTGTTCTATTTATTAAGACGTCATTTGATCAAGTTTCAGCTTTAATTCGGGCAATTCTCATGCAAGTTCGTTTCAAAAAAGTTTAAGCTTTAATTAGCTTAAGCCCGGCCGCCCGGGCATGTTAAAAGAAAAACATGACCATGGAATCTAACCAAACATCAGAATCGGAATTTGGAGTAATAGAACAAAAGTTCGAGTTACAACTTGATCAACAAATTATATGCCACGCGACATCATTAAGGCTAAGTTGCCTTGTAAGAGAGAAGTACTAGAAAAGTTAATCATCAATCGGGAACTTTTGTTGATAATGTAGTATAATCTCTCTGCTCTATTTAAGGGGCTATTAGTTTGATGAAGTTTCAACTTCGATTAGGTTATGGCCAAGGTGGTTGACATGTTGGAGCTTCTTGAGAGTGTTACAAAGGTTTAACATGAGCCAGTTTTTTCTTTTTCCCCATTTCTAGATTGAGTTCCAAATAACTCAAAAACCTATCGAAAAGAAGAAGAAAAAATGTACGTTGTTTTACCTAATCAAAGGTTATGGTAATTTTTTTTTTTGCAAGGTTAGCTTATTTAATTTCTAAGTTCATACAATTATCTTTTAATTAGGCCTTTCCTTTCTGCAGAGTGCAGAGGGAGGTAATTAACAAATGGTGCATGATCATATCATCTATACAATGATATATCTAGGTCCCATGTTTTATGTGTCTTGACATGACAGAAAGGATTATAGTGGACCAACCTTATACTGAAAGCTGCATTAAGCAGATGAGGGTGTTTGAATAATAGTAAGGATGTGCAATTAGGGCGGCGTTCAAGTCCCCTAGATGTTGTTGTCGGGTCAAGTGACTCTTCTTTAAATTCCTCTTTATTTTATTTATCGATCGGCAAAATTTATATATTAGCACTTGTCACGCAAGCTAGCGATGACCCTACCAGTAAATTTCATACATGGCATACGCTGGATGATGAGTAGTTTATGATCAGAAAAGTTAGCATGGTTTTACAAAATACATGTGTACTGGTGATGATGAATTGGTTGGTTGAGACTTGAGAGATTTTGCGAAAACAAAAGCACTAAGAATGTACAATCGAATATGTTTATTTGAAAAGGTAATAAGATGGATTAGTAGTACCAGGTGCCAATAATTGGTATGTGATTCAGCTGCTAATGTCCACATCAATGAAAAAGAGGATAAGAGATTCATACATATTTGTGAACAACTAAACATCATTTGTTGTAACAGCCTTTTCTTTGAAATGGCCTCATCACTCTATATATTGTCTTTCTTTTGAAACCCCATCGACGACTACAGTTATACGGAAAATGTTACCTACCGTAATGTTTGCCTAGTTTCCTCGAGATTTAGGTCCCGTTTGAAACACGTAAATGTTTCCCGGTTACTGCAGGAATAATCCTCTTTTTTTGTTTTTTAAGAATTCATGAGTTTCAAACAAGGATTCATCTATTGAAAAAGATCTCGCATTTTTACACACACCCAAATATTCAAACACGACGTTCTTGCTTGCCTAGCCTCTTTAATTAATCCGTAGTTTATTTAATCACAAACGACTATTGAAGCACTCCTATGATCAGAATTCGTTTTTTTTTTCAAGTAGTTCATCAGGTGTGGATCTAGCCACAGTGTTTTCCATCTTTTTTTCTTCTTCAGATCACAGTCGCCACTAACACACTGGTCATTGGCAGCTGAGGCTGGCTGTCAGAGCAGTAGGACATGCCAGCTGCCCCTCACGTGCGGCCCAATCATGCGACGGTCCGGTCCTCCTGGACCTACCGTGTGCAACCCTAAAACAAATTCTACAGGACTCAATTCTTCAAAAAAATTCTGCTCTCAGTGACACATGTCTATCTTCTTCGCACATGTGTCGCTCTTACAGTGTGAATTAGGATCTCGCAGGAGTCTTTTTTTACAGGATCCTATAAAATTTGTTTTCTGCAACCCAGCCCGTGTCGATCGAGACGAACCCAGAACCCACCTGTACGAGGCACCCTGGGACTCCCCATGTGCCGGCCTCGTGGAGACGAGGCGCGCGGCAGGTGGCGCCTTGCTTAGCTTTAGCTACGCTACAGGGGCAATTTCGGAATCACACAATTATCCTAAGGAAAAATTTCACTACCATTTGCATATACGTAATTTATTAAAACTGTTTATTTACGTTAAGATTTGTGATAAAAATAGATGAAAAATTATAAACTAAATAAGTAGATCAGATAGATAAATATCATAGGAAATAGATGGACAGCTAAAATAAAATAAAAAATCTCACGGGCTTGCGTTTCCGCTAAATTATCAGTGGCTAGCCTCAAACCCACTTGTGCTGCGTTGCATGGCAAACAAGCACCTACTGCAGCATCAGCAGCTTATAATTACCGGCCCCGGATCCCCACCAGTCATATATCAGTTGGGCATGCACTACTTGGGGTCGATCGACGGTTGTTCTTGTTGATTGATTAATAATTAGAAGTTTGATTATTGGTAGGTTAATAATCTATTCTTGCTCGACCAGACATGCATGTGCACTTGTGAAGATCTAATCTCGTTCTTCCAGGTTTGTCGAGCCATCAACTTATTCATTTCCGTTGGAGGAAAAAAAAGGAGTCAACCACCAAGCAAGTGCTTCGAAGCCCGGTTCCGGAGAGATTCAGTTATTACGTGGAACACGATGAATTATAAGAGAGAAGCTTCTCAGATTTTGTAGAACCCTTGAGTAACGTTATCAAATACGTCGTGATTAATTAACTCCTAGGAATATAGAGAAATGCGTCTTTAAGTCCTAAGAATGCAGAGAGTAGCTCCAATATATGTTAATTGCTTCTGTACGTGTAAATTGCATTGTGAAATTAACACATTGCTATTGCGACCTACTAGCTGCTGCTAGCTAGCTCGTGGTAGAGTAGAGGGGCATGCAGGGCCGGCAATGCAACGTGAAGGCCAGCTGGGCGTTCGTTAGCTTTCAGTTGCAACCATCGATGCAGTAACGAGAAGCATGCTTTGGGGTCGTTGTACAGTTGTGCAACCGGATTGATCCGGAATGTCATCGTCCTCATCTGATGATCCAAATAATTGGAATTGGGAACCGTCGAATTGTTGCAGTGCTGTATGTGGATTAGAAAGCTAGTACAAGTACAATGATATATAGTACTACATATGTACAAATATGCTCCATACATGGAGTGATAACCCATTGCATGTTCCACTTATTAATTCATGTCAATGATGAATATATTGTACGCCTTATCTCTGCCCTAAACATCATTTATCTTATTCACAATTGGTATGAAGAAAGGTATCGAGATTAACCGTATATATGAAAATGGTTCCACTAGTTTCGATAAAAAAAACACTCTACAATACATATAACTTGTATAATTTATTAAAACATATTGTTAAAACACTTCCTAGAGTTCAGTCGCTGAAAACTTATACCGGTGAGTTTAGGGAAAGAGGCTAGGGTTCAAGGTTCATCGGTGACCTCAGGGGTTAAAGAGAGGTTGGGGCAGTGGGCGGACCGATGGTGAGCTGCGGCGAGGCGGGAGGTGAGCGGGGTTGGCGACATAGGTGAGAAAAATAGAGTGGTTAGCGCGGCGGCATGCTGTTTGCGTGGATCCAGCCACAGGGTGCTGCTGAAGATGGCTGGAGGCGGGGCGGGGGTGAGCGCGTGAGGGAGCACAACAGGAATAGTGTGATCGAGGATGAAGCGGAAATTGTCGACTAAACAAAACAATATTTTCATGGCGCGTGATAAATAGCTTCTCCCTATTACTAGTGTATGTCGTAGCTAGCTAGCGGTACATTATTGTAGACTATCATTATCTCAAAATTGGTTATCACAGACAGTTATGAGTCCTGTCTTTGTAAAAGTATTTATGATATAGAGCTAGCTAGTTGTACATTATTGTAGACTATCACTATCTCAAAATATGTTATCACATACAGTTATGAGTTCCATCTTTGTAAAAGTGTTTATGATATAGAGCTAGTTACAGACGGTTACAACTCTATCTGTAACAGAGCTATACACAGATAAGTCTAAATAAGATATGCGTCTATAATATAGCTACACATAACGGATTTAAAAAAAATCGTATTAAGGGTCACAGACAGTTTTTTTTAAAACATGTTTGTATAAAGTTTCAAATACGGATTTTTTTAAAATCATTTATGCAACCTCTTCCCCCTGAGAAGATATTTAGTTTTCTGGTTGCCCTCATGATATGACATGCGTCACATACACTTCATGATATATATAAGAATATCATAAACATTTATATATCACAAATAAGAATATCACGTACATATACATAGTATAAGAACGTTACACATATCATATATAACACATAAGAACACAGATATATAACACATATAAATATCCAGATGACGGTCATATTATAGACAACTGTTTATGAATATTTTATCAGTGACAGATTGTAAAAAACCACATATAATACTCCGTCTTGTTTCACTAATTATGTGATAGTGTGTCAATGTAGGACACTACTCACGTTTACAGTCGAAGGCATACGTACTTGATCTTGCCGACCCGACATAGCCGTGCTGTCAAAATTAACCAGCAGATCAACTTGATGATTAATTAACTAGTGAAGCATGTAATGAAGCAGCTGGATCGATGGATTGGTCGGTAACTGCTAAATTATTGAGTGTTTTGCAGGTGCACATGGCATCCCTCTGGCTGTAATCATTTCGATCCACCATCCTGTGGACGAGATCCACCAATCGGTATGGTATGTATGCATGTGTGTATGTATGCTCGCGTATCCAAATAATTGTGTACGTGGGAATTAAGCTACATGTCTGCAAATTTTTAAATCGTTACTTGGCTCCTTGTTTGTTTAATTAATCATGCGTGGACCGAATAATTTGCTCCTGTACTTTGCAAGCATCATGATTATGCATGCTGATGATGGCATATATGCTTCAGATGATTATATTATCAGTTGATTCTCTATTCTTTTTCGAGGGATCATCGGTTGATTCATTAACAAAGTGCCAATGGAATCAGCATTACTCCATTAAAAAAGAAAACCATACATCTCCTGTATTTACTTCTTTACCTCCTTTCATTTCCTTTCCTTTTTTCAGAAGAAATATACGTACATTGGAGAGCACGCTTCTGTCTTTGAAGGCATATGGTTGAAAACCAAGAAAAATCCTTCTTCCCTTGCAAATATATATGCTCCAAAATTGTTGTGCTTCATTTGGAACGTGTTAGGAATTCCGTAGAACTTTTTATGAAATATCGTGTTGATTCATGTAGAATTCATGCGTTTGAAAACCGGCCGTTAACTTAAAGAGAAATGAAAGACAATAAATTAAAATGGTCCTATTACCTGTATAGAGGGCTACAGTTGGATTAGCAATCCAAGCCGTTTGGTCGAGTCTCCAGCGGTGAGGATTAGCCCACGCAGCACTGGCGCTGGCTTCCAAAGCAGCACACACCCTTCCGTGCTGGCTGCACGTCGCCATTGCCATCTATACCACGCGATCTCCTCGACAGCCGCGGCAAATCCGGGTCCCGACGGGTTCACGACGCGGCTCTCGAGCGATCGATCGGCATGAGTCGCTGCGTAGTAGATTAGCGATGGGTGTTAGCGCGATTAAAGTAGGCGACAACATGCGCGATATGCTAATGCCAGTGGCCTTAATCGAGCCCTAAACTAATCACGGACACGACGACCATCGCCGACGAGGAGAAAGATGAGGAGGAGGAAGAAGGAGGAGCATCGCCGACGAGGAGAGGAAGGAGGAGAAAGAAGATGAAGGAGAAGGAAGCGACTACGAGGGCAATAGGGCACGCGAAGCTAGAGCTGCCTGCGAAAGCGCACGCATGTGGGCGTTGCCATTACGTGGAATCCCAAGGCGGGCGCCACCGAGGCCCGGCGTACGGGCATGTCGCCCACACATGCTCGCCGGCCGGTCAGCGTGTCCCGAGCTTTTTCTCCCGGTCAACATTCGGCCCTGTCAGCATGCCACTATTTTAACACAGCCTCCCTCTAGCTAGCCTTTTGCAGTACCTTTCTTTATTTTTCTTCTCCTTTTCTTTTTTACCCTTTTGCTTGTAATAGAATAGAATACAAATCTCGTAATATAATGTGCAGTCATATTGTAGATTAAGATTGACGATTAGATGGGAGTTGAATAGATGTTTCACTAAATTTTTTTAATCAGATGACCTTATTTTTTGTTTCACTTAACGCACCTTAAAAATTTAAATAGAAGCAAATAAAGGGAAATAAAGAAAAGAACCGATCATATATGATTTTATAGATGAGATATGAACACAAGATTTCATTTAAGATCATTTCATGACCCTAGTCACAAAAAGCTTGTAATTTTAAAAGAAACTAAAAAAGATAGTCACCGGATGAAAAAACTCTTCAAGTTGATGACTTAGATGTAAGGGAATGCGATACTCGAATTTATACTATTGTATGCACATTTTATGCCTCTAGTAACAAAGAGATCAACTCCACAAGGGTGTTAAAAGTGTAGCTTAAAAAGGAAAATAAAAATCACAACTAAAAATAAAAAACTCGCAAGAGAAGCAAGGGAACTAAAAGAAGATGACTAGAAGGAGATGAACATAAGCTCATGCGAAAAAATCAACTTCATTAATTACAGAGATCAGCCCTATTTTAGATAGATTATAAAATATTTTCTCTCACAAAAGCTCTAATATATTACTAAGGCTAAACTTATACTCTCCTCTCCTCCAAAACCTGTTATTAGGCTCTCAAATGGCCGGTTCAAAACTCCCCTACAGCTCTGTCCCTCTATTTATAGGTTTAGATAAGTGTCTTAGCCCTTAAGTTTCATCGTTCCCAAAATACTTTTGCTTACAATGGCCTCCTACCTACCATTGAGTTATTTTGGTCTATTTTTTGCTCCGTCCATTGAACGACCGTGACACCTTCATGACTTAGCTTTGCCTCGATACTTGCTTCGTGATGATGCCACGTGCACTCCATCCCTCTACAATTTTGAGGCTAAACCGCGAAATCGTCTCGCACATTTCTCAAAGGGTGACTCACTGCTGCTTGCTTTAACCCCAAGAAAGAATTCCGATGTTAACATGTGTACTCCGTCTTGCGATTTTGATCGTTAGTAAGTCTCTCCCGCTCCCGATCCCTCGGGCCGCCTTATCACTTGCACCGGCATCCCCTTCGCTTGACTTTGTCACCACGTCGTCTTCATCCTTCATTCCATACTTTGCTTGACCTCTATGTGCACAACTTGGATCACCATTAACTCCGCTCGGCCTCATTGATCATCCGGCACCAAACTCCATGCTTGGCTATAATCATCCCGTCGTCGACTGTCAAGTTGCATCCATCATCTGCACAGCATTAGACAAGCAAATATGTTTGTCCAATTTCATTATGGGTTAGTCCAAAACCAAAATGCTCAATGGAAAGCATATCCCGTAAAACACGTGAACACCGGATGTTCTAGTGTGTTCATCCTCTGAACACTGGACCATCCAGTGAGAGTAACACCTTTCGCACTCTAAAAAATTTGCTCTCTGCAAGAAATAGTCCGGTGCAATACTCTGGTGTTCACTTCTGCACTCGCCGAACCATCCGGTGCATTGTATTTCCTTTTTCCACAGATGCAACCTTCTTTGCTGGAATTGGTCTGGTGAATGCTTCGGTGTTCACAAACATCAGCGCCGGACCATCCGGTGCATTCATCTTCACAAGACTGGGCGTCTGCAATCTCTCTGCTAAATGATCTGGTGTATACATGGGCGAAGCTACGTTGTGGCTGGTGGGTGCACATGCACCCCTTCCATCTAAAATTACCACTGAACACAGGGACGATGAACAGTAAATGAACAATAATTTTGTAAATAGTAACCGTGCGTGCACCCCCCTCGGTTTGGATCTGGCTTCACCCCTGGGTGTATACTGAGCTCCAACGGCGGACCATCCGATAGGTCAAACTTCATCTAACACAAAAAACATACCTTTCTAAAAAATACTCCGATGTTCATATCCCCTGAACACCGGACCATTCGGTGCACAGTCCAAGTTCTGCCTCTGTATAGAAAAAGATCCGGTGTGCACTACCTCAGATCATCGGGCTATCTGGTGTGTACAATTTTCTACACATCGAATCATATTTCCCTAGACTCAGAGATAAAAACATAAAGTCTATTTTCTTTTTACCTTTGGTCAGATATTATTATATTTGCAATATATAGACATGCTCATACAATTTAAAATTCATCAAACTAAAACTACAAACTTATCAATCACTCATCACAAATAAACTAATACACATTTTCACTTGATTTCTCACATCTCTTTTAGGGCCTTAGCACTAGCACGCATAAGAGTTTTTAGATGTCCACCAGGAAATTAACAATTTTAGTAGAATTTTCATCAAAGGATCTTCATGTTACATTTTGCAAACATATGATCACAAAATATATAATGTCTCAAAGAGGCGTTTGTTGAAGACTAGACTACACGGACGGCCCCTAAAAGATATGGAGACATTAAAGGGGGAAAATACAACTCCACATATCGTTATGTACGCACGGTTTTTTTCAGTCTTCCATCCCTCTTATTTGATATTAATCTATCTATTCATTCTCTTATCTACCATACGATTCTTTTCATCTAACCCTTCAGTATAAATCTTAACACAAATAAACGGTTGTGATAAACCATGTGTCTCCATAGCCTAATTGAATTTTCTTATTCATGAGAGGGTACAGTCTATATGACCAACTTGCTGTTTTTTTGCTTTGTAGAAAAAAGAGCTTTGCTTTTCATGCATGAACTTGGTCAATCTCCGGGCGCCTTCGTCGTCGACGTCGCGTGCGCGCTCGTGCACCCCGCCGGCATCTGATTCGCCCGTTCGTGTGTTCACCGGGCGTCTATTATTAGCTCGTCGTTACTGAGATCGGCGGCATGCAGCGACACCACGGCCGCACGTGCGACGGAATTTACAACGATCGTACTGCTGCTACCGCACGCGGGCAGCTAATCCTGGCTGGCTGGCAATGCCATGCATGTTACCGGCCTGCTCGTGCGCCGTCGTGGTCATGCACGCCTGCCACTCTGCTGCGGATGCGCGCGGCCGGGCGGGCGAGCGGCTCATCAGGCCGGCCGCCGTCTGGCTGGCCGGGGGTTCTGGCCGGTTGCTGAGTCGTGCAGGGTGCAGCAGGGCCTGCCCGAGATCGGCATAGCATGCATGCATGCAGAGGCGGACCCTCCCTATAGGCGACGTGGGGCGGCCGCCCCAGCTACTGGCATGGCTCCGTCTGGCGCCCAGACGCCGAATGTGTGCGGTGTGCCTCCAGCCGACCGGAGCCCGGAGGTGAAAAAGAAAAGTATTAGCGTGGGCCGGCGGACCGCGGATTGGGGCATGGGCCCTTGGCCATCCGCCCATCCGAACTCTCCCAGCTCCCAAGCAACCAGCAGCTAGCCCCAATCGATCTCCCACTCCCAGACTCCAGTCCGCCTCCAGCAGCCCCTATCGATCTCCCGAATCCCGATCCATCTCCGAGCTCCGGCAGACGGCAGTCCCCATCGGCCATCGCAGATTCGCAGGACTGCCCCCATCGGTCCTCAATTTCTCAGCCCCCAGCGCCGAGCTGCCGTTAATCCATTCTACGGCGCCTGCGCCTGCGACTCTGCGAGGCTGCAAGTCCTGCGACGCTGGGCGGCTCCGCGGCTGGGCGCCTGGGCGCGATTCGGCGTCTGTGAGTCTGGGACTCCGGCCTCCGGGCACGGCTGCTGCCTGCGCCCTGCTGCGGACTGCGGTGCTCGGCGCCGTCCACGCCTCTGCGCGGCTGGCGGACGGCCGACTGCGGACCTCCGACTCCGACTCTCCGAGGCTACGACAGTGGGCGCGACCGCGCTATCCGGGAGCCCCAGCTGCGGACGGGTCACGGGCGCCGGGCGGACGGCGGTCGACGGACCTGCGGGCTGCGGTACTCGACGAGTCGGCGACCAGCTTGACCGCGAGTCCGCGACTGCGACTGCGAGTGCGAACGGCGAACCACGGAACCAGTGTCCAACAATCCAACTCGGTGTGGTCGTGACTCACTGACTCGTGCTGCTTGACGGCTTCCCCAGCCCCCAGGTCACCCAGCAGAGCAGAGAGCAAACCACCTCTTGACTTGATGGAGGAAGAGCCGAAGAGGAGGCCGGAGGTGCCCCGGCTGCCGGCGTTGCCGGGCACGGCCATGGCCGTGGCCGCGCTACTGCTTCGGCTGCAGTAGCGGTTTCGGTGGGAGTTGGCATTGGCCGAGGCCGCGGTGCCACCAGCACGAACCTCACTAGAAACAACAACAAAGGAATCGGCAAGAAGACTAAAATAAATGGTAAAATTCGTTATTGTTTGAATGAAATTATTTGTAATTTAGCAATTTGCTTAGTCATTCATGTGCTTAGTGTAACATGTACTTATTATCTTATTGTGTAGATTTGAAGAACTATTTTACAAGTTTGAGTGGTGGCTCCTCGAGCTCCAACCACCCAAGCACCCATGAAAGTCGTAATGCCGCCGATTCCATAGTCGGAGAAGTTGAAGGCCATGCTACCATTGAAGCCGTAGTATCTAATATAGCTCAAGTTGAGATTGGTGTTGATGATGCACAACCACAAGCACAACAAGAAGAAAATGAACAAGAAGGTATTGATCTTATTGTAGAATTTAACCCGCTTGTTCATGTTGTTGCTGATCCGGCTCTTAGAATACCAATTGAGGGATTTCATCCTAATATTAAATCTGAGGTTAGGAGAGCTTATTTATTGCGAGGCCCCACCCAACCTATAGGTCATAATTTTCCTCGCAAGCGTGTTGGAAAGGATTGGAGACTCTTTCAACCGAAATGGTTTAAGGACTATGATTGGTTGGAGTATAGTGTGTCAAAGGATGCCGCATTTTGTTTCTATTGCTTTCTTTTTAGGCAAGAAGCTGAGCATGAAAAATTTGGTCATGTGGTTTTCACAAAGACAGGGTATGATGATTGGAAGCATACATATAGAGGGTTACCTGGTCATGTTGGTGGAGTTTCAGGTTGCCACAATAAAACAAGGTTATGTACCGAGGATTTTAAGAATCAAAGGGCGAGTATCTCCCATAAGATTGATTCTAACTCTAAAGATGCAGAAATGCTATATGAAGTTCGTTTGACTGCTGCTTTAGATGTTGCAAGTTATCTCATTTCGCAAGGTCACGCATTCCGTAGACATGATGAATCTGCCTCTTCCTTAAACAAAGGTAATTTCTTAGAGATGATTGATTGGTACAAAAAACGCAATGAGGAGGTAAGGGTTGCATTTGATGAGTTGTGTCCAAAAACTGCCCGCATGACTTCTCATAAGATTCAAAAGGACCTTACACAAAGTTGTGCAGAAGAGATCACTGAAGTGATAAAGGAAGAGATTGGGGATAGTCTTTTCTCCATTCTAATTGATGAATCTCGTGATATCTCAATAGCAGAGCAAATGGCTGTACTTGTGAGGTTAGTTGTTATTTTTTTATGCATTATATTGAAATATTCATTGATGACTCGATGTGTTAAGCAACTAACTGTGCCATTGTGTCATGCAGGTTTGTGAACAAAAAAGGAATGGTTGTGGAAAGGTTTCTAGGTCTTAAACATGTTGAAGATACAACCTCAAATGCATTAAAGAAAGCTTTGACTGAGGTTCTTGCTGACCATGGTTTATCTATTGCTAAACTAAGAGGGCAGGGATATGATGGAGCTTCAAACATGAGAGGTGAATTCAATGGTTTGCAAAAACAAATTCGTGATGAGAACCCTTATGCTTTTTATGTTCATTGCTTTGCTCACCAATTACAGTTGGTCATTATTTCTGTTGCAACTTATTGCTCATCTTTTGATGATTTCTTCAACTATGTGAATTTGATTGTGACAAGTACTAGTGCATCTTGCAAGAGAAAGGATAAGTTACTTGCAAAGCATCGTGAAACCATTTTGGCAAAGTTGGAGAGTGGTGAGATTTTTAAAGGAAGGGGGAAGCACCAAAGTACAAACTTGACTAGACCTAGAGATACAAGATGGGGCTCTCATTTTACAACATTAGTTCGTATTGAGTTAATGTGGGATTCCGTGGTCAAGGTATTGGCCATGATTCATGAGGACGAACGTAATCCTGGTCGAGCAGGTGGTTTGGTGCGCAAAATGGAGAGCTTTTCCTTTGTTTTAAACATGAAGTTGATGTTGAAAGTGTTTCGTATTACACATGATTTATCTCTCCTGATGCAAAGAAAAGATCAAAATATTGTTCAAGCCATGTCATTGCTTATTGATGTGAAAGCACGTTTGATCACCTTCAGAAATGAAGGTTGGGAGCCATTATTGGAAGAAGTCGAATCATTTTGTGTTGCAAAATATATTCCAATACCAAATATGGATGAAGCAATACCAAGATGGGGTCGATCAAGGCTTGATGGGAACTTAATCACTCAAGAACATCATTACCGTGTTGATACATTTTTTACTGCACTTGATGCTATTATCACAGAGATGGATCATCGCTTTAATGAGGTATCATCGGAGTTGCTTGTTTGTTTTTCTTGTCTTGATCCAAGAAATTCCTTCTCTAAGTTTGATGTTGGTAAGATTGCTCGACTAACGGAGATCTATGATGAAGATTTCACAATTGTTGATCGTTCTCTTATAAAAGATCAACTTGAGACCTTCATTATACATGTGAGAAGAATTGATGATTTCACTGCTTGTCATGATCTTGGAAGTTTAGCCGTGAAGATGGTTGAAACTGAAAAGCATATTGCTTTTCCATTGGTCTATCGCCTCATTGAGTTAGCATTGATCCTACCAGTGGCAACGGCATCCGTTGAAAGAGCATTCTCGGCTATGCACTTAA
The DNA here is from genome assembly GCF_958298935.1 of Phragmites australis. Lineage (NCBI taxonomy): Eukaryota > Viridiplantae > Streptophyta > Magnoliopsida > Poales > Poaceae > Phragmites > Phragmites australis. The sequence goes on along the minus strand of NC_084928.1, from coordinate 1,932,881 downwards.
TCAAGACAGATTTGCGCAATAAGATGTCCGATGATTGGCTCAATTACTTGCTGGTGTGCTACATTGAGAAGGAGATTTTTAAAGGACTTGATTGTGATAAAATTAAGAAGAGGTTTCAAGTCATGAAAGACCGCAAAATGGACTTGCCGAGGAAACCTAAAGGATCTAGAAGTGCTTAGTGTTTTACTAGTAGTATGTATATTCTCATAATTTTCACCAATTTTTAAGGCATATGATCACTTCATTATTACTAACTAATTGATCTTTATTAAATTGACAGGTTGCTTTGATACATTATCTTTTGGTGTATTTTGAATTATATGGTGATGGTGCAAGAACTGTTATTTATTTCTTCATATTAGAGGTATCATCTGAAATCTTCTTCTACGTCGTTCATTTACCGTTTACACTCTAATTTGTATGATTGCAATATACGAATACGGTGTGTAGTATATTTTTACTTTTGATTTACTTTTTCGCTCCAATTCGCCCCACCTAAAATTTTTAGCTGGGTCCGCCACTGCATGCATGAGTCTGCTGGCTGCATCCTGGGTCCTCGATCTAGGGCAGGAGGATTATTATCAGGTAAGGGCCCATTTGGTATGGGTTCCGGATTCTTAGAAGGTTTCGGTTTCAGTTTCTCTAGTGAATTAGAATCAAATTATGTAATCGTTTGGTCAGTAGAATAAATTCTGATTCTCAAGAGTGAATGGCCGTTGTAAATAAGAAGAGAGTGATTCAGGAGAATAGGAGAAACCACATTTTACATATGTCTCCCTTGCCGTGTAAAAAAGAGAAACGTTTCTCTCGTTTTGGATTCGAATCACTTACCAAAAACACCAGTTTGAAACATTTCTTGTTGCCAAAACACACCCTAAATCCCAGCCTAAAATCCATTAACCTGGAAAATTAACCTGCAGTCATGCAGAGTCGATTGGGCCCTACTTTCTGAATCTGAACTGCTCTCGTTTGTCCAGCAATCACTTGAAAGTTTGAGATCGCTGCCAAGAGAACAGAGGCGGGCACTTTCCATTATTCATGGCATACCAATTTACTATCAACACTAACGATTTGGCGAAGTCGATCAGCAGCCGATGGAAACTGCTGCGATTCATGTGCTAAATCATTGTAGCTGCATATTGTTCCTCTCTGCATGCAGTTGGCTCCATTGAGAGCTAGATTAGCAAAACTAATAACTTTTTTTCATTGGTCACCTTTAATTGCGACTTGTTTGCCGCCTGAAAATCGACGTAGATGATACTCCAGCTTTACATAATTAGGTTTAAACCAGCTGCCGATATAGATTGTTATAGAGTTCATCTAGTGGTCCAAAACACTACAATATTAATCTTGAGTTGTGTGATTCACCAATCAAATCTTAGAACCAGTACCGTTACGTATCAAAATGATTCAACAGCTAGCTGCAGCCTGCAGAGTTTCAAAAAAAAAAAAAAATTTGAAGGGGGCGTTGCATTAGTAGATGTTCAGCTCTGATACAGAGGGGTAAATTAGCTTCGTCTACTGTAATTTCCACAGCTTTTCACATGGATACATCAATCTGAAGGGGAACCCATCCAACGATCCTAAGTTGAAGTTGTTAAAAACTACATTTGCATTTCCCCCAAAACATACGGAAAAATAAATTGAACTTTTCTGCTGCACTTGCTTTGCGCTTGGCCATTTTGATGGCATCAGAGCACTGAGCAGAGCAAATTCAGATCAGCGGCGAGCTAGCTAGCTAGCTAGGCCCTTCTATCTGGCCGCCTTGACCGCCTTTGCAAGCCCAGATGAGCCCCTGTATGCTGCCGCTCCGGCCTCTCTGAATCCACAGACGAACTGCCGGTGGCCGGGCAATAATGCTGCCGCCGGAGAGGCCATGCCAGCATTGGCGGCGGCGTGCCCGTGCGGGTGCGCGGCGGGAATGTTTGCCGCGGTGCATGAGGAGGAGGACACGACGCGCCTGCAGGAGAGGCACATCGTGAGGGTGGTCAGCGGGGGTGCCGGTGCCGGCGCGGTAGCCACGGCATTGAGCGCCCTGAGCTCGGCGACCTCCTTCCCGAGGCGCCGGTTCTCCTCGGCGAGCTGCTCGCACCAGCGCTTGAGGTACTCGCAGTCCATCTCCGTCTGCTTCAGCTTGGTCCGGGCGCGGCGGTTCTGGAACCACACCTCCACCTGCCGCGGCCGTAGGCCCAGGCTCTTCGCAAGCGCCACCTTCTGCTTCTGCATGGGAGGAAGAGAACGAATCAATCAGCCATGCCATTCTGCAATATCCATTGATTCTTTCCGCGGTGAACGTGAGTCGGATCGAAGCGTACCGGAGGGAGGGTGTGGTGGGTCTTGAAGCACTCCTCGAGGACAGCGGCCTGGTCCTTGGACAGCCGCAGCTTCTTGCGCGCGCCCCCGTCGTCATCGTCGTCACCGCTGCCGCTGGCGGCCGACCTCTCCGCCGCGCGCTTCCCGCTCCCGCACGACACCGGGCTGCCCGAAGGCGAGCATCTCCTCTCCTCCGCCGCGGCCGGGCTCACCTCCCGCTCCGCCACCGCAACGGCATTGCCGGAGTGACAGAAGCTGGGCTGCGACGCCGCCAGGCCCAGGCCAAGACTCAGCCCAAGATCCAAGCTTTGAGGCGCCATGTTTACCAAGCTACCTGAGCTTTGCGTACGAAGAGCACCACTAGCTGGGGAAGACGTAGCACTGGCCGCCGGAGTTGGTGAAGGAGGAGTGCGCGGTTGCGCGGGTATAAATAGAGAGGGATCCGACCATCGATCATTTGGAGGAGAGAGCACGTAGCAGATCAAGTGGTCGACAATGATGAGCTGGGTGCGCGTGGGGTGGATCTCCATCGGAGATTCTTTGATGAATTAGCGGGCTCGATGGCGAGCTATGACCCTTGAGGCCTCACCAGCAGAGACGCATTAGGCCACTCCAGGTACGAAAATTCGTGTAGAAAACCGGTCAATTCGGTTCCCACCTAATTCTAAATTCAACCGATTTTTAAATTTAAATTTAAAAAATTCAAAAAACAATTAAAATTATTTAAAAAAAATTAAAATACTAAAGATAATTCTAGACCTTCTGTGAAAAAATAAAAATAATGTCGTTTGCATCATATTTCATGAAGAGAAAGTCTGGAAAAGAAAAAGAAAACATGTGCTTTAAAAAGCGTGCAACTTATTTAGCAAGGTTCACGTTAAGAAAAATATTAACAAGTAAACATATATTTTTTATGTACCTTAAGAGAATCTATAAAATTAGTTTCACTTCATTTAGAGTTTTATCAGTTTCTCCATAATTTGTACAAAATTCACAAGCATAAAGTGAACATGTTAAGAAAAAGCAATGTAATTAAATTGTCATGTCTACCATTATTTTTCCTGCACAAAGTATTATTTAAGTAAACTAATAAAAATAGTTTCACTAATTTTAGGGGTGTGATGGATTAGTTATGAATTATTCTAGTTGCAACATATTTACTCAATTATGTACATTACAATAACTATTTCATGTATTTTCAGAAGATAGAGGATCACGTAAGAAAACTAAAAAAAATAGTTTCATGATTTTTGATTAACAAATAATTAATTATGCATTTAACTCAATTTAGCAAATAAATTTTCTCACAGAAAAAATACAACTGTTCATGAGTATAAATACTTTTATCATATAAGATAATGTTACAAGGAAACCAATACAATTTGTTTTATTTGATTTGAAGCTTAGATAAATTAGTTATCGATTTTACAAGTTTGAACTATCTTTTTTGTTTTTCTTTAACTATACTAAAATTCGAGAAAACCGAATGTTTTTAGATGGAATTCGAGTCATTTTTATAGAAAATCGAGTGGTTTTTTAGCACAAACGAAATGCAAGAAATACGGTTGTTTTTTGAAAGTACATCTAGGTGCCTAAGTGGGTTTTGGTGATAATGACAAAACAATTAAAGAACTAATGGGTTTTATGAAATACGGATAGGTGTAATTCAAACAAGTGATAATTTAACGCATGGTGATCCCCTAAAAAGAAAAAAGGAAAGCAACACATGGATCATATAGTTTTAAATTTATTTATTTTTTAAATTGAGTTTAGGATGTAGTACTATTAAGGGAGATATGAAATTTACTTATTTGTATAAAAACAGTGCTCAAAAGATATAACAAACATATTGGAGAAATATCAAGCACAATACTTACACCTAGGTTAGCCCTAATCTTTTGAGAATGTACAAATGCAGAAGGCCTGTACTTTTACTGAGTGTTCGTATTTTTCTGCGGATAGTCCTCAGTTGAGCGGAGTTAGGGTTAACTAGGAGGTGCGAAGGATCCGCACGTTTGCAGGGTGTCCGTATTTTTTGTGGAGAGTCTATATTTTCACAGGTATAACGACTAGTTTTTTTTTTGTGTTGGGTATATATACCCCATCACTCCCTCCTTTAGCTGGTTGCTGCTTTACACAAAAAAGTGAACAACTTTAGAGAAAAAAAGTACTCCCTCTCACCTTGCTTTAGCATGAGATTTGCTAAGATTTGAGAGTTTGGTTGGGAGAGTGAGATCTAGTGCTTGTGAGCAAAACTCCAACCATTGAGCATTCATTTTCTTCGTCAATTCGATGATTTCGTGTTTGTTACTCTTGGTGGTTCATCCATCTAGAAAGCTAGGCGTCGCCCATCGAGCTCACAATCTTGTGGTGAGCCCCGGGATGTTTGTATTACCCATATGATTGAGAAAGTAACCCTAACTTGATCTTTGTGGTCGCTTAGGTGAGGAAATGGTTGAAAGAGACCTGGCTCTTTGTGAGTTCCTCAACGGGGACGTAGGCGCTTCTTTGTGAAGTGGTTGGACTTTGGTAAACAAATTATTGTGCCTCATTTGTCAATTTCTCATGATTTGTTGTATTTACTTGCACCCGTTGATTATTAGGGTTTCAATCCGATCTACTCTCTTGTGAAATTTGAGCTATAGGTACTTGGTAAAATAAGTTGAAATATATCCTCTAGTACTTGGTAATTTGTGGATTTGATTTATGTTGTTTTGCATAGGCATTTACTTGAGTTTTTTCTGAAATATCCGGAGTATCCGTATATATCTGCGAAACCTCTGTAAATTTACGAAGGTTCCAGAAAAAATATGGGGAGAGTCTGCATATTGCTAATTCGTTGCATTTTAGTTTGTAAAAATTTTCAGGTTACGCCTATTCCTCCCTCTAGGCAACATTAGATTTTTTTTAATTGGTATCAGAGCCTAACCTCCTACAAGATTTCACCGCTTGGAGTATTTAAAGATATCGGCATCTAGGGAGAAAGGTTCGATAAGCCTGAAAAGTTCAAATGATAATCTTTCGACATCGTGTAACGATAAAGGCAAGAGGGTCACAAATTCAATTATAATAAATTGAATGCCTCTAATTCTTATATAGTCATGTCATCCAGGCATGCACCTTATTTCGATGGCACATATTATGTCGCTTGGAGGCACAAAATAAAATTACATTTAATCTCTCTTTATCCAAGTATTTGGAAGATTGTGTGTACATGTTTTAAGCTATCGGATGAAGACAAAGAACTCACTCCCAAGCAAGAGCAAAATCTTCACCGTAATGCATAAGCCGCAAGTGTATTGCTTGGCGCTTTGAGCCCCGAGGAGTTTAACAAGGTGGATGGGCTTGAGGAGGCCAAGGTGATATGGGATACACTCCAAGTAGCACATGAAGTCACCACAAGTGTGAGAGAATCAAAGATAGAGTTGCTTGAAGAAAAAATAGAAAGATTTGTTATGGAAGATGATGAAACCCCATAAGCAATGTATGACCATATGATGGTGCTAGTAAACAAGATTAGATGGCTTGAAAGTGAAGAGATAGATGACCATAAGGTGGTGCGAAGATTGCTAAGAACTCTTGCACCAAGAAATCTCACCTTGGTCACACTTGTCCGTGCAAGAAGAGATTTCAAGAGGCTCACATCAAGTGATGTGCTTGATAGAATTATTGCTCATGAGCTCATGAAGGAGAAAGCAAATAAAGTCAAAAACCTTATCAAGTAAAGCTCAACCTCAAAGAATAAAGAAGTAGCATTCAAGCAAAGCAAGAGTAAGCAATTTGAAGAATTGAGCTCAACTGGAAATGAGAGCTCCGATGATGAAGAGATTGTTTTCTTCGTAAGAAAGTTCAAAAAAATCATGAGGAAGGGTGGTTATAATAAGTACAAGAGAGACATGCACAAACGAAGAATATCCAAGAGAGCTTGCTATGAGTGTGATGAAGTTGACCACTTTATCACCGAGTGTCCTAACAAGAAGAGCAAGGACAAAGAAGACAACAAGAACAAGTACAAGACCCACAAGAAGAAATATTCGGGTCAAGCTCATATCGGCGAGGAGTGGGACTCAAACTCTGACTCTGACTCCGATGATGAAGGGGTCACCACCATCCCCTTCCGCTGCTCTACACTGGTAAAATCACTTTTTGATGATATGAGCGACGACGACACTCCCAAGTGTCTCATGGCAAAATGGCGCAAGATAAAATCACAACCCAAGCTACTAAATAGCGGTAGTGAGAGTGATAGTAGTCGTGAATCTTTGCTTAAAAGTTTAAGTAAAAATGTCATGTCTAAGATAAAAGAGCAAATGAAAACAATAGAGTTAAGAGGAGATTCTCAAGAAACAAGAGGATTTGATCATCCTTGAAGAGGAGAGAAACCTTGAATACAAGGAACTCCTTGCTAAAAAGAGGGAGAAGGTTGAGGAGTTGACAAAGCAATTATGTTTGGCCAATGAATCTTTTGCTAGTCTTGAGAGTAGCAATATCACACTTCAAAAGAATCTCAAATGTTTGGATGAATCTCATAAAGTTCTTAAAGTGCAATTTGATACTCTTAAGAATAGAACTCTCACCTCTAATGATGTAATCTTACTCTATAGTGCTTCCACTAGTAATAGTTGTTCTTGTTGCTATAATGTCAATATAAATATTTGTACTACTAATGTTCAATCCTTGCAAGTATTACAAAAGGAAAAATGAAGGGCTAAATATCTTGGTGAAGTATGGGTGCATCAAGACATACAAATCCAAGGATGCACTATACAAAACTATTGAGACCAAAGATAACAAACAAAAAAGAGATCTTTAATTTGATATGTATACAAGCAAGCCAAGTAAGTGTGTGGTGATAAATGACAAGGAGTGCCCCAAACCCTTACTCGAACTCTAACCCTCACCGTCGTCGAAGAAGAAGATGTCGCTGGAGTTCGCACAAAGAAGGCGGCGGGAGCACAAATCTCCTCATGGATCATAAGGTCAAAAATTCGACAGATTTCTTGCCAAGAACTTTGTCATCAGATAAATAGCATTTCTCATTTGATATATATAAATAAGCACTCAATGCATATGTCTATGTGTGTTGTTTATATAACTTCACACGGCTAATAATTAAATAGGAGAACACAATCTCAATGACACTAGCTTTCCCTTGATGTATATTTGTTGGTTTACAATCTCTTGTATAATGAGCCTAGCTTGTTTCTTCCTTAAGACACTAGCTTATTCTCTCTTTCTTAACTACCATGTCATGTCATCTTTTATACTACGTGAATGTCTAGCTAAGGGGAGTGCTATATATGTTAGGATCCTGAAATCGATGTTTTTTCAGTCGAAGAATGCCAGCCGCTCATTTGCGATTAGACGAATCTTAGCTCGTCTTCTTCCTCCCGCTCCCTTCTTCTCCACGTGAAAACAAAGCAACACTCCCCCGCCCCACTTGCTTCCTGCCATCTCAGGTAGCTCTCTCGTCGCTAATTCACACCCACCACCCGCTACCACGCTAGTTGCTCCATTTTGGAGCTCCCCCGCACCGGCACCTGTACATCCGGCGGTCCTCCGCCACCTCACCGCCCTGCCCTCGTGCCTACCTCCTCCACCAGGCCACCCTGCTACCTACTGACCTCCCTCTAAGTTCGAAGATGGAGAATCCCATCGGAGAAAGCCTCCCCCCTCCCCTAACCTCGTCAGCGCACCATTCTTCATCACCTGAGTGACACTTATCGTTTTTAGGCGCTTCGAAGATTAGAAAGTGTGCCTAATTAATGCCTAAGACATAGCACGGGGAGTGGCCTTACCTGAGTATAATCAATTAGGTTAATTTGCTGGCTAATCCAGGTCCCCATGTGAGATTACGCTAGATATACTCCATGTGCAAGTGGCGACCGAGGGAGAGAATATTTTTCCCTAGAGTGTCGTGGCTTTCGTAGCGGGGCAAATCATTCGATCTGCGTGAAAATATGCTAATGCCGGCCAGTTGCGCAGGAGGAGTTGCAACTTACTCGTAAGCTTTAGGTCCCGTTTGGTCAATAGAAAAAAAAATGCAGCCTTAATTATCACCTTACTGCATCATGATAAGTGGTTCATTATTAGCTCTTTGATTATCTCTCAGCTTTCTGTTGGAATCATGCATAGGGGATTCTACTCTTAATCCTGTTAGTCGTTGTGCACAGTTGTTGTACGTGTACTCCTACTTGAAAAGAACTCGCTCGATCTGCTCGACAAAGAGTAGCGCTCTCCAAAAACTGATAGTATCATCATCAGTACGTGCATCGTAAGCAATATAATGCTCATCGATCAACTAATCATGCTCTCGATGTTGATTAATTAGTAGCCTAATTATGTGCATATAGAGTAGCTGCTAGCTTAATTATGTGGGTGCATGCAATACATAATTATTGCCCGACAGAGCCGTGCTGTGGAAATCATCACGCAACGATTAAAGGTAATAAGTGCATGCAGGGCCGAGCTACAATTTAAATGATTGTGGTATCAAATACACACTACTCCAAAATTAACATTGGTCTCAAAGCTCAAATTATCCTGATGCACTTATAATAAAATTAAGACAATTAATACTAAAATTATGATTTACCCGATGACAATACACCACTACCTGGCGCCGCCCCTGCGTGCATGCATGTGGGCGTATATATATGCCGATCGATCGATCTTGTATTATTTCTTGTTAATAACCAGCTCAGATGGATCATCGATCACACTACTACCAGGAAAGCTAGATAGGTTTCTGTTGATGAATCTGTGGGTCGACGACGACTAACTGTCTCGATCGAATCATTGCGCGCGCGGGCGACCTCACACGATCACATGCATGGTTCCTCCGCTGTCTGCCATGCTCGTGCATGCAAGACTGTTCAGCGTACTTTCATACTACTGCCAAACTATTGGACTGACGGTTAGCTAGATTAATTATAGTACTTTTAGATACTTAAAAAAACTTGTGATCTTAATAGTCTTTGCGAGTGTACGTGCAACTCATATATATAGTACATGCAAAATACTCGAAATATAATATAGCTAACCAGATGATTCTTTCACCATTTAATAATTGAATTATCTAGGAATCCCATGAAAATATATAGGAGATTGTTTTTTTTTTTGCTAGGAATATATATCCACAGTACAGATCTGGAGAGGACAGGAGTACAGGGCTATTCAAGGCGAGACAGCCAAGGACACGCTATTTTCGCCTAATCATTGCTGTCCCAGGCTCTACTGATTAAAATAATTAATTAACAAATATTACTCGTAATTATTAACGGTGGGAGGACGAAGTTTCGGATAAAAGAACATTTTTAGGTTTTCTTTAATTCTTACATAAATCATAAACACAGTCGGATAAACTAGCATAATTTTATAGTAACAATATATCCTAAATACGTATGTAACACGGCTACATATCTCTCTCTAATATACTCGATGATAGAAAAAAAAGAATACTTTGACATATATGAGGAAATAAGAGACATGAGCACAGTAAATATACCGAACTACAACAAGAGATGGAGAGGCTCTTGTGATGACAATGCAATATTCTATGATGAAGATGACGTAAAGAAAGTAGATCATGATCAATCGCGTTGAGCGGTTCTAAAAAATTTATTCGTCCTCTCCCAATGCATGATCTTAAAGACGATGCGTTTCAGAGACCTGCTCTCTTAATTACTGATACAAGCTGACACAACGGGATGGGATAGTCTACCTATGGCGATACAAGAGAGAGAAATAGGTAAAAACTCTAACTAGTGTATATCTTTTATGGCAGTGGCTGGTAGGTATATATAGAGAAAAGCGTGTGGTTGAGACATATCATGTTTGAACTCTTATCCGACGTAATTTCCGTATATAACCGTGTTGACTATTTTTCACATAGCAAAAGAATAAAACTGTAAAAGAAAATCATATTTTCATATAGGTGTCATATGCACACGCCCTTCTCCCTAGCCCGACGAGGCGAGCGTGCACGCACCAATTTCCTTCTAGCTCTCCCATCCATATGAGTCAATAGGCTAAATAACACAACTCCTTTTAAGCTAGTTTTCTTCTCCTCCACTGGTAATACGTGACTAACGAACCACACTCTCTCTATATGTTGATACTTTAAAATTTATTAGAAATTATTTTCAAATATAACAGAAGTCTAGAAACAAGTGAGACTAGAGCATGTACGCAGTTGATGCAGCAAAGGCCGGGTGGGCACGTACGTGGTGGTGCAGTTGCAGCTCGGCGCCGGCGTGGCATGCACATGCGCGCGCCGGGGAATCCCGAGGCACGCCAGCGCGGACGGGCGTACGGCCGCGTCGCTCGCACGTGCGAGGCAGGTTGGTCAGCGGGGCCCGCCTCTCGCGAGTCGCCGGCCAACATCACGACCGGTCCGGGGAATCCGAATCTTGACGCAGCGTATATATGGGGCTGTTTGGTTCCTTTCCAACGAAAAACTCTACCAAAATTTGGTAATGCCCATGAATATTGGTCACCATTTGGTTCAATACCAAATTTTGGCGAGCCCTGGAAATTTTGGCGTCGCCAAGCTTCGGCGAGTAGCCAGCGCCGGCGTCCCGCGGGCGAGGCAATGGCTCGCCAAAATTTGGCAGGGCTGCTGCCGCTGCATGCATGCACCGTGAGCTGATGTGTCAGCTAGTGAATGGTATTAAATGTTTTAGTTGTTTGAGTAGTGAGCTTTGAACGACAATATATCGTAAATGGTGTATCCAATTTGGGATCCGTCTAAACCATTGCGATTCTTGTTATTTTGTCAACAAAACAAGATCCATATTGACTCTATTTTATCATAAAAATAATCAATAATATGTAGGTCATATTTGTTATACTCGTAAATTTAGCAAATATTAACATGGTTACAATCTAAACACATTTCTCTCCATATTTTAGCATTGCCAACGAATTGGTACGGTCATGATCCAAACACTACCTCTTTTAGCAATGTTTTGGAGTTGCCCAAGTTTTGGCATTGCCAAATTTTGATATGGCTTTCTAGGGTCACAAACCAAAATATCCTATATGTATGTTTACTTTTTACTTTTTTTAGATGAATATATGCATGTTTACCTCCAGCTAATGAGATGGGTCTGCATGATGAGAGATTATTAGGGTATCTTTAGTGGTTATCTCTAGGTGCTATGTTTTATTTCTCTCAGCACATTTCTCAAAAAAATTTGTTCTCAGTTCTTCGTACCTCACAATATTTAGAGTTATCTCTTATTTTCTTTCCCTTTAAGAGTTAGTTCTCTAAGATTTTCCTCCACGTGAACTTTATCTCCATTCCACCTACTTCTCTTTTCCCTGTATATCACAGTAATAAGAACTAGCTAATATCTACAACCACTGAAGTTGCACTTAGCAGGCGAGATTTGGCTCGCTGGTGACTCATCGTGAGTGATCACGACCGTTGGATCGAGACAAGTTGGTACGATGAGTTGATGTGACACTACGTTACAATACGGCCTCACTGCTTCATGCATGGTAGATATGTTCATCACCTTGATCCGGTAGTTCAGCTAGCAGCTGTACTACGTTGGTTAGCTCGATCAAGCATCTCTCGATCGAGAGAATATTAGCAGCCGTTAACATACCCGAAAGCCAATACACGCGTACAGTTGCAAACTTGCACGAACACACGTCATAATTAGCACGTTAATTATGCCATTAATCAGGTTTAAGCTGATCTTTTGATGCGATATCAAGCGTAGCAAAGCACGCAATCCTACTCCTATGTTAGCTTGCAAGCTAGTAGCATGCGATATCAATCCGTATTATTTGGTCGACAACGGCATGTTATCCAAATCATGCATGGTATCTCGGTGTGTGCTAAAACACAGCTTGCTTGCTCGTATATATTTTATACTGCATGCATGCATGCATGCATGTATAGCATAACTAATTCTCCATCAGGGGCTTTACCAGATCATCAGCTAGGAGATGATCAGCTCAGCTAGCTAACCGCTGAATCATGCACTGCGGCCGCACATGGCCATTCGGTGGTGGTGACGATGATTGTACGTGTCGTTGCACCACATGAATAATCATTCCCGGAATGCGCACCATGTATATACTGCTGTCGTCCCCAGTGAAAATTATTGGCCATCTTAGCAACCTGTGTTTTCTTTTGGGCGAGCAGCAACATGGTTTTGATTTTGCGAGCTGTAAATGGTAATGTGCAACTCCTGTTGCACATTAGAGTTCTGTCTCAGTCAGTACACATTATACACTTACCATGACTGAACTTTTTTTTTTTTAACAATTTGCAACCTCATGGACTCTTTTGGAAAATCGCCATCATAATTAAAGTCTTGTTTGTTTCAGCTTTGGATTCTGGCTTTCAGCTTTTACAATCCGAAGCTGAAACAAACAGACAGCTTTTGGTTATAGCTTTTTAAAATCTGCTGGTTGGATTGTGAGAATCTGAGAAGCTGGTTTTTCTCAGCTTTTGATAGATTGTGAAAGTCCATTTTACTAAACTGTTCATAAATTTTTTTTTAGAATCTACAACCTAAAAGCTTTTCATAATCTAGCTTTTTACAATCCAGCTTTTCACAATCCAGCTTTTATAAACTGCTTTTCAGAATCTCTAGCTGAAACAAACAGGCCCTAAAGCCTCTCCGTCCCCAACTCGAACCAGAAGAAGAGGTAAAACGAATCAATGGTTTTTGTGCACTTTGCCTAACTACCATGATTAATTGGCATGTTATCTCAGATGTGCTATACATCGGTACTAATGTTTTGTTTGTTTCAGCTAAAGATCGTAAAAAACAGCTTATAAATTATGGATTATACAAAGTTGAATTGTAAAAGATATATTATACAATCTGTAGAAACTGGTGGAACCCGGATTGCTAGATTATTGCAGTCTGTGAGATGGATTGTTACAAGATGTATTGTGACGACGACATATTTGTTTTACTTGCAGATTGTGAATTACAATATGCAATCTCTAGCTGAAATAAATATACCCTAACTAAGAGCATGATTGTTTCAGTTAGATATTCTGAAAAGCAGCTTATAGATTGTTGATTGTAAAAGTTGGATTATAAAATCTGCAAAAATTGATGGAATCTGAATTGCTAGATTGTTATTACATTCAAGGACTGAATTGTTACAAGTTAGATTATAATAAAAACATATTTATTTTAGCTTACCGATTGTATCCACGGTCTAACAAACAGGCCTAACTCCCAGATCTAGCTACCCATCGGGAGCAACGCGATAAAGCGCGGACAGGCAAGGTTCCCCAATCATTTGTTCATGTGGGCGCCCCTCCCTGGTCCTGCAGTCCTGCTACCAACTGCAGCAGCTAGTGCAGTTCAATGACAGCGGCGATGATGGTGGCTGGCTGTGCCGATCGACCGCGCACGGGGCAAGCCGGCAAAGGCAATGATGCAGCAGCCTCTGTGATTGGTGAGCGCATGTGGCTCCGGGACGGGATCGCCTGGCATGCCAGGTGGGTTGGCGTACGACTGATCTCCCCTCCCCTCCCCTCCCCTCGTGTGCGTGCGGTCGTTCGACCCTCGTAATGAAATGTTTGCGGGTGATCTCCGGGTGGACTTTCCAGGCAGTTTCAGGCTGCCACCAGGCGACTTTTTTCTAATGTTTATTTTTCAATATCTATAAAAAATACATGTCTATTTCAAAATATTACACTACCATCACTCTTTGAAAAATAATTTTTTTAAAAAAATAAAGATCTCACATTTCCAACAGACGATAGCTTAAAATTAAAAAAAATAAAAATAGCTTAAAATTTAAAACACTATCAAAATAATCACATTTTTTATTAAAAAATATGCTGTACAGGATGCTATAATCTTTCTCTTAAAAAAATTTCAACTCAAACAATTACTTTTATAAAAAAAATAAAAAAAATTATTATACAGAGTCTACCCTCGTTCTAGCAGAACCGGATCCTCACGTCAGAGGGGCACAATACTATGTGTCTTGTGCTATGTTCTCTGATATAGATACAGTGCGAAAACAATATTATGTGGTTACTGTTCATCCCAGTGCCGCATTATTTTGCCGTTTGCCGTGATCCATTTTAGATTGTACGGATGGAAATGAACAAAGTCAGAGGTACTATGCATCTACTTTACCTTCCCAGCCCGATCAGTAAGGATGACAATTCCACGCGCATGCGTATCCTGGCCCGTTCGATCCATTTAGGGTTTAAATGGGCCTTCGCACTTTAAGCCACGGGAACATGCAGCAGCATGGTTCGATCTCCATTTTTTATATATATTTTGGAAATCAAAAAATTACAAAAATAGATATCTATTTGAAAAATTTATAACATAGATTATTATTGCTCTTTCAATGGGTGACAGGTTTAAAAAATAAATCCGTTGCCTGTACAGATTCCAATGCTATCAAATTCAAAACACCATGGAAATAGTAGTGAATTTTTTTTAAAAAATATATGGTGTAGAGGATATTATAATCTAGGTCTTTAAAAAATTTCCACTCAAACAATTACTTTTATAATGAGAGAAAAAAGACAAACTTCATTGTAAATGAATGTACAATGAAAATTTTCATTTTTGTTTCTCATTGTAGATATATATTTTTGTATAAAATTATTTTGAGAGTTAGATCATAGTATCCTCTACATCACCAATTTTTTCAGAATTTTTCATCACTATTTCGATATTTTTTTGAATTTTGAGATTAATGAAACACAATATTTATTTGATTTTTTAACTTGTCGTCCGTTGGAATGAGGACATATACCTATCACGCTTCCAACGAGTGACAATAGACTAATTTTACAATTTTTAAATAAATATATATTTTTGTAATTTTTTATTTTCGAAATATAAAAATAAAAACGCTCGTTCGATCTCTTCCCGCCGGCGAACTAACGTTTGGGCTTTTAGCTCGCAATACGGGCGTGTAATTTTTGGGCCATCTTGTCCCGATGATTCTCGCACAGCTACTTAGTGGGTCCATTAATTCCTCCTCTTGTTGGTGGTTCGGAATATCAACGGGAGCAGTCGCTACTTTGATTGCTGATGACGAAGAAGACCGGGTACTTATTGCATGTTTCATGATGTAATGTTTCTTAAGGATCTGTAATCTTAATGTTATATTAATAAAATGATAATCAGTTTTAAAAAAATATCAACAAGAATTACCTATCGGAAAAATGATTTTTCTCATCTTTGTCCCCAAACGAAGAAAAATTCTCTATCCTCATCTGCGCCCCCGCTCATGGGACTTTTTTCTCCCCGTTACTGTCCCCACGCGGGTAATGAAGACCCAACAAAAAATATGTCCCCGATAACAATTGAAGAGCCAGCCACTCGCCTGGGCCTCTCCCGCGTCCGCCAGCCCACCTAGCCGCTAGGCCGTAGCGCCTCGGCCTGGGCCATCCTGCCAGGCTTCCTCGCGCATGTCCACCTAGGTTGAGGCAGCCTATTGGGCCAACTCACACCGCGCTAGGTCGCACCTAGCTGGGCCACGCGCCTAGCTCCTGCCTGGTCCGACCGCGCACGCCTTGGCCGTCATCGCGTGAGCTATGCTGCTGCCTGTTGGACCGCGAAGGTTACTATCCGCCAAGCTGAAACGGGTCCCCACGGGGAAACATGGATAGAGAATGCTTCCTTATATCAGTCCCTGCTAGACCTAGCCTTCATGGTGGCCTACAATAAAAACTTATAAGAATTAAACGGTAAGCTAAAATAATGCTCATGAGAAGTGAAGCGTCACTTACTTTTCTCCGGCTAACTTCCGCCTCATGAAGGGCGAGGGCGTGCCCGTGTTGACACCAGAAGTTACTGGTGAAGGCCCTCATAGAGGTTTTCAACGCCTTGGTCACCGCGTCAGTAGACAAGTCCGACGGGTAGTGGAACGAAGGGCTTTGAAGCGCTTTATGGTGGTCACAGCCTATCATCTCCAGCGATTGAATAATGCTTAGACTCAAGATCATGGCACAAAAGTCATCATACAGATGCATTGCTTGGTGAAGGGCTCCAGAAGACTCGGCAATCCAACCAAGAAGTCCATTCAAATCAACCTAGTTAAGCATAAGAGGTATAGCCGAAGCACCCAGGTCTTCAAGAGTTTTCTCGATAGTTTCGTTGGCCATAATAGCCTTCAAGTCCAGAGTTTTCACTCGTCCATTAATGGCATTCTGAGAAAGTTGTTTAGCTTCACGCAACGCTTCAGTTAGGCGTCGGTTCTCCGTCTGGAGTTCTAGCACATTAGCTTCAGATGCCTCAGCACAACGGTGAAGGGTGACCACTTCTAATTCCAGTTTTTCAGTGTCTGAGTGAAGAACGGTCACTTCTTGATCTAAGTTGTTAGTGCTCGAGAGAAGAGATTTGACCTCTTTTTTGAAATCACAAGATTTTTGCTCAGCATCCTTTGCCCGTTGGAGCAATTCTCTCTGCCTAGCTTTGGCCTTTTCCGCTCTCTGTTGTAGTAGGGCCCTCGGTTCCTTCGCTTCTTTGGCGCGAGCTTTCGATCGTTTGGCATTTCGTTGAAGGGCGCGTGAGAGAAGCGCACTCTGTAGCAACCATAAAATAGTATGAGGACAGCGATGCAAATGGAAGTCTGGTAAAACAAGTAATACCTTTGCGGTTTCCACATCAAAGGTGTCGATAGGTACAGTGGTACTTATCCACGCAAGTGGTATTTCGAGCTCGGGGAGGACTAAGCTGCCATAACTATTCTTCACGTCCTTCACCTCTCCAATATTTGGTTCAAACGAGACAATTGCAATGCTTCTGCGCTGATAACTTTGGCATCATGTGAGGTGCCAAGTGAAATTAAATATTTCCCACCACCCAGGCGCGGATGTGGCGATTCATTCCCATCGCTCTCACTTTATGCGAAGTGGTTTGAGGAGGAGTCCAAGCTAGAGCTAGCTGCATCAAAGTCGGCATCATCAAAGCTAGACTCTTCGGCCCCCTTATCACGCCTAATGGCTTCATCTGCGACAGCTTCAGTGGCAACATGTGTTTTTGACAAAGTGTTGATGTCTTTGTCGTCGTCGCTCAGAGCGAAGAGAGGAGGCAAGATAATTGGCCTAGCTTCTGCAACACGTCCTGCATAATCAATTACCAACTCCGTGGAGTCCTTTAGAGGTGCCTCACGAAGGGGTTTTTCTAAGATGGCATCAGGACCTCCGAGGTCTTTGTCACCTCCGACGTAACCATTAGGAATCTCAGGATGAGCGAACCTCTTCAGAGCACCAGTCTTTGCCTTTTAAACCTGCAGGCCAAAGATTTTGCATCCTTCCATTTTCCTTTACCTATGGCATCAGTAGCCTCTTCAGCGCATCCGATTGATTTGCCAGAGATTTCTGGCCTTCCTCCGTAGCTAAGGCCTCGAAGCTCAAAAACCGGTTGAGCCGGTGGCCGAGGGCCTGCTCGGCGCAAGCTTTGACTTTGCTCACGGTGAGTTTCCCAAGAAGAAGGCGAGCTTTGGCTTCCACCCCAGCAACTGTTACGCCTGTCGAAGGGCACAAATGAGAAAGAAAAAGTAAAAATGTGAAGGCCATTGAAAAATAGGACAAGGTACACACCAAGTTTCCTGTGAAATCGAACTGGGGATGGCAAAGTCCCACGGGTCCTTTCGGCCCAAACGCTGAGATGACCCACCCTTCGTTGAGCAGCCATATACATGCGGCTAGGAATTCCTCGACAAGATCACGGGTGCTCGGATGCTTTGCACACCTTTTGAACGCTTCGAAGGCCTCCCGTTGAGCGTCCTTCATGACAACGTCGGGAGCATGGTTTACCTTGAGCTCCTGGCACTTGGACACAAGGTACTCCCTATTCTCTACCTTGTGGTAGAACCACCATTGCGTCCAATCCTTCGACCACTTGTTCTTATAAGCTACAACATGTGTGGTCAGGCCTCCTCGGTAGGTAAAGTTAGCGCATCCTTAGTTAGCTTCGGATTGCACGTTGTCAACAAAAACAGGCTTTGATTGATAGTGAATTTGATGGACGATAATAAAGGCCCTCGCCGATGCCTTCACGCCCTCTGACTTTGCTGCCCAAGCGAAGAGGTTGAGCCAAATGATGGCGTTTGGAGTCAACTGATGGAGATAAACCTCATAGATTTTTAGGACCTTCGCCACCATCACATCACACGGGAGGTGAAGTCTAGCTCTGAAATAATCCACGAAAACAATCGCCTCATCATCAGCTGGCTCCGTAGTCTTTTGGTCCTTAGGCAACCTGACCTTTGATATGTCACTTATTAGACCTTCTCTACTTAAATCGGCCAAGGCTCCTTCGTCTACCTTCGACTTCCCGATCTAGTTTGTCTTCTGCTTGCCAGATTTGCTCTTCAGAGCCATCAGTTTAGGTTGACTCGTCTTGGTTCTAGATGGCTAAGAATGCCTCCGTATAGAGTGTGAAAAGCCGCACGCAAAGGTATGAATAGGGTATGGTGAAAGTGACACACGGGGTCATATATATATATATATATATATATATATATATATATATATATATATATATATATATATATATATATATATATATATATTGGTAAAAATTCTACCAACAGTCCAAAAGATGTCAGTTCAGGGTCAAAACTGTCCCCTTTATGGCAGTTAAAGTGTCTGTTTGAGATCTGAACCAACCCTAGTGGCAGTTAAGGCATCCACTCGGGATCAAAACTGTCGCCTTTGTGGTGGTTAATGTAAAAAAAAAACACCTCAAAACTTGAGCCGTTTCACCAGATGACATTACGAGCGTAAAGTTATACGGATCAGACGCAAAAGGGGGCTCCTTTGCTGAGGGCAAACCTTAGGCCGAGAGTCCTTTGACGGGCCGAAGGGGATGGCATTCAGTGCTACCATCTAGTTCATGGGTCCGACCCATCAAAGAAGAGCCTTGCCCGTGGGGGGCTGCAACCATCCCCCCCCCCCTTGAGGAGGGTCAAAGGCCTCCCCGTCCACTATTTACTAACAATCTATAATCGTTATGAGTCTCACATGTTGTAGGAACCTTCGAACATGCCAAATGTACTTTGTGGGTGCTCGGTGCCACCAAGGCGCTTCCGGATGCCGGTTTCGGTGAAGCCATCGACAGGCCTTTGAAAGTTGACTGAAGATCTCCATTGGGATTTGTGAGGGCGTCGACCGAAGGGATGCCAAAGGTGTCGTCACGGGTGAAGCATTCGGCTAGCCTTCGGAGGCATGGCGAAGACCATCGCCCAGAGCATTGAGGAAGATGACTGAGTGTGCTCCGAAGGTGCTATCAGCCGTAGACTTTCGGGAACACGGCGAAGGAGAAACCGAAGCTTGTAACCAAGGACCCAGAAAGGTATAATTGTAAATAGGACGGATGCGCTATGGAATAATACCGTATTGCCCTCAAATATGTCGGGAATATGGCAGTTATAGAGGTATTATTGTGCAAGGTAACAAAGAGTGGTTGGGTATGACCTATAAATAGGTCAGCACTATAACCGAAAAGACGTGTGACATTAATTACAACACACATTTCCCCATCCAGTGAAGGTCTCTCTCTTGGCCTTTGGACCATTCTAGTGGGTCGAAGGCCCCTTTCTTTATTTGGTTACGGAAGTTTCCAACAGAGAGATTTTGATACTTGTAATACACAACTAGGCAGAGATATTCTTACTTACGGGAATAAATTGCACGAGGCCATGGTAGATATCCAAGCGTAGGGGCGGAGCTCCCACACTGGGGCAACCGGGGCCATGACCCGAGTCGCGGCTCGTGTTTTATCCTTAATTCTTATGTAGCTCCCATAGTCCACCGGACTTTGATGGGTCTATGCCTAGACGTGGCCCGGGTCTTGGGCCAGACCTAGCTCTGCCCCTATCCAAGTAGACTTAATTGGGTTCAATCCCATCTTTCATATGGTTTGGATGGCTTAGATCGAGCTTGATCACAGTCAAGTTTAAGCTTGGTCTAGTTGAGGTTTGCTTACATGAGTTCGAATGCATCACTTGCGACCTCATCTACTTTGATGTCGATAACCATTATTTTTTGTGTGCCTTTTTATTTACTCAAGCAAGTTTGGCATGTGCTTTCGGTACACGGGTTGAAGTGCGGGGATTAGATGGATTGTTCTCAAATAGTTGTGTAGCATAGATGGCTATGTGGTGATGGTAAGAAGGGTAAGAGCTCGCTAGACGATAGTGAGAGACAAGAACAAATTAGGGTGGAGCCTCGAGGCTTGGGTTGAAAATCAGGGCAATTGGTCGAGTGATAGATCAACCATAATCTACTAAATACTCAGTACTTCCTCCATTTATTTTTATAGGACGTATTCAGTATTTGAAGAAGTCTTTGAAAGTATATTTTTATCATTAATTTTATAAATTTCTCGCTTTCTCTAATAGTACTGTCTCTATTTCTTTTTATAGGGCATATTAGGATTTGAAAAGTCAAACTTGGTAACTGTTAACTAACAATTAGTTAAATTTTGTGCATATTTTTTTTATCAAAATTTATGTGCAAGCTTTGTGTATAAAAGTTGTATCTATAGATTTGTATTTCATGGATCTTTTAATATGATATTTATTTGTAGCAATTTAATATTCTTTCATCGGTTTCAAGTTTAGACGTTTAAGTGACCAGTTACGGCATAGATATTACGAATGAAATAGACGATGATGGATACGTTGAGGCACATTCCATGCATTGAGGCAACCAAAGGCCGAAAAATTAACTGTTCTAGGGTAGAGGAAACACCTCGATTCGTTGCAACAGAAAGTGTAATAACACACGAATCGGCCCAATAAACTAGCCGCGCCTCTTCTACCCACCGGCATATAGGAGCGGAAGAAACAAAACAAAAAACAACCGGACAACGCACAACAGAAACCATCACTTGCGGAGACGGAGAGATGGGGGTGTCGGGGAGAAGGCGGGTTACAGCTTGCTGGCCGCAGCGTCGTCGTTGGTGGCCTGCACGGCGGCCGGGCTGCTCCGCGCCGCGGCGGCGACTCCCCCCCTCCTCCTCCTCCTGCGCTGACGCCTCCATCCGGGTCGATCGATCAGGGCGCCGCCGGCCGCACGCACGGACGGACACGCGAGCACGATTCGGCTCCACCGCACCGAAGACGGGCCTGCTAGCGCTTCCTCATTTGGCTTGTCGGAGCATGCACGCCGGAAAAAAAAAGCATATATATCCACGTGCTGCGTTGCTCATCCGCTACGTAGTGACTTGCGTACATACGTAGACGCATGCAGCCGGATTCGACACGGCCGGAATCGTGTCACGTGTCAAAGTTGTCTAACCTTTGAGGAAGCGTCGTAACCTCTCGGGCCGACGAACGGCGGCAGATTACAACTCGGTTTTGGTTACACGTGATCACAAAGAGATCGATCGGTTTAAACTAGCTATCTCTAAGCTGTTACAATCCGGCTCATCTTCAAACAATTCTATCTCTAATACAACACAAACATGTAACCGAGTCTATCTCTAACATCACGTACTGCAACGAGAACCCAACTCGAGCACATTACCGTACGTGTACGAGTCGGACAACCCTACATACCGCCCTCCGGTCCATATAAGTCCACACCACCCGGCCATGTCCACAAGGATTCAAGAAGCCAAGTACAAACGTACGTACAAACCCTAGTCTAGCAAAGCACACGAACGAACCAGTCGAAGCGGTCGTGGAGATGGAGGCCTCGACGCCGGTGCACCACGGGGTGAAGAAGAGAGCGCTCGAGCTGGCCAGGCCGGAGTTCATGGCGAGGGAGGACGGAGCCTACCACGTGTTGGAGATGCCTAAGAGGTCTAGGTGCGACTACATGGCAAAGCCGCGGCGCGCACGCTCGCACCTCCTGAGCAACGCCATGGCCGACGACGCGTCGCAGCAAGAGAAGAAGAGAGCGTTGGAGTTGGACAAGCCGGAGTTTGTGGCGGAAGACGACGGCGCCTACGACATCGTGGAGATGCCCAAGAAGTTCAAGTGCAACTACATGGCTGACTCATACCGCGCGAGCTCGGCACTCCTTAGCGCCGTCGACGCCGATGACGCACGGTCAATCGCCAGGCACCTGCGCATCATGAGCATGTCGAGAGACTACATCCAGGAGCTCAAAGCCAAAGCCGCCGCACGCAACTGCAGCTGATCGATCCAGCCGTTGCCTGATCGCTGGATTATAAAGTGTCAATAATCCATCTTGTAGCGAGAAAATTATCATTGTTTAAGCTGTTTTATATGTCTTTAATAAAGAGTGCGCTCGTTTGTTATTTCATTGGTGATCTTGAATCATTACCGTACACAAAACGCAACTTTGACTAATGATTTTCTAATACATTTGTAAAATATAATTAAATTTTATTATTTTGAAACTATTTTTCAAGATTTCAGCCCGAAAATCTATGCTAGAATTTGTTTGGCATGTGGATATGTGTGGGTGTCTTCTCTACCTTACTACGTGCTGTACTATACAATCTCTTTTTCAGCTCTCGGTTGGATTCTATGCACTCGACTGATGGTATGCGCCTTAGCATATTCACTATCTATATCGTTCATAAGATCCACATTCTAAAAGTGCTCCGCACCTAGCCAGAAAACACATGCCCTTGAGGGCGCAAAGAGTTTGCACCTTCGATCTCCATCTAATATCCTCAAATCACCGACGAGAAAAGACTAAAAATACTCCGAGGAACACTAACAACAGTAGTGTACCAGTCAACTTCAGCATTCTCAGTTTGTTTGAAAAAAATCTTCAGCGTTCACACAAGCATTCAGAAGACGCATACAAACAGTTTCTGAGACAGGACAGAACACAGCATGCAAAAACATCAACAGTTTATGACTCCGAAGGAGTCACGGGGGAAGTCGGCGACGTACCGACGGGGGCACCAGGTCCTCCGGGGGGCGCGCAAGAGCGTCGGGTGGCGCGGGGGCTGCCCCGCCCTCTGCCTCAATCTCGCGCCGAAGACGATGTGCATCGGCCTTCACTGTATTGTAGCCGCGGACTACTCTGACAACTTCTTCAATGAATGAGTGAATACGCTTGTGGTCCGGTCGTTCGCCCGCTATGCGTGCACCCCTTTCGGCTTCTTCGAGCTGCTGCACCAGCTGCTGGATGCGCTGCTGCTTCCCCTCCAGCGAATGGTAAAAGTCTCGAAGCAACCTGATGTCAGCGGTGGCTTCCGCTGGGGCATCCTGCTCCAGGCGCTCTGCCTCGGGCCCAGCGCCACCGCCGTCCAGGTGCGCCGCGATGTCGACTTCGTTGCCGTTCGGTCCTGCGCCAGCGCCTTCCTGGTGCACCTCGACGCCAACGCCGTCCAGGCGCGCGACGTCATCGGCCCCTCGCGGCACGTTCGCCGCCGCGTCAGAGCCGGCCTGGTGCTCGCCAGCGCGGATGCCGGCCTCGCGCGGCCCGTCGCCATTCACGCCACCGCTGTCCACTTGCATGCCGACGCCGACGCCGACGCCTGCAGCATCGCGCCGCACGTAGGCGCCCAACCCCAGGTCGACGCCGACGCCGTCGTCGCGCGGCACTCCGGGCCCCGCGCCACCTCGCACTGCAGGGACGCCCCGAGCAGCAGCATCCCTCCTCACCGGGACGGCCTGCGAGACGCCACGCCACGCCATCCAGATCAAGAAACGCAACACGGTGAGCAAACAACTCCGAAAGAGCGTTCCCGGCCACCATTCAAGAATGTCGCAAGAAAGCGTGAACGCACCTGCTCTCGAGTCGCGGCGGCTGGAGCGTCGCGGAGGAGCTCGAAGGGCACCACCTTGCCCGCGATCATTCCGAGAACCCACGCGCCCTGTTCCGGCGCGTCGGCGAAGTAGACGGCCCGTGGCCCGCCACCCCAGAGCGCCTGGTCCAGGCCTCCGAGCGCGTCCCCGCGCACGTACTGGAGGAGCGCCCCGGTGTTGTCCACCGCCGGCAGCCAGGTGGTCTCAGGACGCCCCACCAGCTTGGGCACCAAGACTGGTCGCGTCGCCAAGCCGTGGAGCCGCCCGCGCGGGTGGTGGTGCGGGCCGGCGGGGGCTTGGCGAGGCTGGCCGCCGCCGCCTCGGCCGTTCATCCCCGTCGTCGGCGGGGGTTCAAGCAATGGAGTTGATTGGGGGGGGGGGGGCTTTCCGAGGTTGTTAGAGTTAGTTACGAATGAGGCGGTTACTCGGAGGGCTGGACGCTGCCGGAGCCCGTGATTGTGTTGGTCTTATATGGCGAGGGGAATCATAGCGAGACGAGGCGATTCATGGGTTGAGCAATGTGGTGGGGATGAATCTAGTCGAGATCGTGGAAAGGAGGCGGGCAGCGCCGAAGAGGTGGTGACGCGAGTCGGTTTCGGCGGCCGTACGCGCGCGCGGCCTCCGCCACACCCAGCTCGAGAACAGAGCGGCGCCGTCCGGGCCCACCATTCTCTCTGGTGCGTAGGGGCGGCACCGCGCCTAATTGATAGCAGCGTAGGACTGGCGGCGACATGGCCATGGAGCTGTGGGAGATGGCCAAGCTTGCTTGTGGAAGAAGAGAATGGGGGGAGGAGGAGGAAGCCCACAAGACCCGTTGGTCTGGGTCTCGAGGAGGAGTTCCCAGAGAAATCCATTGAACCCCCAGAGAAATCTCGATTTTCTAACCAGCCCCTCATATTTAATTTTTGTTCACTTTGCCCACTGCCCTATCAAAGGCGCTATGCAAATACAACCCCAGCGAAGTGTGCACTCTAGCACCGTTCTTTTGCCATAGTTTTCACTATTTTGTTTGCTGCCTAGAGGATTTAATTCTTACGTAGGTGATTTAAATGACTCTAAATATTTGAGAGTGTTGGGGTGGTCTCACAAGCCCCATCTCTTACGTCGATGTGATGCATCAAGTGAGTTACTAATAAATAGGTATTACAAAGAAATTCATTTTTTCAACTTATAACTTAGGGTGAAAGATAATTTTATAAATTATTACATCATATTAGAGGAATATTGGTGATTTTTTTCCAGATTTTTTGGAATTGTTGTAAGGATTTAAAAATTGCTAGAAGTTGCAAAACAACATCTTTTGAAGAATTTTAGTTTTAATTCTACATAAGATTTTTAGGTGAATATAGTTAAAATGGGTTTCTTATAAATTATAGAGCATATACAAAAATGGACACATTTTTGCGCCTTTTTATGCTTATGGTTACTATTTACAACTGGAAAATGGGCGAGAAACTCTGGTAGAGTGGCATTTGAGCGTACGCCATCCGGTAAGATGGCAAAAAATCAATTGCCCCCAAATCCAACACCACAGCCAACCTGCAGATTTTGTTCCTCGAAAATCGTGTAGACTAAAGGAAAATCCAAGCCGGATCAATGAACAAGGTAGCAATCAAACCCAAATCGCCGGAACGGAAAGGAACTGCCCTCGCTTGTGCAGCTGCACCGGACGGCCACCGAATCGAATAAAAAACTATAAGCTTCCGGATTGCATTGGTCAAGGAAGATCCTAAAAGGATCGAGGAGGGTGAGGGGAGGCGGGGGCGTACCGAATACACAACAGAGGTCGCCGGCGGCAGGACAGTGGTGCATCGGCTGTAGGAGACACCGATGCGGGGCGCAAGGCCGGGGAGCCATAATTTCCTCGCATATAGTTTTGCAGGCATCGGCGGGGGTGGGGCTGAGCGGGAGCCTCAGCGCCGGAGGAGGAGGGCCCGGCGGCAACGGAGGCGTCCATCGACGAGCTGCTCCACGATGAGACCGTGGGTACCTCTCACGGCTCCTCGATGAGCTGCTCGTTCGTCACCACCTCGGCCCTCACCTACTCCTCCACCGCCGCCGCGCCCTCGTCTCGGAACATCTCGGGGGGCAGTGGGGCTGCCGCCAGAGCCGCGCACGCTATGTCGCCTGTGAGGAGGGAGAGGGAGATGACCGTCGCTCCTGTTGCTCCATGCCCAACTTGTGTCGACGACTTCGATGAAGAGTGCGGGAGAGGCGAGGTCGATAAGGAGGGCGGGAGGAGGTGAGGTCGATGAGGAGCACAGGGAGAGAAGAAGTTGCAGGCGTGCAAATCACTAGATCGTTAGAGGAGGACAGATAGAACAAATGTGGGCCCACATGGCGGCGATGGGTGAGGGGGTGGAAGAATTCAGTGGAGCGGAAGAAAAACTTTGACACGCAAGAAAGGAACAATACTGATTTTTAAGTAGGAAAGATGAAGATAAAATTACCTTGTCATTGCCTCTATTTAGTTCCAACATGGCATGCAACCTAAGTCAAATCGGCCAATCACTTTTTGGTAATAGGAGCCAGGATTCTAAGTGGTTTTATGATTTGAATGATAAAACCACTATCGTCTAGCGAGCTCCTACCCTTCTTACCACCACAACATAGCCATCTATGCCACACAACTATTTGAGACCAATTCATCTAATCCCTGCACTCCAACCTGTGTACTGAAAGCGCATGCCAAACTTGCTTGAGTAAAGAAAAAAGCACACACAAAAAAATAATGGCTATCGGCATCTAAGTAGATGAGGTCGCAAGTGATGCATTCGAACTCATGTAAGCAAACCTTGACTGGACCAAGCTTAAACCTAACTGGGATTGAGCTCGATCCGAGCCATTCAAATCATATGAAAGATGGGATTGAACCCAATAAGGTTCACTTGGAGGGGCGGAGCTAGATCTAGCCTAAGACCCGGGCAACGTCTAGGCATAGACCCATCAAAGTCTGGTGGCCTATGGGAGCTATAGAAGAATTAAGGATAGAACAAGAGTCGTGACTCAAGTCATGACCCCGGTTGCCCTACTAGGAGCTTATCGAGGATTAGTCACTGACAATGATTTCAGTGTATGCTGGATAGTAAGTGTGTGAACGATATTTCAGGAATCGATGTGTGCGCGTACGATGGACTCAAGGACACAGGGAGTTATACAGGTTCAAACCTCCCAGAGGATAATAGTCCTACATCCTGTGTGTTGTGTTATGGAATATCTCAATTGGTTATAGAGGTAGTTCTAGCTGGCTGTTAGACTTGATCTGCCCTTATCTACAAATGGTTTCCTCATCCCTTTATATAGTAGGGAGGAAGAGAACTTATATGTGGGCCCCAACAGAGAAGATTCTGCTCATCCTAATATCTAACTCAAGCCATCATTACAGAGGATCGTCCTCGACCACTTGCTTGATCATCATACTGACAACGTTCCATCTGTCATGCAGCGCGGCGTCCACCTGCAAAAGTCCTACTTCATAGCATTTAATGCTACAAGATGGGATAATGCTCCTTTGCGTCATCCATGATTTCGTCCACTGAGTTGGCACCTGGGGAAGGAAAACATTTGAGTGGATGTCAATAAATATGATTGGACAGGTTCTGTCAGATCCGGCATTATAACCAGTGAGGCCGATAGCGGGTTTATGTGATGGTGTAGGGAGACTGGTCACGTATGACTTGTACTGATCGTGAGAACCATAGTTTGGTTACACGACCGACTAATTTTAGAATATATATATTTCTAGCCGTTACATGAGAAAATAATATCAAGAAGCATGTTACATGTGACACATAGAGCTACGTAACAAAACATTGTCTTGCTAGCCTGTATTTTGTTTTACTTCTTAACACCAGCAATCAAACATAAGCTATTGTCTAAATTAGAAAACGACAAAGAATGCACATTAACTAGTCAAAGAGATTAATTGATTCACACCATTTCGTTTGCTCTTCGATGAAGAGGCAATGACTTTGAAGGAATGTAAAAATAGATCATTTCGAGTCACAAATAAATCAGCCCAAAGCAAAGAATTAATATCAAAAGATACACTGGAGGAAATGAAAATACAGACCGTCGAAAACTTGACCAGATATCAGGAGGAGACTAGAAGATGGAGAGACAAGAAAGTGTCCCCAAAGGAGTTCTCCCCTGGAGATTTGGTACTACGAAGACTCACCAATACTTCTGCCGTGGAAAAATTGCAGAGTAGGTGGGGTGGACCTTTCTTGGTGAAGAAGTCGTTAAGGCCGGGATCTTATCGCTTGGCTATTGTCGAAGTGGATGAGCTTCCGCATACTTGGAATGCCGACAACCTTCGCAAGTTCTATGTGTAGTAACCAAGGAAGATGTCTTCGCATCGATGGACGAAGCGCACGAATCAATGCAGCATTTACGTAATTCTGTTTTCCTTTAATTTAATCAAAACAATGTACGGATATTGTAATTTTTTTCTCACAAGGAGAACCCTTCGTCAGGGCGTGAGATTTTTAACGAGGTAGCGACCTTTGTAAACCCTCTAATATATATGGAATTATCCTCAAGAAAACGTGTACTTTTGTGGAGTATGCATAATTCATCGTCAAAGTATTGCAGCCCTTTGAGAAAAAGGAAGCACACCGATCGACAAGAGGCGCGCCGAGAACTCACCATAAAAGTCGTGGTATGGAATGTCAAAGACATCTTACCCTTCGACTTTAGACGGGCGCAAACCCGCAACGAAACTTTGATCATGGGTTGCTTCGAAATTGTCCATATTTTAAAGAATTTCTTTCCGCAGCATCTTTGGCAAAGTAATTATGATTTAGTTACACATGAATGTCTGTAATGCTTTAAAAAAAAAGAAAAAGTTGAAGTGTTGCTCAACCTCAAAGAAGGTGACGCACCTCTCGGCTAAAAGTCGGGGGCTATGAGTACCTGCTCCCACACCGAAGGAGAAACATACCTTCGGAAGAAAAAAACCAAAGTGCTGCTTGACCTCAAAGAAGGTGGCGCACCTCTTAGTTGCAAGTCGGGGGATAAGAGTGCTTACTCCTGCACCGAAGGAGAAACATACCTTCGAAAGAAAAAGCCGAAGTGCTGCTCAACCTCAAAGAAGTCGACGCACCTCTCGGCTAAAAGTCGGGGGCTAAGAGTGCCTGCCCCCGCACCGAAGGAGAAACATACATTCGGGAAAAAAACCGAAGTGCTGCTCAACCTTAAAAGGCACACATCTCGGTTAAAAATCGGGGGCTAAGAATATCCGCCCTCGCATCGAAGGCGAAAGATACCTTCGAGAGAAAAAAAAACTCCTCAACCTTAGAAGGCGGGACATCTTCGAAAATAGAGGGCTACGAGTGCCTACCCGCACGCCGAAGGCATAAGATACCTTCAGAAATAAAAAACAAAAACAAAAACAACAAAAAGGGAAAGCGAACAAAGGGGGACCAGACCTCAATTGTTCAAAAACCGTTGTTCCCCCTTTGAATCAAACACAAGCTCAGAAGTTAGAACAGGGAGGAACACTGACAAGCACCTCCCCTCAGCGCAGGGAAAACAGTAATAACCACTATCCAGAACAATTTTTTTTCTAATTGCATAATTATTAACAAATGCACCTTATTAATGGAAAACACAATACGAAGAGAGCAACATTGGTAATGACATAGTATTAACAACCATCAAGCACTGCTACCTATCGCTCACTGATCATCCATCATTCAGATATGCACTGCTTAATTCTTACAATACACAGTAACATAAGATTACAGACTCCAAGCAAAATTCAAGATAAAAGAATGACACATCATACACGTCCACCCTTCACTTCGAGCTAGATGATGGTGATGCACATTCTGGATAAATTACGGCAGATGAGAAGCATCAGTGTTCATCTGGCCAGCAGTTCCTGCAAGTTCAATCGACTGAATTCCGATTTCTTTCCACCAATTTCCTGCTCACGTTTTATCTACAGTAGGATCATCCAGTCACAGATTTTCTCGCATATGGAGTCGACAAACTGGAAGTACACCTTGCTCACAGCCATGCTGAATATAAGTAGCCACCACACAACTGCGAATCCGAGTTCCATTTTCGTTGTGTTCGGAGCAGCTCGGGGGACACCGTCTTCGTCTTTAACATGGTCTTCGTGGCGCAGCTGTGTCTGTTAGGAAATCAGCCATCAGCAAAAGTAACGGATGGATCTATCAAGATAATACATATGATTATAGACGACACCAGAGACACGATATTTGTTAACGAGGTTCAGCTGAAGTCTACATCCCTGGAGCATGACTACGGATGCTCCTCCCTAATCTAGCAACACCGGCCGCGTCCAGAGGTTCTCAGCAGACACGCTGCCTCCCTGCAAACCTGTCGCTATGCCATCCTAGTTACAAACAGCGACTCTCCTATCATATTTATAAGGGGGCCTGGAGACAAGAATCCTATTAAGATTCTACTATATACCGCTAACACAATACAATGTATAGTCTATACATGACTAACTCTGTACTATTATTTGACATATACAACAGTGTCCCCTCGCGATCCTGTCGTCGATCTGTGCTAGCTTGCCGTGGTTAACGCCGGGGCCAGAGGAGAAGCTTTCTGCTGCACTGCACTTGGCTGTCACGGAGCTTTCGCTGCTGCGCGGGGCCATCTTCGACAGCCGCCACCGATCATGTGCATGACCATCGGGTGCACGCTTTGCCGTCCGCACACTCGTACCCGTCGGCTTCCTCGTCGGCAAAGCCGCCACATCGAATCAAACAGCATGTCCCGGTCGTCGGCGCCCATGCCGTGAACTGCCGCCGTCCAAGCTCGTAATCACCTCTGCCACCGCCCAGCCCGTGCCGCAGCCATTGCCACGCTTCGATCTGCACACATTCTACATAGTTTAAAGAGGATTTGCAGGGCTCGCTAAGATTGATTCTGTCCCGTGTTGTAAATAGCTGTGGCTACAAACGCATATGAGACTGCCGAAGTGTTCAACATTGGCGTTTAGCCACTCTGCATTCGATTGTCAAGACCGAAAGCCCACAAGTACTTAAATCTGTGGTTTCAACTCAATATCCATTTGCAACTACTCAAAATACAAATTCATTCAAATTTCAAACTGATAGTTCTCTGTAGCACAAGTTTTATATGACCTTAAGAACACACAAACTCTGTACAACCAGCGAACCGGCCTCACGACAAGAGAGAATTCAGTTCACGACAAATTGGTTGTGGTGGTGCAACCCTCTCCTTAGGACAAATATATTTTACAAATGTATTAGAAAATCATTAGTCAAAGTTGCGTTTTGTGTACGGTAATGATTCAAGATCACCAATCAAGTAACAAACGAGCGCACTCTTTATTAAAGACATATAAAACAGCTTAAACAATGATAATTTTCTCGCTACAAGATGGATTATTGACACTTTATAATCCAGCGATCAGGCAACGGCTGGATCGATCAGCTGCAGTTGCGTGCGGCGGCTTTGGCTTTGAGCTCCTGGATGTAGTCTCTCGACATGCTCATGATGCGCAGGTGCCTGGCGATTGACCGTGCGTCATCGGCGTCGACGGCGCTAAGGAGTGCCGAGCTCGCGCGGTATGAGTCAGCCATGTAGTTGCACTTGAACTTCTTGGGCATCTCCACGATGTCGTAGGCGCCGTCGTCTTCCGCCACAAACTCCGGCTTGTCCAACTCCAACGCTCTCTTCTTCTCTTGCTGCGACGCGTCGTCGGCCATGGCGTTGCTCAGGAGGTGCGAGCGTGCGCGCCGCGGCTTTGCCATGTAGTCGCACCTAGACCTCTTAGGCATCTCCAACACGTGGTAGGCTCCGTCCTCCCTCGCCATGAACTCCGGCCTGGCCAGCTCGAGCGCTCTCTTCTTCACCCCGTGGTGCACCGGCGTCGAGGCCTCCATCTCCACGACCGCTTCGACTGGTTCGTTCGTGTGCTTTGCTAGACTAGGGTTTGTACGTACGTTTGTACTTTGGCTTCTTGAATCCTGGTGGACATGGCCGGGTGGTGTGGACTTATATGGACCGGAGGGAGGTATGTAGGGTTATCCGACTCGTACACGTACGGTAATGTGCTCGAGTTGGGTTCTCGTTACAGTACGTGATGTTAGAGATAGACTCGGTTACATGTTTGTGTTGTATTAGAGATAGAATTGTTTGAAGATGAGCCGGATTGTAACAGCTTAGAGATAGCTAGTTTAAACCGATCGATCTCTTGGTGATCACGTGTAACCAAAACCGAGTTGTAATCTGCCGCCGTTCGTCGGCCCTCGAGAGAGGTTACAACGCTTCCTCAAAGGTTAGACAACTTTGACACGTGACACGACTCCGGCCGTGTCGAATCCGGCTGCATGCGTCTACGTATGTACGCAAGTCACTACGTAGCGGATGAGCAACGCAGCACGTGGATATATATGCTTTTTTTTTTCCGGCGTGCATGCTCCGACAAGCCAAATGAGGAAGCGGTAGCAGGCCCGTCTTCGGTGCGGTGGAGCCGAATCGTGCTCGCGTGCCCGTCCGTGCGTGCGGCCGGCGGCGCCCTGATCGATCGACCCGGATGGAGGCGTCAGCGCAGGAGGAGAGGAGGTGGGGGAGTCGCCGCTCTTATATGTAACCTTTGGAATTGTTGACTTATGTTTTGACGCAGATCCATCCTGATGATGTATTCGGGGAGCAAATGATTAGAAATCTTGAGGTACCTTTTTGACTATCTTATTTGTTTTCCACGAACCATTGTAACCTTTATTTCATTGTGTCACATGAACCATTTGGCTTGACGTTCGATTGAAGAATTGGGCTAAATTTGCATGATCGCTGCATGATATTTTGCTCAGGTTAGTGTAGACCTTACACACAACATTGCAACCAACTAGGTATTACCTGAAAAATAGATTGTCTTCAGCTCTATGCAACCAATTATTGAATAGGACATTCTTTACCAAAGAAAGGAAACATCATGTGCTGAACCCGAGATCTGTTTAAACAATTGTGGTTGTATCCTTTGCTTATCACAAGTTATGTAAGGCTTGCTGGCCCTGTCTTAAGACTAAGGGCCCTGTCTGCATTCGGAATGCAGGAGGGAGTGTATGTAGGATGTGAACACTTACACAAATTAATTGCGTGAATGAAAAGCAGGTGGTGCTTGTATTTGGTTAGCACCTGTTCTTATCTCTACCATTCAGTATTTATGTGGGGATACTGTTTTATTCATAGCATTAATGTATCACCTAATGATATCTGTTGTCCTGCTGATACAGAGTAGAGGATGCCCCCTCCTCGGTATAAACGCTACACCAACTTTGAGTCATAAGGAGAAACTTTTTCTTGATAACGGATGGCAGGTATATATCTGATAATATGAATAAAATATTAACATGTCAAAAAATTAGTTTCTTGAGTTCTTATGATGGATTTTTCAGAGGGCTGCTGCGTGGGATATGCTGAGAATCTATAATGACTTCATTGACAGTGAAGAAAGACGCAGGTAATATTTATGGTAATATCTGAAAAATAATACTGAACATAATAAAGATAATGTTCTGGCATCCGAATTTAAAGCAGGTTTTACATTTTTTGTTTCTGTCAACTGATTTGAGATAGCGGAAACTCAAATATTGTTGTATGATGCTGGTTAGCACAGTTATGTGAACTGGAGAAAGCATTTGACCTATTCAATGGGGTGCTATCTCCAGTGAACAATGTTCTAATTGCTATAGAGTTTTAAAATTGATCCTGGCGGAGGACTCAATTTCCACCTTGTGTTATATTGCACCTTCCCTTGATGTCATAACTCACAAGGCTGCCTGCAACTGATGCAGGATTGAACGGTTAGAATTGTTTGATGAATTTGAAGAGTAGCATATGATGCAGGTAAACGTGCCCCCTTGAGAATTATTGCTTAGTGTTTGAGGAATACCATAAGTAGTTAAAGTAAATGTGTTTGTGGGGCTTATGGAATCAATGACGCCGAGGTTAGTAGGGTAGATGATTCTTATGGAATCAAAATGCACTTTACAATTATGTTTCGATACTAAATTTGCTCTCCCACTTTCAGGGCATATTTGATAATTTTAGGTTCAACAAGGAGTAACATGGTTAAATTGGAAATTTAGACAACATACTTTGGTGTATTTGTAAAAATAGACAACAGATGAGCGTATTTGTAAATTTAGTATATGTATTCGAAACCTTAAAATCCGAAATCTTGTTTTCGATTACTGAAATACCGAAAAAACACCGGTCCCACAGTTTTGGAAACTGAGGTACCGAATACGGCACTGTGCACCATATTCGGCACCTCAGTTGCCGAAAACTCTCTGTATTCGACAACTGAGGTGCCGAATTCGGTGCACAGTGCCGTATTCGGTACCTCAGTTTCTGAAAGCCACCCACGTCGTGTCACGTACTTCCTCTCTGGCTTGTTTACGTAGTTAATTAATAATAGTAATTAGATTTTTCTTAGTCTGTTCAGAAGTATATTAGTCCCTTCGTAAGTAGATTGTTAAATTTATTCAAGTACATTTGATTAATTATATTATTTTGATAAATTAGAGTATTTAGATTATTTATTTAGTTGGATTATATGAATTTTATTAGTAAGTGTGATTAGATTCTTTACTTAATTTAATAACATGAATTTACGTAATTTAATCAAGGTAATTTATTTTATTAAAGTAATTTGATTATTTCAATTAACTTGAATTAGTTTAATCACTTAGGTTTAGTAGAACCGTAGAAGATAGTGTCCAGTAGCAACAAAAATGCATATTAGTTGTATATTAGTACTTATTCACAATAGTTGTATATTAGTACTTACGTATTGTTTAATTAATATTTTAATTCAATCTTTAATATTTTAATTAGTACTTACGCGCGTTTTCAAAAAGAAAGCAAGCCGGAGAGTATCACATGATATAACGTGGGTGGCTTTCGGAAACTGTGCACCGTATTCGGCACCTCATTTGCCGAATACAGAGAGTTTTCGGCAACTGAAGTATCGAATACGGTGCACAATACCGTATTCGGTACCTCAGTTTCTGAAAATTGTGGGGCCGGTGTTTTTTCTGGTATTTCAGTAACCGAAAACAAGATTTCGGATTTTAAGGTTCCGAATACATATGCTAAAGTTATAAATATGCTCATCTATTGTCTATTTTTGCAAATACGCCACAGTATGTTGTCTAAATTTCCAATTCAGCCGGAGTAACATTCATCGTGCCTTTTCTTCAGTGGGTATCAGCGGCACTTCTTGTAAACTGATGCGATTCAAACTTGAAATTCTAAGAGTTTTTTTTATCGGAAAACTTGTGCATGAAGTGTTGAGTCTTTTATCTTTATGTTGCGGCGTGCTTGATAAGCTGTTCAACGGTTTTTTCGAGTTCAACGGTGCTGTGCTTCATTTAACATTTGATGATATTTGCTGTGCTGTTTGATCCGAGGCATGTGCCTTGCTCACTTTAGCGCTTGCGATCACAATGCCTATTTGTCACGATATCTGCAGAATAAGATCTTGTTTGTTTCCTGCTTCTGTTTCTGCTTCTGCTTCTGCTACTGGCAGAAGTTAGAAGCTAAAAATCAGAATAAACGGGGTTCTAGAGAAGTGGTTTCTAAAGAAGACTAAAGCTGAGAAGCTCACTGAGATATGCTTTTCTGAGAAGCTATATGCTGAGAAGCTAAAAATTTATTATAGAAGCCAACAGTCTATTTACAAAAGCAGTTTTTCAGACAAAACAAAAATCAGCTTTTCAGAAAAATCCAAAAACAGAAGTTCAAACAAACAGACCCTAAGTCTGATATATACAGCATTACTATGCTGCTCACTTTTCGTACATTTTGTAATTTGCAAATTCGGATTTTAGTACCGAACTACGACTGACAGCGCGATCCCATGGGCTTAACATTTGATTTTATTTTGTTCCCTTTTTAATTATGCCTGAACGGTCACTGACAGTAGGGCCCCACTGAATTTAAATTTCTATTTTACTTTAGTTTCTTCCGAAAGGAACCTACATGCAGGTCCCACGAGCAGGTCTTTGTTCGAGTCTTGGGCTACCCAAATAAAAATTCCGAAACAGGAGCGTTTTTTTTTAAGCCACCATGATAAAATTCCGAAACAGGAGCGTTGTCATCCATTAAAGAAGAACATAGTTTTTTACATTACCATAACAACTGTCTACCGAAATCGGTATGGAGCAGCGATTAAAAAGATAACAACCGGGAGTCTGCCTCTGACCCTACTTTTCAGCATTTGCCTCTGAGCAAACAAACCAAACATGCTGTCTGTAGAGCTTTGCGTACAGCAAGCTGATCGATAGATTACGCTTCAGCAGCACGAAAGCATAAAGCTGATGGATACGCCTTCGTGGTGGTGGACCCTGTGGCCGCATGCGGCCATGGCAGAGTTGATTGACGCGAGCTGCGCCGAAGTGCAGATCGAAGCGTGGCAATGGCTGCGGCACGGGCTGGGCGGTGGCAGAGGTGATTACGAGCTTGGACGGCGGCTGTTCACGGCATGGGCGCCGACCGGGAGCGGCTTTGCCGACGAGGAAGCCGACGGGTACGAGCGTGCGGACGGCAACGCGTGCACCCGATGGCCATGCACATGATCAATGGCGACTGTCGAAGATGGCTCCGCTCAGCAGCAGAAAGCTCCGTGACAGCCAAGTGCAGTGCAGCAGAAAGCTTCTCCTCTGGCCCCGGCGTTAACCACGGCGTTAGCACAGATCGATGACAGGATCGCGGAGGGACACAGCCGCGCCACGAAGACCATGGTAAAGACGAAGACGGTGTCCCCCGAGCTGCTCCGAACACAACGAAAATGGAACTCGGATTCGCAGTTGTGCGGTGGCTACTTATATTCAGCATGGCTGTGAGCAAGGTGTACTTCCAGTTCGTCGACTCCATATGCGAGAAAATCTGTGACTGGATGATCCTACTGAAGATAAAAGGTGAGCAGGAAATTGGTGGAAAGAAATCGGAATTCAGTCGATTGAACTTGCAGGAACTGCTGGCCAGATGAACACTGATGCTTCTCATCTGCCGTAATTTATCCAGAATGTGCATCACCATCATCTAGCTCGAAGTGAAGGGTGGCCGTGTATGATGTGTCATTCTTTTATCTTGAACTTTGCTTGGAGTCTGTAATCTTATGTTACTGTGTATTGTAAGAATTAAGCAGTATATCTCAATGATGGATGATCAGTCAGCGATAGGTAGCAGTGCTTGATGGTTGTTAATACTATGTCATTACCAATGTTGCTCTCTTCGTATTGTGTTTTCCAGTAATAAGGTGCATTCGTTAATAATTATGCAATTAGAAAAAAAATTGTTCTGGATAGTGGTTATTACTGTTTTCCCTGTGCTGAGGGGAGGTGCCTGTCAGTGTTCCTCCCTGTTCTAACTTCTGAGCTTGTGTTTGATTCAAAGGGAAACAACGGTTTTTGAACAATTGAGGTCTAGTCCCCCCCCCCCCCCCCAAAAAAAAGGCCTAGGGTTCCTTTGGATTGAGCCCAGCTATTTCCGCCAATCCGTTGGCTCGCCAAAAGTGGAATCAGGCGCCCGTGTTTAGCCTACGGTTGGTAAAAAAAAAACTAAGCACGGGATGATGGGAGGTTGGGCTCGCCAACTATTGACGTCCATCCAAACACATGGGACGAAACAGAGTCAATGCCATTTTTTTAGGACAAGCGCCGGGGTCCATCGAAACACACCCATAGTTTTGTTTTAGAGGATTTTTTATACGAGTTAAGGCCTAGCTACTAGAAATCCAATTCGAATTATCAAGAGAGCCCAAGCATCATCCGAACTAGCAGCCCGAAGGCTGCATTTACATACTCGGCCGCGTCCTAGCCCAAACGCTCTCGCTGTCGGGCCGCAAAGCCTCGACCTAACAAAGCCATACTCTTACGGGCTCAGTCTCAACCCAGCCCATGCTACCCGCATCAGGCTTGAACCCGAACATGCAGCTAGTTTCTTTCTTGGAATTTTTATTATTTTTATATTTTTAAATAAAAAATTGTAAATATATGCGTCTGTTTTAAAAAATTATGGATCTAGATTCCTGTCGCCAGTTGGAAGTGTGACATGCTATCATGTAGCTCTTAAAAAAAATTTAGACAAAAATATAACTTGTGCAATAAGAAACAAGAAAGGTAAATTTTAACCCTGAAATTTATCATCTTTTTTCTCATTGTATAAATAGTTGTTTGAGTTAGAAAAAATTGAAGAGCTAGATAATAACAGTCTCTGCATCACAGATTTTTAGAATTTTTTAAATTATTTTAATAGTATTTTGAATTTAAGAGTATTGAAATATAATCTTTTTTATTTTAAAACCTGCCGCGTGTTAGAATGGAGACCTGCCCTAGTCTACAATTGCAATTGTCCAAAACGAACTCATGCATTTGCAATTTTTTATTTAAAAAACATTAAAAAAAATCTTCTTTCTTGCAGGGGAGGCCAGACCCTGATACGATACACGCCTCTCCCCCGATCCCCTCTCGCTCTGTTGAATCGAACCAGACCACCGCCTCGCCGACTCGCCGCTAGGGTTTTGCCGCAGTAGCCGCTCTCGCCGCCCCGCCATGGACGCCGCTCTCACGGGCTCCTCCGCCGCCGGCGATGCCCCCACCACCGGGGAGCACCGGATGGGTACCACCATCGTCGGGGTCTGCTACGACGGCGGCGTCGTCCTCGGTGCCGACTCCAGGACCAGCACCGGTACGGCCCGATCATCCCCAATCCGTTAGGGCCGCAGGAGATCTTACTGTGGGTGATGCGGGAATAGGTTTTCGCTTGAACGGTTGGGAATTGAGGAATAGATGGTGTTGCCTTCCTCCTAGTTTGTTTTTTAGGTTTGGTTTTAGTTGCGAAATTAGGGCAGTTCACAGTTGCAGAGAGACATAGAAGAGTGTTGCGGGGAAGTTAGCACATCTTCGCATCCTGTTTAAATCGTTAGATGGTTCATGAAAGAGTTTTGCCCTGTGTACCTTGCCGTATTGCCATGCAATTAGAGTAAAACAACATCCACTCTTCCAATTATTTTTCTTGACTCAGATAGTTGTCGTGATGATGAACAATGAGGGTACGTGCTGACTTTGTTCTTAAGGATGCCGGTGGTGTCTTTTCAGTAGTGAACCATGATCAACTTATGTGCTTATTAATGGAATACATGCCTCCTTACATTCTGTTTCGTGTGATCTCTCAGTAGTTCAGCTTAATTCTGTTGGTTCTGTCTGCACCAAATGAAGTCAATATTAAGCTCTGTTTTCTTGATTTTTGTTACTTCTCTTTAATATCTTTTGTTGCCTGATCCTAATTCTTAGGAATGTATGTCGCGAACCGTGCATCAGACAAGATTACTCAGTTGACAGATAATGTGTATGTCTGCCGCTCTGGATCTGTAAGTGACCATGCTATTTTGAATATTGAAAGCGTTTTTCTTGTTGTTTCTTATGTAGATTTCATACTAAGATGTTTGAGTAGACACTTTCTGCTCAATTAATCTATTTAACTAGTTAATGTGCATTCTTTGTCGTTTTCTAATTTAGACAATAGCTTATGTTTGATTGCTGGTGTGAAGAAGTAAAACAAAATACAGGCTAGCAAGACAATGTTTTGTTCTGTAGCTCTATGTGTCACATGCAACATGGTTCTTATTATTATTTTCTCATAGGCTGCTGATACACAAGTCATTTCGGACTATGTGCGTTATTTCCTCCACCAGCACACGTAAGTTTGTTCGTACTTCTTGCACAGACTTATGTTCGATGTTCTAATTAAGTAGGACATCATTGAATACACTAATTGAGACTAAAGTTTTCTTTGATTAATATAGTTCTATAGTTACTTGAAGTATTTGGTATACAAGGTAGCTGATGTTAAAGTTGTCCTTCATGTGCAGAATTCAGCTTGGGCAACCGGCTACCGTGAAAGTTTCAGCCAACTTAATTAGGTTGCTAGCTTATCAGAACAAGGTTTGTTTTCTGTAGCATTCAAGCACACAAGACTGTTAATGCTATTTACTCGCCGTTATGATGCCAAGCTGTTGTTTAATTGCCACTGCAATTATTTGTTACCAATGTCCAGAGCATGTTACAAGCTGGAATGATAATTGGAGGATGGGATAAATATGAGGGAGGCCAAATTTTCTCAGTCCCTCTTGGTGGAACAATTCTGAGGCAACCGTTTGCAATTGGAGGTATATTGTTAGCCTTGAGGCAACTTTCAGAATTATCTTTCCCACAACATACGTTTGTGCTCTGCCTAATGATCTAGGACTTATACTTAATCACTTGTGCTTTTCCATTTTCGCGCTGCATGATTTTTTGAGTGTTCACCATGCCCTATTCTGGTTGAGCAAAATCTGGCTTTGATGAGATAAATTGACCATGCTCTTTTGCTAACCCTACTTCAGTGTATGTTGCATTCGTTACAGTTTCTGACACATGATGTTATCTCTGACTTCTTGCAGGTTCTGGTTCCAGTTACCTGTATGCATTGCTTGATCATGAGTGGAGAGAGGGAATGACACAGGATGAAGCAGAGGTATTAGCTAAGTTTTTTTTGTTAGAGACTGGATAGTAATATACTAATATGAGATATTTTCTCCCCTAAGGGGTAATAGAAGATAGTTTATTAAATATGAGGCAGAATAGAGTTCAAAACTAGGTTTAATTTTTCTTGTATTGCTGTGTACTTTTTTAGTTGTTTTGTTTTTTCACCATGTGGGCATTAGCATGGGAAATATTGACCTCATTTGTGCAAAGTGTAATGGAAAGTAGCTCATTTATAGCTTATCTTTGTCAAATTATCTATCTGTTACAGTTTTGCCATGATTGAGCAAATAGCTCATAACATTAATTACAGAGTCCAGAATCATAGAGCACTGACACATCCTAACATGATCCTTACTCAAATCTCATTGCATACTCTTGCAGCGCATCTCCTAACATGATCCCTTATGCTCATCTTTTCAGAAGTTCGTGATGAAGGTGGTTTCCCTTGCTATAGCCCGTGATGGTGCAAGTGGTGGAGTTGTTCGCACAGTTACTGTAAGTGCTCTTTTTTTATATATGCAAATTGTCATGTTTTGTTTCTTTGGTTGGAAAATATGGAGACATCAGAAACACCTAAACTCTGTGATGTTGTGTCAACTAATTTTATGCACTTAAAACTCAGTCAGTTCTAATTGAAAACTTTATTGATCGTTGGAATTCTTGCATAGTGCGATGCAATCTTCTGCCCCTTAATTCTATAACATTGTTGTATGCTGGTGCTTGTGCTGAAATAAGTTGGAATGAAGGTCCAAGATCATTTGGAATGCCTAGTCTTTGTGCTGCTTCCTTCTCATTTTGTCCTATCCTTTTCTTTCTCCTCTATTTGCTAGTATTCCCTATGCCTGTTGGGTACTGTTCAGAAGTCACCAATTCAGTTATGTTAGATAAATGCAGATAGATACTTGTAACTCACTTATTTTTCCTTGTGAGTTTAGAAGTCACCAAATCAGTTATGTTACAGATAAATGCATATATATACTTGTAACTCACTTATTTTTCCTTGTGGAGTTCAAAGTTCACAAGTTTGGTTATATTGCAGATAAATGCTGATGGTGTTAAGAGGAGCTTTTATCCTGGTGACAAGCTACCACTGTGGCACGAAGAGCTGGAGCCCCAGAACTCGTTGCTTGATATACTCGCTGCTGGGAACCCTGATCCGATGGTGCATTGAATTTGCCCTCCAGCCGTGCACTTTCCTTTATGAACTTTCTGCTGTATCTGACTTGTTCTAGATTTCAACTGAAGAATGGATACAACTCCTGCTGAATTATCGTACCACGTATTTCTTATTATCATTACACCTTAGTAAATTCCTGTTTACCAGAACGATTGGTGTTCCTGTTTCGTGGTAATGCTTTGTGATGTTAATGCGATGAGAATTCGATCTTGTGATTACTCCTGTGATTAGGCTCCTAAGACAGCATAGGAGATGCAATACAAGCTGCTTATCCGTATGCCATTGGCGCCTTGAAGCAGCCATTTGTTGAGTGCGACAGTCTGCTTGCCTTTGGGCGAGGTGCTTTGAGATGTGATATTGTTATAATTCAATTGGATGGATGTACAGCTGATGATCGCTTGATTTTGCTGATCATCCTACGGTGCTTCTGAAGACCCCGTTGCATTCAACGATTGCGAGGAATCACAAGGAGGAAAGGGTTTAAGAATATTGGCAGAGGGACCTATTGTTATCACCTCCTTGAAATTCGAACTGAATCGTAAATTTCCTAAGAAAACCCATATCGACCAAACACCCAGTAGGCTGAAAATTAATAAGCTAATTTGTGGAGAAGCTGCAACTGAACTGTACGGTGTACACAACCAAAAACAGGGGTGACTCCTATAAAAACATATCCATCACCGTTCAGTTTTCGGCTTCTGGAGAGCACACATCCCTGAACCCACCATTTATTCATACAGTAACTCTTCGCATTTCATCCATTACATTCCAACTTACAGGTGTAATGTATACTACATTAAGTTAGTGAAGCTTTTGTACAGTTTCAAATTCCATTGCCGGATTATTCTCAGCTTTTTTTGCACCAGTCGGTATTCAGTTCAATTGGGCCAGGAGAAGAATGCACCTAAGAAACACTGCATCCTTCATCCGCCCTGTTTTTCGTTTCTGTCATGGAATATAATACATTGGATTGGGAAGCTTGAAGGAGCGAACGCTCATGGAAGAGCCCAACAGATCGCTCCATTGATCGCCAGAATTGCCTAGGATCCTGTACCCTTCTGCTTCCATTTCCTTCCTCTTTTCTGATTTGTAGGTTGTCGCTGTTTTGTTGCGGTCAGCTGCTGCTCTGGACATTGGGAAAGACACGCTTCAGATTTCCAGTATGAACAATGAATATTGAAGAATAATGGGCAATAAAGTGTGCAGGCGACAAATTTGACCCAGCTTAGATGTCCAATTCAGCATTCAACAAAAGGATGTTGACTCTTACTAACAGAAAGCTAATCTATGGCAGTGACAACTGATAATGTCATAGTCATATGGACATTTGGACAAGGCCAGCAGCAGCACAATGGCATTAAACATTTAGTTCTGAATCGCCTATTCAGTATTCAGTACAAGTGTACAACATAATGAGCAACAGATTTGGCCAGTTAGGCATTCTAATGGATGTCTCGTCCACAGGCTATGAAGAACACCCAGAAGAGACCATATAAAACATGTTTTAGAATTGACAGGCAGTTATGAGGTACCAAGCTAATTAAGCATTGAGTATTCAGGTTAGGAAGATAATAAGCAGCACCCAAAATTTCCTCTTGAAGCATGTCCTGGGCAATGGTAGATAAAGATTGCAAATTTCAAAACTAATGCGCAAGGTATACCTGAGTATGAGCTTGTCCCAATCATGAAAGCCTTGTTTGTTGAGGTTCTCCACCGTGACGCCCTTGTGCCCCTCGCTTCGGCCCGTGAGCAGGAAGATCTTGAACCCAAGCTCACGAACCTCCTTGTACAGCTTCAAGCTGGAGGGGATCGCCGGCGCCTCCCCCTTCTCCACCCACATGTCAAACGCGTGGTGATCGAACAGCTGGAGCCTGCCATTTGAAACCAAGAACCCCGTGTGAGAGCATTTCAATTGAACAATCGACGCCTAATTTTGGCCGTTTCCTGCCTAAAGTTTTACCATTTCATTTGAACAATCCAATTGAGACCTAACGAATCGGAATTTCCTGTCCAATTTCTGCCATTTTTCTCGACGGGGATGCGTCGGACGAGGGAACTCACCCGTATCCGTGCTCGGCGTAGTAGGGGAGGTTGGAGAGCAGCGTCTCGTCGACGTCGAACACCCAGGCGTCGCGGCCGTGGCCCCCGAGCGCCGCGCCGCGCGCGTAGGCGGAGGACTCCCGCGCCACGAGCTCCAGGTCGTAGCGGTAGGCGGTCCCCGTGACGTACTCGCGCACGTGCGCCGCGCACTCGACCGGCACGGCCCGCCACGGCGCCAGGTTGTTAGCCTCCACCGCCAGCCTCCAGCTCGCGCACCGCGCCTCCACCGGCACCTCCTCCAACCCCTCGACGTCGCCGTCCCCCTCAGCCACGCGCGGCGCCGACGTCGGCAGCTCGATGACGAGCGGGCGCGGCAGGAGCTTCTGCGCCGCCTCCTCCTCGGACGCGTTCTCCGCCGCGACGACGGCGACGGCCACGGCGGCGAGGAGCATCACGAGCAGCAGCAGGTGTCCGCCGTGGCGCGCCATGTCCTGTTTATTAGCACCAGACCTCCCGCGCGGGCCCGGGTCGTGCGCGCCTCGTCTTCTAGTCGATGCGCTGCCGCGCGGGCCCCCCGGCGTCAGGTGGCAGCGGGGGCGGGCAGGGAATGCGTGGCTCCGACGACTTGGGCGCGAGGTGAGGAGGAGCGCGAGAGGAAGGGAAGGGGAGGGGAGGTCGGCGACGGGTGGCTTAAATAGGGAGGCGTGCGAGTGTTGGGGAAAGGAGAGGGACGGACGGAGGTGGAGAAGGGATTCGAATCCGAGGGAGGACGATGCGATCCTTCGCGGCGGGGCAACCGGTCGGTGGTGGTGGCGTGCC
Source organism: Phragmites australis (assembly GCF_958298935.1). NCBI lineage: Eukaryota > Viridiplantae > Streptophyta > Magnoliopsida > Poales > Poaceae > Phragmites > Phragmites australis. The sequence goes on along the minus strand of NC_084928.1, from coordinate 1,888,289 downwards.
GCGGCGGCAGACCGGGGGGGCGGGGGCGTTCCGTGCTCTGCCTTGGCCGGCTGAAACAGTCGCTGCGACGCGGCAGAGCAACCACGTTGTTACGTGCCAAGGCAAGCGTTTCATGTCTTGCGTTGGATGATGGTTGCCATTGGAGGCAGATTTGGTACTAACAATACTAGATGTTTAAAGAGAGAGTGTTAAATATCTATATAAAAATTATAATTTTTAATGTAAACAAAACTACAAGTACTTAGATATAGTTAATTATCTTGTCAGTACTAATATAAACACAATCATATTTAAGCACATGTAAGTAAGCACATTGTTCTCCACTAAACATATGTGCCAGTTAAGTTGAGAAAAAAAGCGATTTTTTTTTTCATAAATATCTCCTCTAAGCATCTCATTATACATACTAGGTAGGATCTGTGCGAGATTTGTACAGATTTTTTGCGAAATTCCACGTTCCAAAAACGTCCTCACTATTTTTTTTTCTCTCTTCCTAATCTTCTTGGTCTAGCCACCTAGCGAAAATTCGTTAGAGGCCAAGGCTGCTTGTCACGATCAGGGTTCACGAATAAGTTTGAGCACCGAAATGTGTTCCCAGCCCATTCTTCAAATATCATGAATATTGATTGAAATTCAAAGAATTCGGTGAGAATTCAACCAAAAATCGGCGCACCAATCCGCCTAGTAGTTACGACGTTACACTAATGCAATAGTTTAGGATTAAATTCCGAGTCACAAATTCAGATACTCCATCCAACAACCTCAAATTATGGCGCACGTGTTATATGTTTTTGACACGTCAGCAAATAAAATAAACGGGAAATAAAATTTGGAAATAACCTCTTAAAAGATCCTTTTAAGTTGTATACAGTTCTATTTAGCACATTTACTGGTCCACCATTCTAGAACCCTCTGACCTCTTTATTTACCCACACCAGCCTAAGACCGGAAAATTAACTGCAACAATTAACAAATGAAGCAAAATGTTTTACATGGGGGATTGGAAAAAAGAAACCCCACAAAGCAACAGTAGAGCAATAATTCCAACCAAGTCGTACAACAATGGTCCTCAGGACAAAGATTTTTCTTTAAAATGAAAAAGATCAAAGATTCATACTCGCGTTCCTAGATTAAACCACTAAACATAAGTTATCTCGGTTAAGATGGGGAAATGACAAAAATGATCCATGCATGCAATAAACTAAGATCATATGTGGAGCTCTGGCTTCTAGCTCTATGTTAAATCTTACATTTATAATTTAAGATAAAATAGTTTAAGTCTCTTTTTTAATTAAAATAAAAATAAAATGACTCATCCAAACATTTTCGATAGGCATATAACTCAAATTTACAAACTTCTAAAACTAGAAATACACAGCTCTAAAAATTATTAGAGCTCAAGGTCTGCCACTAATTGGTTCCGATCCGATGTGGAACGCTTGCATTGACAGAGCTGTATCTCATATGATACATATGTACACGCTACCACTAGAGGTTCTGAACCCCGAACAGCACAGATGATGATGCATTGGTTCTCTGATACAAAAACAGAAGTATGTTGCTAACTAATCTTCTTCGAAATACTTTTCCTCTGCGTCATAGTTAGCTTCCTTGGACCAATAGTCATCCAACATCTCATCGTTATCGATCTGAGAATAGTCCATATGCTCAGTGTCTTCACCAGACAGGAACTTTTCTTGCATCACATATGTGAATTGTTCCAGCTGGTCCTGCATTTCTTCAGAAGATGGTGTTTGCTTGAAAGCCCCTGCAATGGAACCTCCCACATTGCTGGAGTCCCGGGGGATCATTTCCAACCACCTGCAATTATGTAAAAGAAGAAATTCATTTCCTGCAAAGGTTATGTATCCTAAGGAAGACTCACAATGAGATAACATTTGAAGAAAAAAAAAACAGAGGCGTTCCTGGCTTCCTTGTAGGCCAAATAAGAAATGGAGCAAGGCAAAAGGGACCATATATGATATATGCTTCAACTATGAACTAGATTAATCAAGTCTATCAGCACAGTTTTTTTTAACACATATCATCATGTTCACTGAGCATACATACTAGACAACCAAATCAGATCCCAACCTGTTGAACTCAAGCTATGTTTTCCATACACAAGAAACATTAAATCATTGTCTGTTTCCTTTAAGCCAGGGCCAAACAGAATGGCACAAAAATATAAGTAAAATCATCGCAGAGTTCAGGGCAAAAGGAATTCGGAGGTGGAAGTTGGATCACAAGTACAACAAGAGGCTAAAGAAAGATTCTGCATGCGATCTTCCAGCAAAAACACAGGTAATCCAAATTTCTTAAAAATAAACTCTACCATGTAGAACAAGAGTCGTGTAACTAGCAATGTAGCACTGTCACATTGTCATATGCAGCTTCGAAAAAAAAAGATTATAGACTTCTTCCTCTATCAAAATACTCATATTGTTCTCATCTCAAAAGAATACCAAACATGTCCTATAACCTCAAAATAACCTATGAAGGGGATCTAGCAGTACAACCAGATACACGCTGTGCTTCTATTAATTCCAAGGAAATTCAGAGCAACTAGTTCATGGAAACTATAGATCACCTTTACCAAATGCAACTAATGGCAACTCAATTTGGTGCATACCAGTGTCTCTAAATTAGCTAATTTTCTAGAACCAGGTACTCCATATGGTCTAAGGTAGTGTTTGGTTAGGGTAATTGCTACGTGACTTGATTACAGAGGGTAACATGTCCCATTCCATCCTGTTTGTTTAGCCCAATCATAATTGATCCCTCATAATCAGATGCGGGGCCGTACAAAGTTTCTTAATTAGGTATATGATGATCATGTAACTGGGATTTGTTTTTTTCCCGTTCAAAAAATGTAGGTATTTGGTTGCTCTCGTCTAAACAAATTGTTTGCCTTGGAGGGCCAATTCTGCAAGTTGAATTCATCAATCTGTTGTGAAAAATGCTTTATTCAGAATCATTGCTTCATAATTTTGTTTTTTAACAATTATGCAGTGTGCCCTTGAGTTGGACCAAGGTCGTTACCATTACCTTCCTTAACCAAACATATCTTATTTTTAGTCATTCCCTTACCATTACTGTGAGATCATATGTTGAAAAAATTGGCAAATGCATAATTAACGTAATTATGAAATTGGCAAAAGTCGCAAAGTGATTTAACAGTTCATGTGATGTTTTATCATTTCATGTGATGATGACTTTGACAATATGCATTGATGATAATATATTGCTTGATATGCTCATAAAAGCAAGATTATACCCACACGACACAAGTCCATCCACTTAGCCCTCGTGACAACCATTCTCATATATGTTGCATCAGACCGGTCCATGCCTACGCTGCCAAGGATACCTAGTTTCCGTCGGGGCTCTTCCCCATTAGACACCCCTAGGATCCTCGCCATCCCAATATAAACTTTTCCATCTCATCATTTTTCTCGACACACCGCAGGGCCACAGTTAGTTGATGCACACAACATACGATATTCAGCTCATCCGTCATATACACGGATATGTGGTAAGTACAGTAAGTGTTGGACACTGGTAAATATCGGAACGGTCCTTAATCAACTCAAGCAGGGCTACGACATTTGAGACTCCTTTCTCATTTGTCCCCACCACCCTCTCAAGTCTCGTAAACCAACACCACTTACCACATCGACTTAACTTTCATCGCACAATTTGTATTACATATCCTACAACTCGCGAACGATGGCGACATCCACCGCTCGACTTCTATCGATACACTAAGCATGGATAAGCGTATATCGAACACTAGACTAGATTATATTTATTACCCATGGTTACAAGGAAATGGTATAATCAAAGACAAGGAAGGTAATGCAGCAAGATAAGATCTACCCATTTGACCTTAATAACTAAAACTTACTTAATGCAACTAATCCATACAATAATAGCAAGTTCATACACATGACCATTGAAAAATAAGGGTGCAATATGATAGATGATTGCCTTGATTTTCCGGTGCTTCACTCACGTACACCCCCGGTTCAATTTCGGTCTCGACCTCTTGAACCATCGACATGTCACTCTTTATTCAATGGAATAATGCATCAAATAAATAAAAGAATGAGCTAAGAGATACGTTTTATGATGCATGATCTTAAAGAGATGCACTGTAACTTGCCATGAAAATATTTACAAAAGAACGCTTGATTGATTGGGCTAGAAAAGATTTAAACATCACATTGGATAACCTAAGTTGTCTGGGTTATGAGTAATTGGCGGTTAGACTGGGTGGGGGTGGCGGTCAGACCGTGGGGGTCGAACAGAGAAGAATCGGTATTGAGTAGCGATGGTGGTTAGATCGGACTGATGGTGGTTAGATCGACCTTAGTGGCGGTCTAAGTCCTGACAATGGATTCTAAACTCAACTCTAGCTAACCAAGTTCCAACCTAGAGATCGGACCGGCCCAGGTGGCGGGCAAACCGCTGGGCCTGACCAACAACACCTCGTTGAGGTTGCCGGCAACGGCTCTGGCGACATCTTCGACCAAATATGTACCAAAACACTCTACAAAACTAGGGGAGTTTTTATTGGGTGGTTTGAGCAGCATTCACAGGTCCAAACTCTAGGGCCCCATGGGTGACGTTCGTGGCTAGAGGTGGAGCTTAGATCTAAGCACATGGGATTGGTTGTAGCTCGGGGATGATGGGGAAACGGTTGGGTATGGCTCATCTTGGTGTAGGGAAGCTTCTTAGAGGGTTGGCCAACTCTGAGGAGGCTTCGATTTGGAGATCAGACTCCGAGGTGGTGCTCGGCCTTGAGGTGGAAGAAAGACGTGTGTGAAGCTTCTCTGGTGAGGATGACGGCGGGGAGGAGCTCAGGGAGGCTTGGTGAAGCTCGGGGAAATCTTCTCCGTCAATCTCCAGTCGTCATGGTGGTCGAGGTGGTGCTCCTCTTCTCTCTCGGTTTTATGTCAAAGGTGGAAATAAGAGAGGGAAAAATAAGTAATTGATGGGGTTTTAAATGACCATTCTGAGTTCTGGCAGTCAGACCGCAGGTAGCGCCGATTAGACTGCGGGCTGAGCCCACGTGCAGAGAGTTCTTCCTCCTCTCCCATTTTCTACCATTTCTTTTCTCCTTCCTTCCTAAATGGTTTTGGGATATCTAATTAATTCCCACTTAATACGCCTATGGTGGAAACTCGAGTTGCTTAACAACGTATCGTTTTCAAAAAGTTTTGAATACTTAAAACAAAAGCCACAAACATGATACATGATGCTATGATGCATATACGTGCTCTATGACCAGGTTAGGACTTTTGGGGTGTGACACCTTGACTTCGTCCCGGCTGAGGCAGAACGCTGATTGTGAAGGCCAAGGGGCGCCCAGGCATAGGTCGAGGATGTTCGATAGCGCCACCGTTGACCATTTGATGGATTGCGTGGAGACCATGGCTGGGTTTAGGAAGGCACAGTTCGGGATGGTGGAGGCCGGGGAGAGGGATCCCGAGGAGGTGGTTTCAGTGCGGGTGGGTACGACGATATCTTCGGATGGTTTGACTTCGTAGTGTCGTACGACGAGATACTCGTGGGGTAGGAGGATATGGCGGAGGAGATCCCTTTGCCGAGTGGGAACTCAAGATATGGTGGCTCGGAGTTGAGCATGGGGCCAGATAGAGGCGACCGAGGTCCAAAGTTATGGCGGAGTTGCCAGTGATGAGCGCAGCAGAGCATAGGGGCTTGGCCATGGCGAGCAGCAACGCTCGGCTGTGTAGAAGGGAGATGAGTGGTAGAAAGACCATTTCCCGTGACATTCGATGTCGGCAATGGCAAAAAAAAATTAAAAATACCACTTGGTGATAGAAAATGCCTCAAAGTCACAAACAAACAAGTTTTTATGGACCCAAGTGGTATTTTGATATAACATCCGGCGTAAATGTCTTCTGAAAATTTGCAGTCGCTAGAGTGGCGAAATTTTTTAATTAACCCCTCTCTACTAAGCAAAGCAAGCAACCAAGCAAAACCAACGCGGCCGCACGCCGCACGCGGCGAAACCCCACCCCCCATCGGCCCTGAGCCCGAGATCCCACCCGACGCACCGGCGGCAAAATCCGCGGCTTTTCTCTTCTGCCCGCGCGCGGCGCCAGGGCACCGCGCGATGGGGTCGGTGTCCCTGAACGTGGCGGCCTCCCGGCGCGGCGGGCGGCGCCTGTCACACCTCTGCTCCCCCGCGCTGCTCAACCTCCTCGTGCTCCTCTCCCTCCTCTCCACCAACCTCCTCGCCCTCCTCGCCTTCCTCTCCACCCGCCCCCGCCCCGGCCCCACCACCACCGCCGCCTCCGTCGTCGGCAGCCACTCCTCCGCCATCTCCGCGCAGATCGCCGCCATCGCGCGGGAGATCGACTCCTCCCGCATGGTTCCGCACCGCCCGGCCGACGGCAGCCTGCCCCCGGAGCTGCTCCTCTTCCTCTCCCCGCACGCGCTCCCGCTCGGCCGCGACGCGCGCACGGGGCTCACCCACATGCCGGCCTCCGTCGCGCACACCTGCTTCCGGTCCCCCTCCACGCTCGCGCTGCTCGCGTCCTTCACGTACTACGCGCCGCACGCCGCGTGCCCGCGCAACGCCACCCTCCAGCACCGCCTCGTCTCCAAGGGCTGCGAGCCGCTGCCCCGCCGCCGGTGCCTCTCCCGGGGGCCCCGCGCACCGCTCCCGGCCTCCAACATGGGCCTCGACAACCGGCGCTGGGTGAAGCCGCGCAACGACCACGAGTTCCTCATCGAGGACGTGCTGCGGTTCAGTAGCGCTTCTGGTAAGATCCGGATCGGCTTCGACGTCGCCGGCGCCGCCGCCAATTTTGCCGCCCGGATGAGGGAGCGCGGGGTGACCATCGTCACCTCGGTGCTCGACAACGCCGGGAAGCCCATGAATGAGTTCGTGGCAGCGAGGGGGCTGTTCCCGCTGCTGCTGTCGCCGGCGCACCGGTTCCCTTTCTATGATGGGGTGTTTGACCTGGTGCACGTCGGGACTACCGCATTGGACGAAGGCGGGGCGCCGGCATTGGGGCTGGCGGGGACGGAAGAGGCGCTGGGATTCTTCATGTTTGATGTCGACAGGGTGCTGCGCGCCGGTGGGCTGCTCTGGATAGACAGCTACATATGCCACAGCGAGGAGCGGAGACAGGTGGTTGTGAGGCTCATTGTGAGGTTTGGTTACAAGAAGCTGAAGTGGGTGGTCGGAGAGAAGGCCAGCACAGGGAGCGCAAGGACAACAATGTACTTCTCTGCAGTGTTGCAGAAGCCCGCGCGTGGTTGAAATCCAATGGTTGATGGATGGTTTGCTTCATTCTTGATCCGAGGTACGAATGTACCTTCCAATTGTTTGTATTTCAGGGATTTGACATGAGAGATGGGCATGCGGTTTAGGTTTCATGAATTAGCTCCGATTCTATTGTTTGTTCAGAGATAGTAACTTAAAATAAGTGAAGAGAGTATAATTGTTCCACTTTTGTTATCTTGTTATAGGCTGCTGTTAGCTGGGAAACATATAATGTAGAATTTGTGACTCAGCTGGGAACTCCAAAGTGGGAGTCCAATGATGTGGAATTCTTCTCATTTCAAGTACAAAAAGGTAAGTAAAGGATGCTCTTGGAGCTGTGTATTTACTTTGCCTGCCTGAAGCTATTCATTTTGTGTTATTATTGTCTATTTCGAATTTCAATTGATTTGCTCGTTTAGAAAGTGGATGGGCTAAATTCCAGTCTTTACCTTTCTAGAGATAGTGCAACTAGAACCCTTAGGTCTGTGAAAGTGGGAAATCATCTAGCATCAAAGAACCTCTGTTCAATAAAAACACTCGTACAACCATTCTTCTCCAATTGTCTTGAATTCCTCCATTTGTGGATCTAATGCGACATTGCCTTCATGTCCCATGCAGCTGCTGGTTATATTTTCTCCTCTGATTTAGTTTCATGAGCAGCTGATCAACACATTGCCATGCTTGAAGTGAACCATCGATGGAAAAATTATGAGATTTAGATGTCACGTAACACAATGATCAAGGACCTAGCTATTGCCTGATATTTTGTCAAGAACCTTATAGCATATGCCATTTGGATTATATGTCAAATGCCTGAATGCTATCTGCAGTTGCCTTTATTCTGAATGCTGTATGAATTACTAATTGGAGCAAAACTGCAGCTTAGACTTCCTGCATGTAACTGAACTAATTGCTGCAATTAGTGCTACACACCTCTTCGATGTATAGGAGTTCCCATCAGGAAGACTCTACTCTTCACTCTGCCATCGAAAGTTTCAATCCTAATGATACTCTCCCTAGCTGTTACTGTTTACGCTACATGTAACTGAACTTTTCTTCCTGCCCCCATTGTATTGCAGATTAACAGAGTACAAGATACTTTTCACAGATGGAAGTAGCTACCTGAATATTCTGAGGTGTATGTTTATCTCACCAAACAACTACTAACCAGCTGCCACTGAACTGTTTCCTCCCTTTAACATGTTCCCATGATCTACCACTGAACTGTTTCCTCCCTTCAACTTTTTTAAGTTTTAATTATGTGAATGTACTACTGAACAAGGCAATCTCAGTTGCTGACGTAGATACAACATGTTATAAACTTGAGAACGAAATTAAGAAAAGAACCTGATATTGACTACCAACGAGGTTGTAACGAGGTAGTGTTTCATGGAGAATTTTGTATTTTTCATGTTAGTTCGATCATGCTTTGGTATCAGTGACCCCAGATCGGTGTTTTGTGCTACTTCACAATTTTACAACCAATCGCTATCACATATAGTGCTTCTGGTATCAGTGACCCTCTTTAGTTCATTTGTTTGTATAAGTAATCTTCATCATGGGGACTAGAAATTGAGTAGAATTTGCTACCCAAAGTGAGCCCACAAAGTATTTGCCAAGAGAACCCTTTGTACTATGAAACTGTTTGCATGAGAACTCTTTTGTCAAGGCAAAAACCAGCTCTGAATCAAGGCAAACAATGCTAATGCAGATTGATGTTTCTGTAATTGCCATGCTGTCTTGCAGTGGTACTGAAAATTGTTCAGGCTGTCCACCTGTGCCTATACTGAATAATTTGTTAACCATCTTGTTCGTTAATAATATGCTAGGATTAGGATGCTACTAGACACAATTCAGTTTGCACTCTATTGCTTCAGTTCTTGAGAATTCAGATTAGTCGAGAAAAAGATATAAAAGTGTAGTATCAAATGCAGGATATAATAGAAGTAAAAGGATTCCCTTCACTCAACAATTCTCTAAAAGTAATATGTACAAATTAACAGCTCACCCTGCATGCATGCTTCACTGCAATCTACACTAAGCCCACGATGGCCCCGGCGTGCACGAGCACGTTGTTGTCCCGGAAGAAGCGATCCACCATTGCCAGGAGCACGTCGCAGGTGAGCAGGCTGTCGGAACCGGCGCAGTGAGCACGCCCGGCCGCGCGCTCCACGCCGAGCGCGGCGGCCACCTGCTCCAGTCCCCCACGTATGCCCTCGCCGCAGAACCGAGCGAGGCGCTTGACGTCGAGCACCGCCGGCCCGAACAGGGCGCGGACCTGGGCGAGGAACCCCTCCGGCGTGTCCGGCAGCGGACACCCGCCGCCGAGCACCTTGGCGAGGTACGCGAAGTCGTAGGCGCCCGAGAACGCCGCCCAGGTGAGCCCCCCGCAGGCGAGGCCGCACTGGTAGAACCCGGAGGCGAAGGCGCCCGGGTCGACGCCGAACTGCTGCAGCGTGGCGAAGTCCATGCCCTGCGCGCGGAGCATGGCGATGGAGGCGGGCGCGTGCGGGTCGCGGCCGGCGTCGAAGCCCCGGAGGTTGAACTGCCACGCGACGGGGCAGCGGCCGGAGGGCCCGGAGAGCGCGATCCCGATCTGGAGCAGCTTGAGGTCGTCCACGTTCTTCTTCACCAGCGCGTAGCTCTCGCGCGGGCCGCGGAGGTGGCGCGGCGTGCGCGAGTCGTGCACCGTGCCGGGGAACTCCGTGTCGACGCACACGCAGGGGTAGTGCGGCAGCAGCGCGGCGATGTGGGAGAGCTCGTCCTGGAGGTTCGCGGCCCACACATCCCGCACCTCGGCGTCCAAGAACGCCCCGCGCGGCAACACGACGCACGCGGCCTGCGGCGGGAACTGCATGTGCATGGGGTGCTGGGGCACGAGGTTTACGAAGCCGCACTGCGGCTGCGGCGGCGGCGGCGGCGGCGGCGGGAGGACGACGCTCGGGCCGTCGTCGCGGAAAAGCATCGGTGATGGCTGGAACCACCCGTGGTTACGAATCGGCTTCGTGATCTTGGAACGTGGCCGTCAATCTTCCCTGCGCCCTGGATTTATACAAAGCCCACAGACTCTTGGAACCGTACGAGAGTTGGATCTCCCGATCCGACTCGAACCCGTTTTCTCCTTTTGAAAGCACAGATCACCCAGGTCTGTACAACAATCCAACGCCGTAATTTTGGTAACAAATCACCCTAGTCTGTACAGGATTCGTATGGATTGGATCAAATTATTGAGTCGACAACAATCACCAATTACAATATCCGGAAGCGCCTCTTATCTACAGAGCAGGCGCCTGATCATCTTGCAACAAAATTTACGTCTAGTTCACTCAATACATGTCACTACGACAAGGTCTAGGCTATCTTTTGGTGCTCTGGTAACACCTAACGAAATATACAGGCAGGCGAAGTATCCTTTCAGATATCAGCTCTCTTCCAAGTTCCAACCAACAAAGGGTTCACAGGCACGGGAGTGGCTCAACCATCCAGGCTTACTCTACTCCTCCTTGGCTTGTTATACAAGGTTCGCACAATAGCACGGGGCTGCTCGGCTGATTGACGGCTTGAGATTGAAAGGGAATCCATATCACTGTTTATCGTTCGATTTATCATCGATATCTGCCTGTGCTCCATTCGCGGTCTCCTTTCCCCAGATTCGACGATACCTTCACTGGAACTCATGCCATTACCATGCCTTCTCCTCTCTTGTGCCAACCGACCTGGCCACTCTCTGATATCGTCCACCTGAGATTGCATGGCAGGCGCATTTGATTGGTATCTTGGTTCTCTTGACCTCCCAACAGAGTTCCTTTCTCTCTCAGAACTAGCAGCAGAGACAGTGCGCTGGTCATGCAAGCTTTGTTGTGACCACACATCTACTGCAGGGGCTTGCACATGGCCAGGAGGTTGGTCTTCAGGAATGTTGCGTCCAGCCTTTCCAGCAGACGTTCTTCCTCTAGATCTCTTGCCTCTGGATATTTTGCTCAGATTTCTAATCTGCACATCAGGTAGCTTGCTCTTGCCTTCATCTGAAGATCTGCCCGTCTCTAGAGGTGTAATGTTAAGCAGTTCTGGATCATCTTTAAAACTGAATGGACGCTTTGCTGGGTTCATTCTTCTGAAGGTAATGGATATCCTGTGTTTTAGTAAGTAGCGCATCAGATTTTGAATGTGCAACAGTTGAATTAATTCTGAAAAAAGAATACAACAGACAAGTGCAACCTTTTGGTCGGGACTGCTGGAATACAATGCTTTGCTACATCAGCACCATTGCCATTCAGGACAAGCACAGACCTGTGAATGTTTATATTTAATAAGAGAACCAAAGAACAACAACAACAACAAAACCTTTGTCCCAAGCAAATTGGGATAGGCTAGAGATGAAACCCACGTGTAAGAGTACCAAAGAATTGCAGAATAAAAGTGATGATCTTACAATCTAGAATACTAGTTCATGAATTGTACCACTAAAATACTAAAGATACTACTCATAAATTATGTAAAATTAAAGAGATCATTGCCACTCTGGTGAGAAGAACGAAAACAAGATTGGACAAAGATGAATAATTAGAAAATAGCCCATCTCAGCAAGAAGTTAAAAAAAATCAGAAGAAAAGAGACAAATTTAAAAATTCACTATACCATTGGGCAAGCAATATCATTTACAAAAAACGGTCTTTAAAGTCATATACATTCACAAGTTTGAAATGTCAAGGGAAAAAACAATCTCAAACTTCCACATAGTATATAACCAAGTGCAACTACCATAAGTAATCTAAGAAGCATGACAGGATAAGCAATGTACCCAACAGGAAGGGGGATCGCAATTGAACTGGTGAATTCTCCAGGGCCGGCTATTTTCAGTATAGATCCAAAAAGAATGTTGCATTCACTGAGGAAAGAAACAGTACAAAATGGACGAACAAAATCATGACTATCTATATGTGGCGGGATGCAATCTCCAGGTTCATATATATTTATAATGCAGCTGTCCGGTACACAAGTCGTAGGCAGAACATTCCACCGTACCAATCTCTTAACCATAGTCTTAAGGAGATCAGGCATCGGATCAGAAACAACAGTTCGCATAATGCCTGGTGGATTTCCATTGTTATCCTGCCATGACAACTTTCACTTTAGATTTACAGACGGGGTTCATCAAAGCTAAAATGTAGTTCACAAGATGATGGAACTAAGAGCTAAAATGAGAAAAGTACCGTAGCATAATTATAACAGCATCCAAATTGGATTGTTACCCGGCCTTTACCACGCATCCATTTTTGGGGTTCTGTATATGTACAATCTGGCAGAGGGGGGGGGGGGGGGGGGACGTAACTGGATTTAGGCACACAAAAATAGAAATGCTAAAAAATGACAGATAAACAACTGCAAGTTAAGAATTTGATAACATTTACATTTCAACAATATTCAAATATCAACAGAAAAATAAACATAATCAGAAGTCTAGTTGATTTTTCCTCATCTCTTAAATGTTACTCCCTTCGGTCATAAATACTTGTCGCTTTTGACTTTTCACAATCGTCGGCGTGCAACTTTGACCATTATTTTCTATTAGAAAATAGTTATAATATCTAATAAAAATATAATATTCTGAAAGTATTTTTCAATACAAATCTACACGTGATTTTTATGTTTCCAAACTAAATATTTTTGAAGCTATTGATGGTCAAAATTTTAAAAGTTTAACCAGATCTTGATCAAAGCGACAAGTATTTATGACCGGAGGGAGTTAAGTTCAAACTGCACTCTTTTGAAAAAAATGGATTAACTTCAATGCTCCAAGGAATCAACTACACTAGAATGTGGCATGTGCAATCGGCCCATAACAGAGAAATAATGGTGAGGACAAGTGGACGATCTATTCTATATATCTGATACAACTATGTATGGTTCCAACAAAAAGAAATCTCTTTTTCAATGAAATGCAAAGAACAAAGTAGATTTAAGGGCTACATGAACCAAAGTTGAGGACAGCCCACCCTCTATATTAATATACTGCGATCTGGTAAAAATGGGATCCAGGACTGAACGAAATACAGTAAGTTGTGCATGTTTGTTTGCTTGCAAATGTTCATGCTAAACATTACAGTCAATGTAAAAGATAAAATGAGGAAACCAAGAAAATGTGCAGGTAATACTAAATCATGCTGAATTACGGATGCTCAGATGCTAAGGTTTATGGTTTATAGCAGAACCATGTGTGTAATACTAATAGATAGGTGGCATAGACAAAAAAAAAATGTTTTTCCACATTATTATCAACTAGGTTTCTCCACAATAGTAGTACTCGAGGAGATAATTCTGATACTGTGGAATTGACCTCATACAGTAATATGCAGATTATGATATTTTAGTCTCTGCCTGCTTACCACCATGACGACATTGCCCAAAATTTACCAGATACATAGAAACAATACGGAAAGGAGCACGGTTAGAAATACGAAACATAAAAAAATATAAATGGGTAAATATGGAATGTGGTTCGTGAAACTTCCTCAACCTGATACTTTACAATCACCAAGGCTGAACTGCTACGTTCTACAGGTAAATTCAGTGATCTGCTAAGTAACTTAGGTTTCTAGAACGATATGGTGAAGATGACAAACAATATAACTTAAATGCTAAACCTGAAAATTAAATTTTGCGAGATTTATAGTGGCTTAAATCTCGCAAAACCTATAGAGGGGTTGGATTTAGAAAAGAGGTGGGAATGGGGTTTGATCTGAACTGATCCAATGGTTCAAGATAGGAGACTTATGGTCTACATCACAGAACTAAGTAGTCCATGACCGACTTTCCAAAATTGACCTGCAAACCTACTTAAGAGCCACATAATTAAACAAATCAATTCAAAACAAGCACCCGCCTTCTGTACTAAAGCTTGAATAGCTTCACCCCTGGTAACAGCTAAAAAGACCTCGCCCCACCCTTTGGCACCTTGCATTCTGCGTCTTGAGCTAAACTTGACCTTATGCGATAAAGTCTAAACATTATGAAAATCCAACAAACAATGTCAAGAGAAAATATTGAGTCTATGTGGAGTGCAGAACACACCTCCAAGCTCCCCAAGCCTGCCTCTCTCCTGGAGGTCGTACACGCATTCGACGATGCGCCGCTGCTCAGCAGAGCTGAACACGCCGGCATGAAGCTCGAGGCCTGCTAGGATGTTTACAAGCCGGCCATTGACTCTCTCGAGGCATATGAAATCTTTCTTCCGCACCACGTTCCGGAACCGCCTCTGCTCTCGCTGCTCCCTCGACAACTGCACCTTGGGCCTCCCCAGCTCGCTCGCCTCCTCCCCGTCATCAGCTGCCGCGGCCGCCGCGTCCTCCTCCGCCGCCGCGGCGAGCTCGTCCTCCTGCGCCATGTCCGCCCACGACATCCTCGGCTTCTCCGCCGACGGCTGCTGCTGCGGCGGCGGGGGCGGGGGCGGGGGCGGGGGCGGATCCGAGTCCCAGCCGCTCGGTTCGAACGGCAGATGCTGCGGGGGCGCTGGATCCGACTCCCACCCAGACGGCTCAATCTGATCGGCTGCGCGGGTTCGGTGGACGTCATGCACGAGACCTACCAAAGAAACTCTAACAACACATGTGTACGGCGGCACACGGGCCACGGCGGTTACCTCGCGGGAGCAGGGAGTCGACGCGGGTGCGGAGGGACGAGACGCAGGAGGGGCAGAGGCCGGCGGAAACGAAGGGGAGCCACGTGGTCAGGAACTCCCCGGCGATGGCGAGCTCCTCGGCGTTGTACCCCTGCACGAGCGCCATCGGGTCCGCGCCGTCGCCGCCGGAGGAGGAAGAGGACGCGGCCATCGCAGCCGTCCCGCAACCTCGGCTGTGTCACTGGCGTGTGGGCCCCCTCAGCCGTCTCGCCGGCTTCGATTTCTGATTGGACGCTTCAACTCTATTGTATTCCCTTCTTTTCTTCCACCGTTAGCATTCCCTTTATTTCCTTACCAGTTAGCATTTTTTTTCCACTTTATCTTTAACCATTTTTCTTTGAGAGGATTTATCAAAGAAAAGAGAGAATTTTAAATAAAGAGAATGAAAGTGGAAATTCTTTCGTGATAGGAACTGTGAAAGTAAATTATTAGAACATTAAAAAGTACAAGAATTCCTTAACGAAGGGAACGAGAATCCCTTCGTGAAGTTATTTGGCTGGAAATGGTCTGAGGCAAGGTTTGGGTGAGCTTTCGTGTGGACTGTTTGTAAGTTGCAATGAAAATATAAATATTAATTGTAGTAACATGAATTACAAATATAAGATATAAAGATATAAATATATCATGAGAGTGTTATTGAACAAATACATTAGAGTGATGTCGTAGTTTGATTTTAGATGTGATCTGTAAAAGATGAGAAGATTATCTGTTATTTTTTTTACTAATTTATTTGTTTATTTATTTATTTATTATTAGTAAAATGAGTTCTATGCGTAGCCGATAATGAGATGGAAAATTTGAAGGACGAGAGTGAATAGAAAAATAAATAAATTATTTTAAATTTTAGATATATTTTTTTGACTCTAGATATTTTTATTAGATAGAAGAAAAATAGTGAAAAAGTGACGTGAGAAGTAACTTATATTTTATACCGTAGGGGATAGGTTTGGAGTTTAGCCGATCCCGAGCCGATCGCAGCCGTCCATCACAGAATCGTACGGTTGGGAATTGAAGCTACCACGAAAGAAGAAACAAACGTGACCGACTGCAAACTGGGAGTCGCTTCGTCTTCCTACTATGGTAGCTACGGCCGTGCTCCGCCGCCTCCGCTCCTCGCCACGGCTCCGGCTCGCCTCCACCGCCTACGTCTCGTACGGAAGCGCCATTGCCGCCGCGTCCAGCGCATGGTTCAAGCGCGTGCAGGACCCGAACCGCCGCATTGCGGAGTTGGCCGCGGCCGGGCGCGTCTGCGACGCGCGCAGGCTGTTCGACGGAACGCCAGACCTGGACGTGGTGTCCTGGACAGCGCTGGTAGCGTCGTACGCGCGCCAGGGGATGCTGCGCGAGGCGCGGGAGCTGTTCGACCGCCCCGACGCGCGCCGGAACGTGGTCACCTGGACGGCGCTCCTCTCCGGCTACGCGCGCACGCGCCGCGTCGACGAGGCCCAGGCGCTGTTCGAGCGGATGCCCGAGAGAAACGTCGTTTCCTGGAACACGATGCTGGAGGCGTACGCCATGGCAGGCCGCGTGGGTGATGCCTGCTTGCTGTTCGATCGCATGCCGGTGAGGGATGCCGGCTCTTGGAACATTCTGCTGGCTGCGCTGGTGCGGTCTGGGAGTGTGGAAAAAGCGCGCAAGCTGTTTGATAGAATGCCCGAGAGGGATGTGATGGCATGGACTACAATGGTTGCTGGCATTGCACGGAATGGGAATGTTGATGAGGCTCGAGTGCTGTTTGATGGCATGCCAGAGAGGAATGTGGTTTCTTGGAATGCCATGATCTCTGGGTACACACGAAACAAGAGGATTGATGAAGCGCTTGATTTGTTCGTGAAGATGCCCATGAGGGATATTGCTTCGTGGAACATTATGATTACCGGTTTTATCCAGAACAAAGATTTGAAGAGAGCAAGAGAACTTTTCAATGAGATGCCTAATAGGAATGTGGTCACTTGGACTACCATGATGAATGGGTACTTGCAAGGCATGCAGAGTGAACTGGCATTGAAATTATTTAGTGGTATGCTTATAGCAGGTATAAGACCAAATCAAGTTACATTTTTGGGTGCTCTTGATGCATGCAGCAATCTCGCGGCACTCTGTGAAGGGCAGCAGGTGCATCAGATGATATGTAAAACAGAATTTCAGTTTGATACTTTTGTCGAGTCCACCTTGATGAATGTATATGCCAAGTGTGGTGAAATCAGGTTGGCAAGAAAGGTGTTTGATCTTTCAAGGGAGAAGGACTTGGTCTCTTGGAATGGGATTATTGCGGCATATGCACATCATGGGGTTGGCATAGAAGCAATACGTTTGTATGAAAAGATGCAAGAAAATGGATATAAGCCTAATGATGTCACCTACGTGGTGTTGCTCTCAGCATGCAGCCACTCCGGTTTGGTTGACGAAGGGCTTAAGATATTTGAATCCATGGTAAAAGATAGGTCCACTGTATTGCGGGATGAACATTACACTTGCTTGATTGATATTTGTAGCCGAGCAGGACGACTTGATGATGCCAAAAGATTAATTCAGTGGCTTAAGATTAAACCTACGTCAGGTTCTGTTTGGAGTGCCCTTCTAGGTGGGTGTAATGCACATGGAAATGAAAGCATTGGTAATTTGGCAGCTAGAAATCTCTTAGAGGCAGAACCAGATAATGCTGGAACCTATACTCTCCTGTCCAACATCTATGCCTCTGCTGGTAAGTGGAAAGAAGCAGCAGAAATCAGGTCAGAGATGAATAATCGAGGACTAAAGAAACAACCAGGTTGTAGTTGGATTGAGGTGGCGAATAGGGTTCATGTATTTGTGTCACGTGATAAGTCCCACAGTGAGTCTGATGTGATCAATGGTGTGCTGCAAGATGTCCATCACATAATGAGGCTTGCTGGAACTGTTCCCAGGGACCATGTGCTTGTTGATGAGGAGCTAGTGGCTATTTAATTACAATCTGAAATAGTTTGAATTAAATTGTGAGATTTAGTCAAACAAATTGTCTTCCAGCATTCTACCTGAGAGCTAGCCTGACCTCCATACCATGGCATTATGCATGAGGCAAAAACAGCCCTTGCCCTATTGTAGTATTATTTGTCAGTAGTATTCTCTACAATGCCAATATCTTCAACGACTCAACTTCTTATCAGCGTCAGAGGCCTCTGAGCTTGATCAATTCTCGATCCTGTTTATCTTGCTCACATTGCGATATTCGACAGCACCTGCTTTCCTAGGGTACGTCTTTTGTTGTATTTGAACTTTAATCTTGCTTGTTCCGTTTGATTCTTTAGATTGCTTTCGCATACGATTGTTATATCTCTTTAGGAAACTGTTCCTTCTAGCTTTTGTAAGTTGCAGTAATTATTTTGCTCTTTCTCTAACTTGTTGGTGAATGAACTAGCATGGCAGTGATATCTGTAGTGTTTTCTTTCTTTGGATTAAGGTTACAGTTTTATTAGGGATTGAAACAATAAATAACTTATCACCAGTTTTTCCTCTCTGGAAGTTCAGAATTTATCACTGTTGAATTATTGTTTGGAATAACAGGGGTGCTCTTCTTCTGGTTGGAGTATAGTCCTCCAAGAAGCTTGGGTTGCCCTTTTCTACTCCATTTGATCGTGGTCTCATCTTTACTATTAGGTCCATGAAAATTGCAATTAAGTTGCTTCTTGTGTGATGGCTGCTAAGTTGGATGTCATATACCATCAAAGTTGCTTCTTGATCAAGACTTCTTTCTCAATAAAAAAGATAAACCTGAAAGCATGCAAACATAAATCGCACCCTGATTCACATCACCTAGAACCTCTAAGGAAATCACACAATCATAACAAGTGAAATCCACTACCAAAAAAACAGCGAGATCGTAGCTAGTAAACCCAAATATATCTTAACATCTGTCTTTTAAACAATTCCTCCACTAATTCTAGTTAGGAACAATCCTTCAATATTTGTCTCAGCTTGTCCTTTCGGTTGCAGGCTCTCAAGCTCTGCAGTTGACGAAACAACTTTTGAAACATTTCCGAAAGGCGTCCCCGAAGGACTCTGTGGCCGCAAAGAGTCCAGGAACACTGGAGGAGTTGCTCTGGAGTTGTAGATGAGATGACGGGTTCATGTGCCACATTTCATGGCACTCAATACATATGATTTGGCACTTGTTTGAAAACTTGAGATTCCTCTGTAAATTCTTTTGAATTTAAAGGCCGAGTTTTTGTAAGGACAATGTCTTCCCAACGGCTCAAAGGGCCCAATTTTTCCAACATTTAGGCCCAAACGTTGCTCTTACAGCCCAATTATTCGGCCCAAACGGCCATTCGTCACCACCTCCTCGATTAGTCCCATAGACCCATACCGACGAGGGATTTTTTATTTTATATTTTAAATTAAAAATTGTAAATATATACATTTATTTTTAAAAAATTATAAATTTAAATTGATGTCGCCATTAAAAATAGGTTTTACGTTCCAATACTATTAAAATTTAAAACGAGATAGCCATAAAATTTTTGAAAAAATTGTGTGGTATAAAATATGCTATCATTCAGCTCTTTAAAAATGTTTCAAAATAGTCTATATTTGTATTTTTTAAAACGAATATATATATTTGTAATTTTTTATTAAAAAATATAAAAATATAAAATTTCCCACCGACGAGTAAGTAACTAACCAACCATCCCACCCGCCGGTAGGTCACCATCCTGGACCCCGATCCCGATCTCCCCGGCGACTCCGACCGACGCGATGGCCGGCCCCTCCGTCGCCGCCGCGGCCATGGTAGCGGTGGTCGTCCTCCTCGTCGCAGAAGCCTCTGGAGCGCGCCTCCCAGGCCGCGGCGGCGCCGTCCGGGCGCCGCTGCCGCGTGGGGGCGCACCGGCCACGGCGGTGTTCGCTCTGGGCAGCTTCTGGCGGTCGGAGGCCGCGTTTGGGTGCCTCCCCGGCGTGATCCGTACCTCCGTCGGCTATGCCGGCGGCTCCAAGGCCAACCCGGAGTACCGCAACCTCGCCGATCACGCCGAGTGCGTCAAGGTGCAAACCCCACCCGTTCTGGTAGCCTCTAGCCGTCTACTACTTCTCCTGTGCAGAGAGGCAGCGAATGGTTTAGCCGTGTGCTTGAAGAAATTGGACATGTTTGGTCTTGGCGTGTTGGCATGTTTGATCCTGCTTCATTTTTGTTTATTGCTTTAGTTGTTTGCATTGCAAGTTTGGAAATATTAGGCACTGAAGTGTTTCCTGAGCAATGATGATTGGCATTGACCATTTCTCTCTCTCCAATCATCTAGGTTGAGTATGATCCCCGTTTGATTCAATACAAGCAGCTTTTGGATGTGTTCTGGGCAAGTCATGATCCGCGGGAGGTGTTTGGGCAAGGGCCAGATGTTGGCAACCAGTATAGGTAATTTAATTCTCATCTCTCTGGCAAAAGAGCTCCCTTTTTCACGGCCGTTTTGTCTAGCAAGTTTGTGATCATCGTTTGTATGTGTCCAGTGTCCCGCGCCCATTTCATGTTAGGTGAATTTTTTGTTACAGTACCTAGCTGCTACTATCAGACTAAATCCATCATTTTGTCCTGTAAATCATGGTATCATGAAATTGATAATAGATTGGTTTGACAAGGATTTATTTGTATCACAATATATCATGCTAGTATTTTGAGCAAATAATGTTCTTGAATGAACACCATGGTTGTTAAGCACCATGATTTGATAGGTCCAAAAGACAATACTGTTAATTGTGGGGTCACTGGTGTGGCTGCAGGTCTATCATCTTCACTAATGGGACCATTGAGGCCAGATTGGCTGCTCTTAGCAAAGAAAGAGAGCAAGCTAAGGATCGCAGCAATGTTATTACCACACAGATCCAGCCATTAGGGGCATTTTATCCTGCTGAACCAGAACATCAGGTACCAATGCCATTATATCCTTCTGGGGATTCAAATACAATATGCCTTCTTCCTCTGTTTACTGTTTGCACTTACCTGAGCTAAATTTCGATGCTAGAAATTTGAGCTGAAGCACAAGCCATTCCTCGTACAATTGATTGGGAACCTGCCAGAGGGGGAGCTCCTGACATCTACACTAGCTGCAAAGTTGAATGCATATGCTGCTGAGCTCTGTCCTGCAACTACCCAAAAGAGAATTAGCTCCAAGATTGATGAGATCGCTAAGAAAGGATGGCCCATTTTAAGGGAAATTTAGCTCATACTGGCTCCTGGACTCAAATCTGTTGTTGCAACGTAGGCGCAGGAGAGGTGCATGATTTTGCAGGAAATGATTTCTAGGAATATTTCAGCAGTTCACCGTTACCATGATGAACGCATCCAATCGGTCATCCATTCTTCACTTTGCTCACAAAGATTAAACAGTTGTTCATATACAGCATCTTCATTTTGAGATTTCACTGTAGAAACTGTATGTGTATCATTTGTAACCTGGATTCATGGTCCTAGCTTACTGAAAAGACAGGTGAAGTTGTAAGTTGTGATTTTGGTTGTTTCATCTCTGAATATATATATATATAAACATTTCTATTCTGCAGAGCTTGTGCTAGTCGTGAGTGATGGCTCATGCAGAACACTTTTTCGTTCATACTGCCATAGAGTCCATAAACCCCAATTGTACTGTACTTTTTCCGCTAGTTGTTCCAGTTTCTTGTATTATCCTGGTTATACTGGGTCAAATTCACACGAATTCAACTGCCTGATATGGCACTGCAATAAATTGGGTTGAAAACCGAAATCATCCAATCAAGTTCAAGCTGCATACAAAGTGGTACAACCCATAAGCTTTGAGCTTATGGGCAATTTTTTTAACTACGACAATTGATACGCACACACGCTACTCTCACAAACACGCGAGTGTGTTCCGCAGAGCATGTGAGAATTATGGAGACTGGGCATAGATCTACAAATCCCAACCGATCATAATCTCCAAAAACGATTGCCCTTGATAGGTTTCTCTTCGGGTTTGTTGCAGGGATCGGCAGAAAAGGTTGTTCGGATTGTTCCTTGGCAGAGACATTCATCTCATGATCCTCAAGCTGGAGGAGGGTCCTCGCAACCATTGGTGGATTGAATATTCCTATTACCGCAGGACAAAAACAAACCCGAGCAACACAACAGTCGAGTAATGAGTATTGGCAGCATCCATTTTCAGTTTCCTCTAAAACCTCAAATCATCCTCACGGTGTAAGTTTGTTTTGAGACCAAATCAAATAGTAGCTCAAGATGGTTGACTTGGGGCAGAGTTGCATCTCATGTCCTGATGGAAGTAACTAGTAAGACAAAATACAGAGAGACGGTATGGGGTTATATAACAAGACAAAGACCAAAATTTCAGTTAATAAACAGCGCAGTATAAATCAGGAGCTGAATATGCAACAGCAATCCAAGGACGCATACCCAGACGGAAACTAAGTTCCCTTCCAGTTAAGAATTGGGGCTTCACAATTACTAGCCAATATTTCTCAATTAAATTAATTCAACTTTTTTGGAGGTGAGTGATACAACTCATGAACAATAGGGTTAACTAGCATGACCATTAGGTAACAAGCGCATGACATTATTTCACAGAAGCAAAGCAAGAAGAGTGTGACGAAGTTACAATGAATCAGGGACCAAATTTCAGTTGAAATAACAGTACAGCAGGTATGATGCCGAATGATAGAACTCATGAGCAGGCTGTGAGCAATGTCATCAACTAGCATGACCATTAAATAACAACAGCATTTGAAAATGATACTCTCTTATAATGGTGATGGGGCTCTAAAATCTAGATTTTTGTAAGCCCAGATTAGCGGAAATAGTTTTGTCTTTGTAAGTTAAAAGATGAAGTTATCAGAATATGCATGATGATTCACAATTTGCGAAAGGGGGGAAATGGACAGAACTATGTGTGGACAGTCATGAAAAGCTTTTTTTGTAAAAATGAAGTCTACTGTATAAAGTACAATTGGTCAATATTGGTACAACTTCCCTTGCACTCTCATTGCTGTATTGTTCTTCATATCAATACATGGAAAGCATGGAATCTTTAAAACACAGCAAACAATCGTTGTTTGCGAAAGGGGTTGATTCTGTATACTATATATACCCAGAATAAAAGTTCGTTGTAATTTCTGCCAGTCTACCACCTCGTATTGTGTACGTTCATTGTCGTCTGAAACCCTTTGTTGGCATGTTTTCCCTAAATTATATAAAATTCGCATGTCTCGTGTTAACCCAAAATTTCATAAAACTAGCACTCATCAGCGACATCATTGCTTGAACTACCCTGCTCGATCTTCATTCTCACCTGAAGATGCCCAGTATGGGTTCAAGTCTGTAGCAACCACACAAACTTCAGACTTCAGAAGAAGAAAAGTTCAGACTTCAGAAGAAGAGAGGACCCAAATCAAATGTGCCCGTCAGTGAACATTGTGAATCAGACATGTCCTAGGATATAAGTTGAAATCTCCTCACAAATCACACCTTCCATTTTTCGCATGATTATGAAGCCAATAAGCAGCATATGAAACTATGTTACTATACATTCTGTACTGAAGAATGAGCAGCATATGCTTTTCTCTGACTTCTGAAGATTTTTTAATACTGATTAACAGACTTGCCCCATGTGGTGGCTCCGCAATTTGAGAAGCAGCTCCGGCAGGAAGAAAGATCCAGTAGCCGCCGGGCCGGAGAACACGGTTGATCTCGATCATGTACATACCGTGATACCATCTGATCATTTCGGAGGGCGGTAGAAATAAGAAGGGTACAGGCATCCACCGCGCGAAAAGGAGCAAACGACGAGGCTTTCCGACCGGATCGAACCACACGAGCGCGTGCATGACCCGGGAGCTCGCCGGAGGCGGCGCCGACGACGAGATTGAGCGCCCGGTTCTTGCAAACGCGGCATCCAGTTCTTGTATGGGTCCCCGATGCTTAATTGAGACCGCGGGACACGGATCGGACGGTTGTCAGGTGCCCAGTGGGTGGACGGTAAATGAAATAACTACCACCCCGGTCGTGTGCGCCGAGAGATGGCGAGGGAAGAGGGTTCCCTTGACTCGTGGGTTAATACCTCGGGGACTACTATAAATCTGAAATGTCATTTAAACTAACCTATACGATTATCAGAATTTAAAGAAAAAGTTGGCAACATTTTCTCTGAAATTGAAGGTATAACTGGTAACATTACATAGAGAGATAGATAACAGTTTATTGATCATCACATTAATAACATATAAATCCTAGCAACATAGAAACATATCTCGATCATACATCCAAATCACCATAAGCCAAATCATATATCATAGGACAAAGTCTCACCATATGACAGCATAACAAATTTGACCAAAAGATAAAAGGTGAATGTACAAGCGACGTGTAGCTATCCATCCCACATGCGCATCAGAGTCGAACAAAGCACTAGTATCAACAGAACCAACTGAAATGATACATGTCACCACAGTCCACGCCCTCGACTACAAATGTAGCGTAGACTCCAAGAGTAGTATGTCACGAAGAAGTCCCCGTACCCGAACAAGTCGGTGCAGAACCCCACTACAGAAGCACCAAAGCGTTGCCTACCAGCTGAGGACGATACGGGTTCCCAACACAACTTGGAGTTAGGGGTCTTCCTGCACACCACGTCCATATGGTTCTTCTGACCATATAAGGAGCACCTCTCGTGCCACGTGCATTCGTTGCGACGATGCGAATCACCAGAACTGAAGTATACCATGCCCATGCTAGACTGGCAGGCTTGGAAAAAGGATGGGTCTGAGGCACACTCCCGCCTGGAGCACGTGACGGCCCAGAGCCACCACGGTAAGGCTAGTGATGGTAGTTCTTCCCCTTCTTTTGCATAGGGCCACCAGAATGCCCTCCCCTTTCCATAGAGCCTCTGGACTGGTCTCCACCTAAAGTCTTGCGAAGATCGTCGGTGTAGTTCATCTGCAACTACACACCAAGCACCTGATCCACTAGCGAATGAAAGTCAATGATGGGGGAGACGCCGAGTGTGTGGCGAATAGCAGGGTGAAGCCCTTACCGAAAACGTCAAGCCTTCTCCACCTCATCGTGCATCACGTGGGGCACAAATCATACGAGCTGGTTGAAGCCAACCTCGTACTCTACCACCGACCTCCTGTCCTGAGTGTACTGCTCCAGTTTGATACGCATCTTGTCAAGGAAAGCGGCAGGGTAGAACCGCCTCTCATACTATCGGGCAAACTCCTCCCAAGAAGGATTGCCCGACACAACGGACTTGGAGGCCAACACACCGTCCGATCAAAAATGAGTCTCTCTCTTCAGCAGCTGAGTCACAAAGTGCGCATTGTCCTGCATCACCATCTCAAAAGTCTCAAGCTGCTTCACCAGATAGGCCAACCAATCCACTGCCTGGATCGGACTGCTAGACCCGTCAAAGCTATCGTGCTTCAACCCGACCCAATCTCGTAGTGTCATCCCATTGCCAAGCCTAGCTGCAGCGATCCTAGGTGCCACATCGACGCGACCAGCAGCTTGACCCTAGCTCTGCACCGGCATCCTCAACACCTCATGCATCTATCTCAGGGTAGCAACCAGGTCTACCTGACCTCCAACCTCTGGCAGGGACAACTCGCCCACAGACTACGTGTCGCCACCTCCTGGTGCCGCAGTGCAACCACGTCCTCCCCGCCCTCCACGACAAGATCAACGACCCCAAACCTTAGGAAACATCTACAAAACACAACCAATAGCTCAGCGTACAACAATAACACTTAAGGAACAAATACGTATGCAATAAAAATGCAACTCAAACCCATCATACATGTGCAAGTGTGTCAGTTTTAGCATTCAACTACCTATGACTTAAAACCTAGGCTTTGATACCAACTGTAACACCCCTGGGACCCTCTGTCGTCTCCGCTGCCTTCCCGCCACCTCGGCCCACTACCGCGTCACAGGCCTCTCACCACGCCATGCCGCCATCGGTCGGTGGGCGCAAGGGGGGTGATAGGGGGAGCGAGGAGTGTAGGGAAGAAGGGGCCAGCCGACCAACAGAGGAAGAAAAAAAATAAGAAAGAAGAAATGAAAGAAAGAAGAAGAGGAAGGAGGAAGAGGAAAGGGAGGAAAGAGGAAGAAGAGGGAAGAAGGTCTTCCACGAGTTCATTGGTTTTCTTCGCTGATTTGCATTTTTGCTACAAATGTGACCTTTTCGTAGTCCTTGGATGCTTGTAGGAAGTTATTATCGGTTGTCCTAGTCGTCGGATGAGTGTTTTGTTGGTTCGGTTAGTGAGTAGCGTGTTAATTCAATTTGAGGTCTAATCGGTGTTGGTTTCTATTGTAGGGTTATGATGAAAGTTGTAGTTCTTGTCGTAAGTTTTCTGATGGCGTTAGTTTTGTCCTCTTTGGGTAAGCGGTTTAGATGTTTTTGGCTAATCATTGTTGGTGTCCAACGAGGGTTAGACCATGTGTTATGTCTTGTTCTTTGGTCTTCGACCTAGTTAGGGGAGGTTTTTGCTCAACGTCTGGTGAGCTAAGTGGTAGATGTCTTTCTGTAGCCTTTGGTTGTCGAGTTTGCGGGGTTTTTTGGTGTAGCAACATGCGCCTTCTTTTGCTTTGTCGTTGCGGTATCTTGGTGCTAATTTTGTGTTTGTTCAGGTGGTGTCGCTTCATGTCGCAGCTAGTGCCCGCCTTCATCACTAGTAAAGGCAAGTGAATGTAGCAGATGGCTACACTTTAATCTGTTATTTGGTTGCCTCTGTTCTTTTAATTGCAACTGATTATGAGCTTGTCACCATGTTGTTTACCTTTTAGAAGTTTACTTGATTCTTGATTTATGAAGTGTAGTAAGTGAGATATGTCACTTGTAATTGTTCTAAACTATATTATGCAATTTTTGAGTCTTAAGTATATTTTGAAAGTTATGTTGTTGATTATGTATGTAACATATCATATATATATATATATATATATATATATATATATATATATTTCATACATTGGAATTTATATCGTCATCTTGTGACCACGATCGTACCGGTATAACACCGTATGTTACACAAGAAAGTATACGATGCACACTCTTATGTTACTTGAGAAAGAGTAAGGGTTACCTGAGGAGGAGTAAGGGTAAAGAAGAGTATATCATGTGCATACACACGTATTCATATGATGTTTCTTAATTTAATCACATCAATGTCTTATTTTGCAATGAAGCCTTTAATTTTGCTTTTATATATATATATATATATATATATATATATATATATATATATAGGAAAACTAGTATGTACTCCTGGGTGTATGTACTCCCACCTCTTATATACCACTTTTACACGTGTATTATACTTCTTTATCACTTTAAATATACTTCATTAGTAATTATAAGATACTACAATACAAATCTCACGAAAATTTTTATGAATTTCGATGTTTTTTTATCATAATTTGCGTATATACTTCTTTTATGTATAAAAAAGAGTATATAGCAAAAATAAAAGGCTAACATTGAATTTTTTCATACAACTCATATTGGTGTATCTTAGAATTAGTATTAGAGTATACTAAAAATGATAAAAGAGTATAAAGTGTTTGTTTAGGTGGTATATTGCATGTGGGAGTACATACTCCTAGGAGTATAGAATAGGTGTCCTATATATATATATATATATATATATATATATATATATATATATATATATATATATATATATATATATGTGTGTGTGTGTGAGAGAGAGAGAGAGAGAGAGAGAGAGAGAGAGATATACAGTCGTGAATGATCAAGCTAGATGATGTTAAATTATTGATGTTGTCATTGACCTTTCTTAGCCACATTTTTTCTAGATATTGCTAGTATGGTCTGTTTCTAGTTTCTATTAAAGACGATTGCTTAATCAACTGTGTCTAAATAGTTTGTTCAAATAAATTCACTTGCTGAGATTTTTTTTTTCAGATACATTTTGAGGTGATGGTGCGTATGTAGGATGAGTAGCTGCACATTACTTGCACATTCACCTTTGTTTTTTGGTCAAACTTATTATGTTGTTAAATGGAGAGACTTTATATGTTACTAGTGTGATAATTTATAAACTATTATTTATCTATGTATGTGATGTTGCCAGTTATCTCTAATTTCAAAAGAGGTAATACTGAATTTTTCTTTTGATTCCGACAGCCCTGTAAGTTGATTTGAGTAACATTCCAGGTGTTACGCGTCGGCACCAAACATCTCAGATTCTGCACCACGCCGCGCGGGAACCACCGCGTGTGCTCTGACTCCGAGCGGCAACGCGGCGCCCCGCAACGGACCATGTCCACGTCGAACGCACCAGGACGGACGGAGAAGTCGATGGTGATGGGCGTTCGAGGAGCCGGCGGACGGTAGCTGCCGGTTGTTGCATGCGAGGAGCAGGGGCGGATGGTGCTGGACGTGCTACAGCACCTCTGCGAGCTTACAACTTTTCATATAGTTTTTTTTAAGGAGAGAAGATGATGTAAGAGGAGATAGAAGAAGAAGTAGAAGATCAGCACTCCTCGAGCCTCCGTTGGCTCCGCCACTGGTGAGAAGGGAGGCTGATGGCGATGTGCATGATGCAGGACTTGGGAGTTCGCCGGAGGGCGGCGGCGAGGCCGGGTGACGAGTGGAAGCGCTCGGACGGCTGCGAGCTACTCTTGGTGGACGGTAAAGGAAATACTGACCGGCCGGGTCGGGAAATGAAATACTCCGGCATCAAACATCTCAGGTAGCTTCTGCACCGCGCCGCGTGCTCCCGCGCGTGGCGCAGCAACCATGTCTGTGTCTCCTGTCTGAGCAGAGCACCGGAGCGCTGGGAGGCTGGTTCCCGCGGCGTATGAAAGAAGTTGGATGCCGACGCAGAGGATGCATGGTGATGTACGTACGTGCTCAGATGCCCAATCATATTGACATGTTCTTTTTGCCTCTTTTTTATTTTCAATTTTGTTTTGAGCATGCTGCATCGGCGCTGTGGTGAATTCGTATTTCTCTCAGGGACTCGATGTGCTAGGTGATTGAAGCAGCGATTGTTAAAGCACGTTTGGGACAGGGAATTGAATCGTTTCTCGCCCAATTCCTTTCAGATTCATGAAGTGAAGCTGACTGATAGTGGCCTTAGATGCTTCTCTTCTTTTTTGAGAGCTGCATTTTTTCTTTTTCAAATTATGTCCACCGTGGCATTTATTCTATAAAGCAGAGTCGGCGTAGGCTGTTGGGTCAGAGGGGCTGCAATCAGCAGCTGGTTATACATGAAAAGTCACTTTTGCATGCATACTATATACACAAGTCTACACAAAAGGGAGGAAATTGTAGCCACTCCTACAAAACATTCTTAACAATCAGAAACGCACGCGAGTCAAAAAGATCTGGAAGATCACTAGGGCTGCTTCTTGATTCGTTTCGACGCAGTTTTGGCCAGAGCATTGCATATCTCCCTCTTCCTCTTGGCGTTTTCATCCATCTTCCCAGAGACAACGTTGGCCTGCCGTTCCAATGCTTCCCTCACAAAGAATTTCAGCCTCCAGAGGGTTGTCTCGCTCTACATCCGCACAGGGAGCACAGTTAAAACGGACCAGAAGAAATAACCAGAATGATACATGAAACTCAAGAAATAACCAGAATGATACATGAAACTCAAGAAATAACCAGAATGATACATGAAACTCAATTTCAAGGGCAGCCATCTCGCGTTAATTTTTAAGTGTCACTAAAGAGTAATCAGTTATGGCCACGGTCATTGAATCGAAAAGGGATGAGATAAAACACATTAAACATTACCTGAGCATCCATATCGAGATTCACTTCTTCTGCTTTAGTTTGGAAGCTAGGATTGTCTTGTGCAACAATTTCCAGTGCCTTGCTAAGATCGTCAGGAGACAAGTGGCAGAGACCGGCACCTAGTTTTCTCTTCTCATCTGTGGTCATTTTCCTACAATATCAAGATTTTAGCAAACGCATGATTCACATACATAGGTTGGGTGACATCATAACATCAACAATCATAGCAGATAGTCAAATCAATAGGCACAAAATGAACACTGTAAGAGGTACCTGCATCTTTGGACCACCATTTTCCGGAGCTCCTCTAGCTGCATATTGATCCCATTCAGCTGGAAAAGAAAAAGAGAGAGAAAGTACTGAATATCCATCGGCCATGGCCAGATAGAACTGGGTCCTTGAAATCTTATACTGAATTGGCCAATGGAAATGAGTCAACATTTGTACATGTTGCTTCTCGAGAAGTATTATCCCAACAACTAACAATCAATTGGAGCATCATACCTCCTCATCGGTATCTTTTGCTAATTTCGCAATAGATGCTTCTCGAGAAGCATTTGTGAGTACAACATCCTTTGACTCCTCCTTTTGTCTTTTTTCCTACAAGCGAATATAGAGAAAATATGATGCAAGAACAAAAGGTTCCAACTTACTTTCGTCACAGGCTACGCAACTAATGTCCATATAGAAACAGGGAAACATGTATTATTAGAAAATTTTACCTCATTCTCAACTTTAGGAAGAAGCTGGATCCATTTCTCTTCAAATTTCTCAAGCAATGATTTTGCCATTACGTGGATTTGATTTTGCTCATCATTGTACTTCATTGCATTGGCAAAAATTAATCTAACATCAGAACATATTTCTCGAACATTGTTATACTTGGTACCATCCTTCCCTTCCATTTTATTTTCAATAGTAGAGAAGTCCATAGGTTTGGAAATAATCTGTAAAGAAGAGAAACTAAATACATGAAAATCACTACAAACAAGCTTCAGGGAAACATAAATATTAAATGCCCCCCAATCAAGACTGTTCGATAAAGACCCAATAATAATGAAACAAAAGAAGCAGCTCTAACTCAGGTCCATCTAATCCGGTGTCAAGAAGAAACCAAATATACATAAACATATAATTGCTAAATCTCAAGGGTTCCACAATTTGAACTAAAAAATACAAGGCAAAGAATAAGTGATCCAACCATGTGACAGACATTTTAAGCTAAAGAAATAGTCATCGCAAACCACTGTACAAGTTCCATTACTGAAGGAAAAGCCACTTACTACAATGGTGTTATGTACTTGTGCTTGCTATAGAATACAAACTATGACCAGTTTGGATCAGCGTCAGAGTACCTCCTTTTGAGTTTGTATTGCTCGCCAACATTAGGTAACACTAAAGACATACAGCAACATCAACGGTGATTTACATTTAAACTAACCTACAAATGTATCCCCTTGTAATCAAATCACTATTGTGTTAAAAACTTGACTCCAGCAATCAAAGATAAAATGTATGAGCAGCATTACCTTGTAATAGTCATCAAGTTGCAGGGCTACAACATCTACCGGCTTCAGAAACGGCCATGCCAATTTATCAGAGGTGATCTGGAAGGAAAAGAAGAAAAATGAGTGCAAATTTCAAAGTAACAAATGGGAACTTTTCATATGGCAAACTAATAACATATTTTCAATTTTACGTATAGTAAATCAATAAAAGTTGAAAGGAACACAGAGAAAAAAGCTGTAAACTTTGTAGAAAAGTATCGACAAGCTAGAGATATAAGGCACTCACTTAATGGATAAAACTGATCTTAAATACATTCAGCCAACAACAAAGATGCATTTATACTTCAATACATGATGCTTTTTAGTTGCCCATATCATAGTAATAAGAAATTCGGGTCAATCAAGTCGAGGAACAGGGTTGTGGGATGCTGGTTGACATCTAACAAAAATGTGGTACGAAGGGGGTATACTTCCTCGGGATGACAAACTAACATGCGGAACATGACCCAGATTCATTCGGGTCGATGATCCGGGTCAATGTCTTAATTACTTAATGCCTTATTTGGCGATACAGTAATTTCAGATGGAACAGACTGAAGAGGGAGAGACATTAATTGCTTTTGTGCTCTATTCATTGAGGTACCCACCGTCAGTGGCTCGTCTCTGAAAGGCCTACACCCTCACAGGTAGCTCAGGAACTCACCCAAGACACACGTACACTAGCAGTGGTATTTTTTTTCGCTGCAATGGCTTGCTGTCTTTTCTGTTTTCTTCTCTATTTATTCACTGCTGACCACTACAAAAATCCCTGGTTCAAACAGCTAATAACTACAACCATTACTGCTTTAATTGACTATTATTCTCCCTAATCTACTAGCTGAAAATCCCTGATTCAAACAGCTAATAACTACAACCATTACTGTTTTAATTGGCTATTATTCTTCCTAATCTGCTAGCTGAAAATCTGCACACATCAAGGCTTATTGCTAACAGTCTCTCCTTCTCGTTCTGTCACCACAGGAGAGCATCGCCACGCGGCTGTCACGTGTGGGAGCGCGGCCTTATCTCCTCTCTCTCACCCTCCCTCATTTCCCCCTCTTGTCAGATCCCCATTGACTCCCGACTGGATCTGCCACCTCCACCCCCAGGAAGAGCTAGAGCCAGCAGCGCCAGCGATGGGGCACTCTTTCGTGGGGCTGAACGCGTTGTACAACTACCGCTTCCGCGTGCTTCGCAGGCTCAGCGACGCCAGCCCCACCGTCTTCCTCATCAAGGAGGCCGTCGCCGCTGCTGCCATCTCAGGTCGCTCCCTCCCTCAACCCCCCCCCCCCCCCTCTCTGTGGTGTCTCGGCGGCGAACCGGACCCACGATCCGGGGCCATGGATCGCTGCCTCAACCCCATTTTTGGTGACTATGGCTCATATGATTCCATCCATAAAACTTCCAAAAGCTACAATCACAACCCATTCACTGTCTACTTGAGAACTTGAGAAGGGAGTTCCAAGAGCCACATGAATACATCCCAAGAGTACTATTTTGCGAGTTCTCTCAAAGACTGCAGAAGAAAACTTCCAATCCAAATTTTAATTCAAAAGGCATCTTTTATGGAAGGATAGAGTTGGCTCAGAATGTTCAGGCAATCACAATGTAAAGAATCTAGGTCGTCACATTATTCATTTGGATGATCTATCAGGCATAAAAAGGTCTTTTACAGTTCTAAATTGAGCCAATACAGAACAAATAACCCAAGCAAGCACCGACGAGATAAACAAATGTGCAAAGATTGTTTTGACAAAGATTCAAGAATCAACTAAAGAAATATCACCTCGCGCATAATCACGCTGAACTGGCGCATAAGGTCAGGCATCCCCCTCGAGTGGCCACCATACCTGCCTCCACCGCCGGCCTTCCGCCCGCCGCTACCATGCTTCTTGCCGTCGTAGAAGTCCACCACTTCGTTCACCCGCCTCTCCAGCTGCAGCACACATCAGAAAAACCTCCAAATCTGAGAACCACCGCACCCGAATTCTCGCGCCGAAAAACAAAAAATTCACCAAAAGAGCATCCTGAAGGACGCTTCTCTCGCGGCAGAGTCGCTTGTCGGATGCTAAGCGGGATGAGACTAGAGGCAAGGCAAGGGAGGATCACCACGTCCGTCTTGGAGACGAGGTCGTCGACCTGGCGCCGGAAAGCGTCGACCTCCGACTCCGCCTCGGGGGACGGCTCTGGCGGCGGCGCTCCCTCCGCCGCTGGCGGAGGGGCTGATGCGCCGTTCGCCGGCGTCATCTAGGGTTCCCGGCCTCGCGCGTACCGGCTGCCGCCTGCGACCCTGCGACTGCGCCGCTCTGACGGGACGTTTTTTTTTTTTTTCTCACGACGACTGAGGCCCATTTGGGCGGAGCGATGAGCCCATATGGGCCGCACGAGTGGTCCTAGTCGTGGGCTTATGGGCTGAAAGACTGGGGCAAGCGGGCCTGTCATCAGTTGATGGGCTGAAATAATGGGCCAAGCGGGCTGAGAATCAAGGCCGTGGGCTGCGTTTGGCAGAGAGGCTCTTGGATTGGGCCCAGGAGTGAGATGACGCTTACAACTTCAAATGTCAGAAAATCATAGTGAAAAATCGACGCGGGAAACCTGTCTAACCTTTCAAATAACACATTACACGCGCGCACCACACTCAAATATTCATAAAATATATCCCTTTATCACACGCCTATAAATAAAAACCACTGAAAGGCTGGAGTCAGACCCTCGATTTGGAAGATTTAAAAACAACCGAAATAAACACTTATAGTAAATGTACCTAACTGGGAATAGGACTTAGGCCTATTACAGGGGCAAGGCACTGTACCGAACTACCGATCATGACTCTAATAGAAACCAAAAGTGATGGAAACCATCACTTCATTAGTGCCAAACGCAAGATAGACGGTTAGGTCAACTCCAGCGGAGTTCGTATCCAATGCTACAGTGCAGATACGGACTCCGCAACGCCTACAAACGCTCTCCAGCGGAGACGGTTTCGAGTGATACAGTGATGCGGTCAAAACTCGAGGAGAGGAGAGAGGAGCGGCTTATTTATCGGAGGAAACGCTCGGCCGCAACACTGTGCGGGAGCCCACTCGTCAACGGCTCTGTGCTCCCGCGAGTTCGCGGAATCGGCGTGACGTAGGCGGAGTGAACGAAGTGGATTGAGCCCTCGTGACTCATGGTGGCCAGCACGGTGTGAGCACGCCGGCATCATCCTCACCGACGATTCCGACCGGGGTCCACCTCGGGGTTAGCGGTAGAAGATCTAGCGCGTGAGGGGGAACTCAATTGAGGGCTCCCTGACTAGCACCGATGACCAGATGGCGTCCAGTGACGGCGCATGGCAGCGGCGGCATTTAGTTGCCGGCGCGCAAGTTGGAGGTGGCTGAGGGAAGGGAGGAGGATCGTCAGCGAACCTCAGCGCGCCGCGAGAAAACTCACTGAGGCATTGGATGGAACAGTGGAGGCTTGTGGAGGGGCTTTCACCGGTGACTCGGTGAGTTCGAGGAGCTCTGCACCAGAGATGGGGAAGAAGGTGCCGGAGGGCTCAGCTTGGTGGGGGAAATGGTGGATTCGCCCCAGGAAAGGGAGGAGAAGGGGGTGGCGATGTCTCTCCTAGCTCCTAAGTGCTCGAGCCCGTCGAATTTGGGCTTGGGCTCAGGGATTTGGCCGATGACGCTGGGTTTTAGCCAGCAGCTCTTTGCTCTTCTCTATTTCGATGCTGTGCTCTGTTGTGTGGAGATGATGGGAGGGAGAGAGGAGGTGCGGCGGATGGAGGACGGAGGGGGCGGAGTGAACGAAGAGATGGTGAGGGGGCGGAGTGAAGTAAACGGTTAAAGAAAACCAATTTAATATACGAGAGAGAAGATATGGGATGGAATATAGAATATCTGTTGGAGATGGATAAAATGAGGGATACTGTAATAGTGATAGAGGATACTGTAATATTGTTTTAGAGGATAAAATTTTAAAGTATCTGTTGGAGTTGACCTCAGGGCTCATCTCCTCCTTCCAACCCCTTTCTTCTTCCTCTCCCTCTTTTCCTCCCTCCTATCTCTCTTTCCTCTCTATAGAGCATAGGGTAGGGGGCTTGAGCCCCCTGCACACCCTCAAGATCCGCCTCCGAGAAACCATGGGTGGTTCATGAAAATTATTGGACGTCAAGTTCAGAGTACATTTTGGAGGGCAGCCAGAATTAAGAACGAGGTACATCCAGTACTGTACTGTAGATTGGTGGTAACTCGAAGAAAGGCACACTGACGATAAATGTTTTACATGGACGTGTTATTTCATTTACATGATGCATGTTGTAAGAACTAGAAATGTTCGAGGAAAATCGCCTTGATATCAGATTTCAGGTAAACTCTGAAGAATCGGAGAACAATCAGGTTGCCAAATGACCGAAAACGACGGCATTAAAAGTGGCTTACAATTTTCAGCTCTGAGATATAACGCATACTGAAAAAAGATTAGCCCAACTCCAGCATAGTCTCCAAATCTGCAAATCCAGTGCTACAGTTTTTTCCTACTACAGCACCAGAAACCTTCTCCAGCAGATACTCTATCCAGTGCTACAATACCGCACATTACAGCTACAGTATTGTGAGAGTATGGAGCTGCATTTTTTGCTGGTACTGTAGCAGTACTGTTCACAGAGGTTGATCATGGGTTCGGAGGAGGGAAACACTGCAGTCTACTGTAGCAGTACTGTTTACAAAGGCTGACATTGGACTGGAGGAAGAAAAAGAGTAGTATAATGAAGGAAATAGGGTAGCTGTTGGAGATGAAAAAATAAGGGATGCTGTAACAGTAATAGAGGATATTGTAATAGTATTTTTGAAGATAAAAATTTAAGATAGCTGCTAGAGATGTTCTTATAGAAGGCTCAACTATAGACCATATCTAAGCAATTGTACTGTTGCAAAATATAGAGCCTGTGTAGCCTCGTTGTCAATAAGGACCCAAAAGCAACACATCCTTCTCAGGTCATTAATAACTGAAAGCCTAGAACACGGCCGTATCCATCATGGTATGATTACAACAACAACAACAACAAAGCATTTCAATCCCAAACAAATTGGGGTAGGCTAGAGATGAAACCCATAAGATCTTGCAAGTCTAGTCATGGCTCTGGCACGTGGATAGCTAACTTCCACGCACCCCTGTCCATGGCTAGTTCTTTGGTGATATTCCAGTCTTTCAGATCCCTCTTTACAGACTCCTCCCATGTCAAGTTTGGTCTACCTCGACCTCTCTTGACATTATCCGCACGCTTTATTCTTCCGCTATGTACAGGCGCTTCTGAGGGCCTGCGTTGTATATACCCAAACCATCTTAAACGATGTTGGACAAGCTTCTCTTCAATTGGTGCTACACCAACTCTATCACGTATGTCCTCATTTCGAACCCGATCCTTTCTTGTGTGGCCACACATCCATCTCAGCATGCGCATCTCCGCTACACTCAACCGTTGGACATGTTGCCTTTTAGTTGGCCAACATTCTGCGCCATACAACATCGCAGGTCTAATTGCCGTCCTATAGAACCTGCCTTTTAGCTTCTGTGGTACTCTCTTGTCGCAGAGGACGCCGGAAGCTTGGCGCCACTTCATCCACCCGGCTTTGATTCGATGGCTCACATCTTCATCGATTTCACCATCCTTCTGCAGCATCAACCCCAAATATCGAAAGGTATCCTTCTGAGGTATCACCTGCCCGTCAAGGCAAACCTCATCCTCCTCGTGCCTAGTAGTACTAAAATCGCACCTCATGTACTCAGTTTTAGTTCTACTAAGCCTAAAACCCTTCGACTCCAAGGTCTGTCTCCACAGCTCCAACATTCCATTTACCCCCGTCCGACTATCGTCGACTAGCACCACATCATCTGCAAAGAGCATACACCATGGGATATCACCTTGTATATCCCTTGTGACCTCATCCATCACCAAAGCAAAAAGATAAGGGCTCAAAGCTGACCCTTGGTGCAGTCCTATTCTAATTGAAAAATCATCGGTGTCACCATCGCTTGTCCGAACACTTGTCACAACATTATCGTACATATCCTTGATAAGGGTAATATACTTTGTTGGGACTTTGTGCTTCTCCAAGGCCCACCACATAACATTCCGCGGTATCTTATCGTAGGCCTTCTCTAAGTCAATGAACACCATATGCAAGTCCTTCTTTTGCTCCCTGTATCTCTCCATAAGTTGTCATACCAAGAAGATAGCTTCCATGGTCGACCTCCCAGGCATGAAACCAAACTGATTTTTGGTCACGCTTGTCATTCTTCGTAAGCGGTGTTCAATGACTCTCTCCCATAGCTTCATCGTATGGCTCATCAACTTAATCCCACGGTAATTAGTACAACTTTGAATATCCCCCTTATTCTTGAAGATTGGTACTAATATACTCCGCCTCCATTCTTCGGGCATCTTGTTTGCCTAAAAAATAAGGTTGAAAAGCTTAGTTAGCCATACAATTGCTATGTCTCCAAGGCATCTCCACACCTCAATAGGGATACCATCAGGGCCCATTGCCTTGCCTCCTTTCATCCTTTTTAAAGCCTCCTTGACCTCAAACTCCTGAATCCTTCGTACAAAACGCCTGTTGGCATCATCAAAGGAGTCGTCCAGCTCAATGGAAGAGCTCTCACCTCCTCCATTGAACAGCTGGTCGAAGTACTCTCGCCATCTATTCTTAATCTCATCTTCCTTCACCAGAAGTCGATCTGTCCCATCCTTGATGCATTTGACTTGGTTGACATCCCTCGTCTTCCTCTCACGGATCTTGGCCATCTTATAGATGTCCCTTTCCCCTTCCTTCGTGTTTAGCCGCTGGTAGAGGTCCTCATACGCCCGACCTCTTGCTTCACTCACTGCTCGCTTTGCGGTCTTCTTCGCCACCTTGTACTTCTCTACGTTGTCAACACTCCTGTCCAAGTGTAGGCGTTTGAAACATTCTTTCTTCTCCTTGATAGCCTTCTGGACATCCTCGTTCCACCACCAGGTATCTTTCGCTTCGCTTCTACTTCCCCTCGTCACCCCAAACTCCTCGGAAGCCACCTTCTGAATGCAAGTCGCCATCTTTATCCACATATTGTTTGCATCACCTCCTTCCTCCCAAGAGCCCTCCTTAATTACCCTCTCCTTGAAAGCTTGAGCCGCTTCCCCCCTGAGCTTCCACCACTTCGTTCTAGCGACTTTAGCGCGCTTATCCCGCTGGACACGTATCCGAAAGCGGAAGTCAGCCACCAAAAGCTTATGTTGAGGGACAACACTCTCTCCAGGTATCACCTTACAATCTAGGCAAGCACGCCTGTCTTCTCTTCTCGAGAGGACGAAATCGATCTTCTCGAGAGGACAACACTCTCTCCAGGTATGATTGAAACATTTTTTTTATTTACATTAGGAATGAATTTGCAGTTCATCATACTTTTGGAGGAAAGAATTATGCTTCTTCACCGAGGATTATAGATAACAAATTAGAGTACAATATGGACTTCAGTATTTAGACGCTAAAGGTAGATCTATCACAGTTCAGCAGGAAGGTACCAAACACAAGAAACAAACAAAAGGTAATACAATGCTCACAATGCTTGTCATGAAGCCCATTTTTTGCTAAAAGCGTAAATAACCTCTCTTGGCTTTCTTGATGAATTTGGAATTGGAGGCATTGTTGATTTGGTATCAGATTCAGATCAATAAAGATGACAGTTGCATAATTCAGGTATAGTAACCTCAGACTGAGGACAAATTACTCCAGTTCCTAGAATGCAGACAAGTGCAAGAAGACCGGGTAGTAAACTGGACCACTTAAGGTTATCATTGTTCACAGTCATGTACATCAACATAGGAGCTCAGGGTGAAATTTCCATTGAATATGGCAAAGCAGCTCCTGATATGACCTACGCATTGGTGAGATCTTGCTGATCCTGTTCACAAGTGAATTAGCCCGAAACCCATGGTGAGGTGCATCCAAATCCTGAAAGAATATAGTAGAAAATCCACATAAATAACCCACTTAACATGTGATTGATAGACATCAAACAACAGTATTCAAACAGAGAGCAAGGTGTTGGTTACACAAGAGCATGGCAGATATTGCCAATTTGGCTCTGATGATCGAAGGAATTGAAAACATCAGGTGAGACACTCGATTTGGAATTTTTATTAATGGTCCCAATGAACAATTAGTAAATGCACCAGATTGGGAACACTGTTTTTGGCCTAGGACAAAGGTCTAGGCACTGCACGGACATGACTCTTGAGAGGAAACAATGGGTGGTCCATGAAATTTACGGGACTCAAGTTCACAGTCCATTCTGGAGAGCAACCTGAATTAAGAATGAGGTACACATGCACAGCCAGTACATCAGTAGCACTATCGAATGCTGATTGATGAAAGGCGCGTTGATGATAATGATTTACAAGCACGTGATCTGACCTGAATACAAATCCAATACCAAGGTTACAGTGATATCGAAAACATGACTCATTCAAACCTCAGAGGGCTTAATATAATTCTATTTACATGATGCATGTAGTAAGAACTAGAAATGTTCAAGAATTACCTTGAAGAACAAAGTACCAAGGATGCAACATGATATCAGATTTCAGATAACTCTGCAGAATCAGAGAACAATCAAGTTACCAAATGACTGAAATGATGGCACCAAAAGTGGCTTATGATTATTATCTCTGAAATATTACACATGGTGAGTTTTTTATAGAAGACTCAGCTAAAGAACTAAGCAATACTATTGTAGTGAACTAAGCAATACTATTGTAGTATTGTTACAAAAAAAGGACCCAAAAGCAACATATCCTTCTCAAATCATTAGTAAATGAAAACCTAGGACACAGTACCCACCGTGGGATGATTGATATCCTTTTCAGATCATTAGTAACTGAAAAACTGGGACAGGGTATCTCTCGTGGGATGATCGATATCCTTCTCCGATCTTTAGTAACTGAAAACCTAGGACAGGGTATCCATCATGGGATGATTGAAACATTTTTTTTCTTCACATTAGGAATGAGTTTGCAGTTCAGGATTTAGCATCATACTTTCGGAGGAACCAATAATGCTTCTAATTAGTACAGTCTCAACAGCCAAAGATGGTCAGAGTAGAATTCTGGACTTAAGTTTTTTAGCCACTAAAGGTAGATCTAGCACCTAGTTCGTAAAAAAAGAAAAGGTAGATCTAGCACCGCTTCAGCAAGAAGGTACCAAACACAAGAAACAAACAGAAGGTAATACAATGCTCATAATGCTTGTCATGAAGCCTATTTTGCTAACATCATATATGACCTCTCTTAGCTTCCTTAAAAAAGTTGGAATTGGAAGCATTATTTAATTTGGCGCCAGATTCAGATCAATAATGATGCTAGTTACATAATTCAGGACCAGTAAACATATTGTTAGGACAAACTGCATCAGCTCCTAAAGCAGAAGTGCAGGAAGACCAGAGAGTTAACTGGACCACACTTACAGGTTACCGTTGATCACAGTCATGTAGATGAACAAATGCGAGCTTGAGGCTGAGAATTCCATTGAATCATAGGACAAAGGAGATTCACCTTTCTGGACGCTAGAGTTCATTATGTATGCATAATATGGACTCAAAGATTCATTTATTCAATTAATAAAACATGTGTTGAAGTAGAACTATACAATTTAAGCATCTGCTATTGCAAAGTGCCTCAAGAGGATACTGTGAAATGCTACTAGGATAGATAACAATCATTCCATTGTAAACTAAGATTCAGACTATAAAATTCTACAACACAGAATGACATGCTTGCTATCATAATCAAAAGTGCAATCAGGAACGCATATGATCCTCCTAGAAAATGGGATGGATTCATTCATTCAGTAGATAAAAGCACATAATAGTAAAAAAAAAAGTAATTGAAGACACTGTAAGATCAAACTGCGACCCTCCTTATTTCTAACCCAAGAAAATAACTATAGTAACTTCAGTCAACCTCAACTTTGAGGACCACAATGTATGAGCTACAGGGCAACAACCCAAATCCAAGTTATGATGGCCGAAACCATTGTGCGGTTTCTACGGTTGCTGCTTGGGATCACGGTATCCAGCATCCACAAGCACCTTCTCCTTCTGGGCGAGCTCAATGTCGTGATCAATCATCATCTCAACGAGTTGCTGGAACCCGACCTTGGGCTTCCACTTGAGCTCCCTCCTCACCTTGGTGGAGTCCCCCTTGAGGCTATCGACTTCTGCCGGTCGGAAGTACTTCTTGTCAATGACCACATGGTCCTTCCAGTCCAACCCGGCGTACCCAAACGCAGCCTGCAAGAACTCCTCCACGGTGTGGGACTCCTCAGTGGCGACAACGTAGTCACCAGGCTGGTCCTGCTGCAGCATGAGCCACATTGCCTCGACATAGTCCCCGGCGAACCCCCAGTCCCTGGCGGCGGTGAGATTGCCGAGGAAGACCTTGGTCTGCAGCCCGACCTTGATGCGGCCGACGGCGCGCGTGATCTTGCGCGTCACGAAGTTCTCGCCGCGGCGGGGGGACTCGTGGTTGAAGAGCACGCCGTTGCAGGCGAAGAGCCCGTACGCCTCGCGGTAGTTGACGGTGTACCAGTGCGCGGCGACCTTGGCCGCGGCGTAGGGCGACCGCGGGTGGAACGGCGACTCCTCGCTCTGCGGCGGTGGCGTGGAGCCGAACATCTCGGATGACCCGGCCTGGTAGTAGCGGATGGGCTTGCGCGCGAGGCGGACGGCCTCGAGGAGGCGGAGCGCGCCCGTGGCGGTGACGTCGGCGGTGTAGTCCGGGATCTCGAAGGAGACGGCGACGTGCGACTGCGCGGCGAGGTTGTAGACCTCGTCGGGGAGGATGGAATCAAGGACGCGGCGGAGCGAGGAGGAGTCAGAGAGGTCGGCGTAGTGGAGCCGCATCGGCGGGCGCGGCGAGGAAGGGACGGCGTGCGGGTCGTGGTAGATGTGGTCGAGCCGCTGCGTGTTGAAGTTGGAGGAGCGGCGGATGAGGCCGTGCACCTCGTACCCCTTGGAGAGGAGCAGCTCCGTCAGGTAGCTCCCGTCCTGCCCTGTGATGCCCGTGATCAGCGCCACCTTCCGCGGCGGCGCGAGGGGGCGGGGCACCGGGGTGTTCTCGCCGTCGCCGGCGGCGGGGGCCGCGCCATTGGAGTGCGCCATTTGGGTGGGGAGGTTGGCTTCGGTCAGATCTGGGCGGAGCAAATTTGGGTGTAAGAACGCGGGG